>NC_137138.1:25145974-25745974 GCF_949319135.1 Squalius cephalus | reverse complement strand
CCCCACCTGGGGTAGATTACCTAAGTCCTGCCATAGGGTGCCCCGTATCTGAGAAAGCAAGTCCTTCCTCAGAGGAATATGCCAGGGAGGGGCTGTCGCAAGGAGCATGAGTTCTGAAAACCAGGTCTGGTTGGGCCAGTAGGGCGCAACTAACAAGACCTGTAAATCGTCCTCCCGGGCTTTGCACAGTGTCTGTGTGAGTAGGCCCCTGGGGCCAGCTGTGTGCCAGCGCATCCGTGGCGAGGGTCACCTCAGTCAGGGAGTTAAACAACTGGCAGTGGGACATGTTCGGAGCAGCAAACAGGTCTACTGTGCATCTCCGAATCATCTCCAGATCAGCTGGACCGCCTGGGGATGGAGTCTCCATTCTCCTGCAAGCTTAAGCTGCCGTGAGAGCTCGTCGGCTGCACGATTGAGCACGCCTGGAATATGAATGGCTAGAAGCGACCTCAGATGCTTCTGTGTCCAGAGGAGGAGATGTGACATTCGACGGGAGCGTAAACCTCCTTGGTGATTGATGTATGCAGCGGCCACATTGCTGTCTGTACGGCCTAGTACTGTATGTGTTTGCCTTGTAGCAGCGATTTGAAGCGGCCCAGCGCAAGCCGTACTGCAGGCAACTCGAGGCAGTTGATGTGCCAATGCAGTCGGGGTCCCATCCAAATGCCCGAGGCATGCCCGGTGTATGTGGCACCCCAGCCGGTGGTGGAGAGAGAGAGAGAGAGATCTGTTGAGACAACAGCATTGTTGTAGGGGATTGTTCTAACTTCTGCCCATAGAAACGAAGGATCTGATCACAGGCTGAAGGTTTGGTGACAGGCCAGGGTGATTGTCACACGGTGTGTGCCACGTTGCCACACCCATCTCGGGACTACGTCGTATAGCCAGTGTTGAAATGGCCTCATATAAAGCAATCCGAGCGGCGTTACTGCATTACTACATAATGCCATTATGCTCCAGGAGCCTCTGAAATCTTTTCAGTGGGGCCGCCGTCCTGCCCTTGAGTGAGTTCAGGCAGTTCAGCACAGACTGAGCACGTTCCTGCACATACCTGTCAAGTATCCCGTTTTGGCCGGGAAAGTCCCGTATTTTACCCTTCTTTCCCGCCGTCCTCCCGTATTAGTATTTTCCCGTAAATCTCCCGGTTTTTAACCTGCGTTATTAAAAAATAATAATAGGCTACCCCGGGCCCGGGCGGAGTAAAAAAACAAAAAACAAAAAAAACCCATTCCTAATCTGAGTCTGTCAGTAGCCTTGCGATAACTGCCACCTGCAGTAGCCTACTACAGGTACTGTAGGTGGCAGTTGTCGCGAGGTTAGTGTGTGAGGTCAGATGATGAGTGACAACCCTTACAGTCTATGGTGACAACGCGGGAAAAAACAGAAAAAAAAAACAGAGACGGATGATGGACGCTAATACAGAGACGGAAGGCACGCACAGTATTTGTAGTGTTCTCTGTACCTATTGTCCTGTGCATTGTTCATAATAAAGTTCGTTAAAAAAAAGAAGAAAAAAGACGGAATTGGGCACTCCTGCCAAAAAACCAAAACCCTCATGTAAATACCGCGAATGCAAAGTCTGCAACAAATTTGTACAATAACTCACTAAAAGAGTAAAGAAAAGTTATGTAAAATGAAAAGAAAAACTGTAAAAGAAAAGCAATATGAAATGAAAAGAACGTGTGGAATGAAAATAAAATGTAAATGTAAAGACAAACAATGATAAATGAACCGAAAATATGCAAATAAGCCTTTAAATAAATGCTCTTCATATACACCCTTTTGTGTTTTCATTTAGGCTATAATGAATGTTCACAGCATGGGGGGGGGGGGGGGGTTGTATGGGTGCTGCTCGCGGTGGGCGCTGCTCGCAGTGGGCGCCGGAAAATTTCCCTTATTTTCAAATCCAAAACTTGACAGGTATGTTCCTGCATGAGGCATGCCATCAGGTTGACCGAGTCCAACTCCATACTGAGAAAAGAGTTCCTCTGCACGGGGGAGAGTTTGTTCTTTTCCCAGTTGACCTGAAGTCCCAGATGGCGGAGGTGTCTAATCATCATGTCCCTGTGTTCGCTCAACTGCTCTCGCGAGTGGGCCAGTATGAGATAGTTGAGATAAGTGAGGATGCGAACACCTTGCCTTATCGGAACGAGGGCTGCCTCCACGAACTTAGTAAAGATGTAAGGCAACAGGGACAGCCCGAAGGGGAGGACTTTGTACTGGTATGCTCGACCCTTGAACACAGAGTAGGAACGGTCAGTGTCAAGGGAGAATCGAGACGTGAAAGTATACGTTACTTCAGGTTGATCTTTGCAAACCAATCTCCAAGGATGGATGCGTTCGAAAATGCATTTCTGCATTAGCATTTTGAACGGGAGCTTGTAAAGGGCCCGATTCAAAACGTGCAGGTCCAAGATTACTAACCCGTAACCCACCGCCTTTCTTGGGCACAATGAAGTAGGGGCTGTAGAACCCTGACTTCATATCGGCTGGAGGGACCAGCTCTATCGCATCCTTCGCCAGTAGGTCATCTCAGGGCCGCTTGCTCTTACACTTGACGGGTTTGGCAGGGGCTGCGTTTCTTTCCTGCAGCTGGCTCCACGCTGTGGACCAGCAATCTCACCCAGAAGCTCCACAGCTTGGGGTGTGCTAGAGGAGTGGGGGGCCCACGGGGATTGGCTCGGCGGGTAATGCCCCACTGTGATTCTCAGGTCACCCTGGCTCTTCAGCGAAGTAGCCCTATTCCAATAGCCAGAATAGGAACTAGATTGAGATATAGCAAAGGGGACTCCACCTCATTTGAGGTAATTAAGGTCTTGACCACAGCACTCACAGCACTATGATGGTCATCTTCCTGAAGTGGGTATATGACTCGTCCACAAATGCCACCTCAGTGTATGTTAAGCCCAGACACGTGAGGCAGTGATAGTGACTGTCAGACGGAACCAGGTAACGACTGCATCCAGAAACACACGGGTGGAAATTCTTTATTTACCCGCTTCGCGAGGCGTAGTTCGCAATGCAAATCTCGCACGCAAATATGCATTGGCTCGTTTAGTTAAGTTTCAGCTGAGATCCCAATTTGTCAGTTCAGTTCTGATGTAATGTCGAATGTGACTGACTGATAGGGAACTCTAAATATTATCTTCCGTCTTGCTTTGACATGTTGGGTTACGTCTAATGCTGTAATCATACTGAACGGAATGACTTAATTAGCCTCTATGTGCCTTTTCATACCTTAACTCAGCCTATAATTTGTAAAAAAAAACACAAACAGAGATCTAAGGTTTACAAAGATCTAAAATCTATAATCAGCCAAACATCATACAAGCATTACATTTGTAGGTTGAGAGATCTCTGTAAATGATGGAAAAAGACTGAAAAACAGAATCAGCACTTGAAGACAATAATGAAGTGAAACCCAGATAACAATCACCCAGCTAAACTTTCTTTCTGGGAACTGGAAAAAACCTGGAAAAAAACAAAAAACAAACAAACATTGGTGGTTAGAACATTGCAAATTAGTTTGTAAAAAAGATAATAATTATATTAATAATTGGGAAAGGCCTTTGTTGAAGGCATTATGTTGTTGATGTTTACAAAGTGCATATGTTCTCAAATGCTTGTGTCCACCTGGGGTTTGACCACAAAGATGTAGAGTGAATATTTAGGTAATGAGAATATCCGTAGCAGGATATTTCAGGGTGTGGTTTTGGTTGGGTCACCATAAGACTGTAGCTGTCAGTAAAGAGGACTTTTTTTTTTTGTTTTTTTTTTTTGCCAAAGATTAACACAATGCTGTTGACACAGAGCAAACATGGAAATCATAGAGCCGACTTTAGAGAAAGATGAGCTGTGCTAAACTCTGTGGAAACATTGTTCTGTGTGTATGCAGCTAAAATGATTATGTAAACAATGTGAATAGCCAACAAAGAACTAAAACTATTCCTTAAACTGTTGTATTATTTTTTTTAAATATTATTTTATTTTAACAATTGCTAAAAAAAAAAAACATCTAAACCTTTCCATAATATTTGTTACATTTGAATTAACGTTATTTTTTCTAATCAGTTTTCATCTAATCCTGAACCACACACACTTTCAGTTCCTCACTGTGCTGACTGTCCAGGCATGCACACTTATACTGAAGCTTTTATGCCATAAGCTCCATCAGTGACAGAAAAACCACACTGATAATGCCCGTTTTCACAGCATACCCCTTCATCGGCCTATCCCCGGGGAGGATGCGCAGTGAAGGTGGAGCTTATAAATACAATCAATTTCTAATACTGCACAGACTCTCTCTCTCTCTCTCTCTCTCTCTCTCTCTCTCTCTCTCTCTCTCTCTCTCTCTCACACACACACACACACACACATACACACTTAAGTAACAAAATACTAGTCTGACATCATTCCATTACGATTCTTTTATAACATAATTGTCATTAAATTATTTTCTGTATTCTATAATTGCAGGCATTTTCAGCAGTTTCTCTTTGTTTCACAGTAACTATATGTATGACACCACACGGAAATAGCTGTACTGTAAATCAGTCAAATAGAGCCTCCAAGCAATTGCTGTAGACAAAAAATATATGTGTTAACATTCCTGTTTATAAAGCACTGACAACTATGTGATTATAAAGAATATGCTTTTGCAAAAATTAATTATGTGGTTTGTGTGATAGTGAAACTATTTCAAATATTACACAATAAAGAAAAAAAAAACGGTACTGTGAATACTCAGAACATTCTCTTGAGTAATCAGAAATGATGATGTATTTGGAAACACTGTAATTTTCATATAATATAATATAATATAATATAATATAATATAATATAATATAATATAATATAATACACACTGTAAAAAATGATCGTAATTTTAACGGTAAAAGACTACGTAAGACTACGGGCTACGGTGAAAAACTGTTAATTGGTTAACAGAAAGTTTCCGTACTATATACGGTAAATAACTGTGATAGATCTAACGGTACATTTAATGTAATTTTACTGTAACATACCGTTAAATTTACAGTTTTTGAAAGTGAAAAAAAAACTCATTGTATAATTTACAGTGAAAAACCGTCACAATTCCCTGTGACACTTCACATTTGATGTATTTTTGTTGAAATAACTATGTTTCTTCATAGTTTTCTTCGTTTTTTCTAATCAGTTATGTACATTAGGGGTTTATGTTACATTTAATGTTGTTAAATTAATGTTTATTGCATTTTTAAAATTTCATGTGTTACCATGATGGTGTTTAATGTTTGTGTGAATGACACTGTGCAGCTTCTATATATATTAGTATTAACTTTCTTGTGGAAGAACTGCTTGTGTTGAGCTTTGATTGATCATGTGACTCTCATCACTGCTGTGATTGGTGGTTATCAGTGTACAAAACAGATATTAATACTTCAATAGGACGGTAAATTAACATTATATCATATTACTGAAATCCAATGTTAAATATACAGTTTTTTTCCGTAAAAACAACGGGAAGAAATTACCATTTTTTTTTTACAGTATTTTTCCGTTTTTTAACAGACATTTTCTGGCGCCCCTGCTGCCAGAAAATTGCTGTTTTTTTACGTTTTTTTTTTTTTACAGTGTAATATAATATAATATAATATAATATAATATAATATAATATAATATAATAATTTGTTATTAATATAGTTTTATTGTTTTATGGTTATACTGTTGACTATATAATACTAAAGTATAGTATATTTAATTTAGTTATTTTATCATAATTTAAGATTCATGATTTTAAGTTACTAACATTCATGTCAACTTTTCAATATCTGACATGAAGTAAAAAATAACTTTATAAAATAAAATGTATTGCAATGGGTAATTTTTTTACTGCTTAAGTTTAGCAAAAATCTAGAAGCAAATCCATGGTTGCATAACATTATATGTAAAAACTACAAAATCTGAACTCCATGTCCATGATTGCTACACCCTTGGGTTGTACCCATCTACAAAAATTCTGCTTCCATTCAGCGGAACAATGTAAAGTATAATAACAAGTAAAAATTAGAGCCACACCTTCTCAAAACAACCATTTTGAAAAACAGTTTCATTGTGCAAAATTGCACAGCCTTTGGTAACGCCCAATAGCACGGAATTTGATAGTGACAAAGATCTATAATAAATCTTCCCAAGTCAAGATACTGTAAAAATTCTACACAGCATTTCATTTGATCTGATCTGGCAACTGGCAAGAGTTGGTATTAAATATGTTGTTTATCAAAGTTGTGTTTTAATGTACAATTATAATGTAGTTTATAACAACCTCAATCCCAAGAATCTCAAGAAGTCAGCAAAGTTAAGACTATAACATATATAATGTAACACTTGAAAAAGATAGTGAGCATCACTGTCAATCAAAGTAAACATGAAGATATAAATGTAAAAGCATTACAAAACAGGCAACAGTTTTCAGGCTGGCTGGCGGAGAAGATTGAAGGTGCTGGTTTGTGACTTAAACTGTTTATTTAGTGTCCTGAGTGAATTCTTTCATTGTGTTTAGACACGTGAGCACTGGGACTGCTTGTCTTCTTGCGTAGTGGAAAAACAGAGTAAATAACATTAGTGAAACCACTGAACTAAAACACAATGTCTTTCGTTTGTTTGATATGGGATGTTTTGGTAGAAGAAGTACAGACATGAAAGGCCAGATTCGATGTCTGTGCATTGTCGAATTAATTTTTAATATTATAGAATTGTGTGAAACTGAATTATGTTTAATACATAATTAGTTCAAGTTCCTCCTGGCCATAAATTTAAGTAGGGCAATTTCTGGGTCTTTTCACTGCTAGTTTATGCAAGTTAGGAATTCCAGTGAAGAATAAAAGCTATTCACATGAGCATGTTTAAACTGAAGGATTTATACTATCATTAATTTGATATGCTATACTCCACATAGGAAGAACAGACATGCCAACTGGATTCTGACCTGATGCAGACACAGCAAATCTGCCCCAATGGCTCTCTATGAGAGCACGCTATTGGCTCTACAGAGAGCTTGCATTTTTTTACCACAGATTTACACCATAGACAGTAAAAGAAATGGACACAGTGACCCCATAGACTTCAACGGAGAAAAGTGAAGTCAATTAGAAGCACTCACTTCCTGATGGTCGAGCGTACTGCGCAGACTCAAACTGAGCTTGACGACGTAGATGTGACGTGAGAAACCTGTCTGTCTTCTAGTAGCTGTGCCAAGAGAAATCTGAATCATTCCCTTCCGAAACTTGCAGAGACGGAGAGTGTGAGTAGGAGGTGTCCATGAGCTAGGAGCAGGAGCAACTTTTGCTAAGTATTCTGATTAATAATTTTGTCATTTTGCCTCCATGTCCCCCCGATTGCCTGCAAGCTTCTCCTCCTGTCTATACGGTAATCTCTCTACTGTGCGACAGAGAGTCGCGTGGTTATGATGCAATCGTTAGCCTATTTTTACAAAAAACTGCTTCTTCGGGGCCATAATGTAAGATACAAGGTAATGGAGCCTTTTATACATTTTCGTGTTTCTTTAGAAATAAATAACGGACAAATGGAGTCTTTAAACGCCTCAGATGTAAAGTTATTCGCTGTCAAAGTGACGCCAAAATGAATGGGAGTCAATGGAATGCTAACAGCAGGTGATTGTCTGCTAATCAATGGCGGCCCCCAGGGAAGCTTCAGTTTCCAGCTGATGGATTACTCCCTTGATTTACACTGGAAATGTGTGGGGGCGCTGTAGAGCCAGGGAGGGCTCAGAGACTGGCTGCCCCGCTTAGTTTCATACATACATGCCTGCCAAATCCATGCACTTAATTTTAATATATCCTCGTCACTTTACGACTTAAAATAGTCTAGAAAAAACAAAAAATATTTGTTGCAGAATGCTGAACACATTTATAATTTATTATTAAATCAGTGTATATAGAGGTCTGTGTTTGGATGAATATTTTGTGACGTTTCAAAAAACATCTTGTTACCGTTGTAAACTTCCCTATCTGTCAGTCACTTTAATGTTGTGTCAAGACTGACACTAGGGGTCGCTCTTAGGAGCCGCAAACACCTCTGACGTGTTAAGAAAAGGCCAATGAGAATTGGCGAGTGGAATTTACATGCCAGCCACTCCCCCGGGCATACTGGTAAAAAAGGAGGCTGGGGTGCACCACTTATTCAGCTTTGTTCTTCGGAGCCAAAGCACCACATATCTTATGAGAAGCGATTTTCCATTCACCTTAAAAGGAAACTACGCTGCTGGATTCACAAGCACATTCTGCGTGCACAGATAAGTGCATGGAGTTCCCCTGGGCACATTAGATGTCTTTCCGTCTGTGTCCTTCTGGGTGCCGACGATTTCTCTCTCTCTCTCTCTGACAGCCATGATTGCTGTCTTGAATGCATGGGCCGTGCTCACACTGAGACAGCATTTGTGGATGGCTCATGCTCTTATTTTGAGAGCATGGCCTTGTGGTCTTGTACTTTTTCAAAAGCCAGAGAGTCACCTCAGATGCTTCCCCTCCTGTTCCTTCTAACTTCAGGTATGAGGCCTCGTCGATGAGCACTGAGGGCAAACTGGGGGTCACAACGAGAGTAACCGTTCCACAGCATGCTCGTGTCCCCCAGATGAGTTAGGCGCTTTACCCAAGGGTGAACTTACTTTCTCATTTAGGGCTTGGGAGGTGGATGAGCTGTCAATCACAGCATCAGAGTGCGGGCTTATGACTTCTGAAGCGGAATACTCGCCTGGGCTTCCACTCTCAGGTGTGATGGCCCAGTCTGAGGCTGATGCCAATTTGGCAGCCATGCTTGCCCAGGCGGTCGAGAGCATCAGGCTTGAGTGGACTCCTCTGCCCTGCCCTGAAAGCTTGTGGTTGGACGATTGGTTCCTAGTTTGGAGCACAATATATCTTTCTGGAAATGCATGGAAGATCACAAAGTCATGGAAAGCATGTTTTTCTGCCAGAACACTCTTTGCTGGCTCCTTCACCATCACTATCCTCAATGGCGGGGCGGGGATAATCTGCGGTTCCACAGGTGGAACGTGCGACTGCAGTGCATTTGTCAAAACACCACCACCAGGCCGAAGCATTGAAACATCTGCACTGGGGTAGTTCCTATTCAGAGTTTATGTAGGAAGTGCATTGAGTGACCGACTACGCCCTACACATCACGTAGGTCACGGCACAGGCTCTGGGTCGGGCTATGTCCACACTCGTCGTCCAGGAGCGCCACCTGTGGCTTAACCTGGCGGTGATGCAGGATGCAGAGAAAGTGCGCTTTCTCGACGCCTCCATTGCCCAAGGTGGCCTTCGAAGTGCTCCTGAGACGGGTGACCCAGGCCGCTGACCTGCTTGCCAGCCCCAGGACTGGGGTATAGAGGGATGGGAGGAGAGTTTTCATTTTCTTTTTCTTATAGGCCTATTTCTTATTTCTTATGTCAGTCAGCACTGCTTATGTGTTTTTTTGTAACTTGCAACTTGGAAAATTAGGATAAGAAAAGTGTGAGCCGGGAAATAAGGTTAAAACACACAAATTGTGCAAAAAAGCTCTTTTTAGGAGGTTGCTCCAGGCATTATTGGCACATCATGTCTTACATTAGCACTGTGCCATTCTATTCATATCAAGTCGTTATATTTCATTATAAATATTAGATTTAACTGAAAAACTCAAAAGAAAACTCAGCAGTGTCCAAGATGTTGTTCTTCAAGGTTGATACTACCCTCTGCTGTACAGCAGAGAAAACATATTTTCACATTACCTTTTGTTGGCTTGTTGTAAGCTGCATCAAAACACTGTAAGCTGAAACAAAACATATATTTCATAATTTCAAAATCAACTTACACTCAACATGAAGATCTGTGCCAAAAGCTAACTTGACATGTTCAACTATGTTCAGCTATGCTGAATACACACATTAAACACTAACTACAAGTCCTGCATGACTCAATCAGATAAAATGTCATTATAAAATGTTGACAGACATTCACAGTCATCACAGGAAACCATTCACTTCCTCAATATCCTCGCTTCGCTTTCTGCCAACACTTTTTTGCTGGAATATCTAAAGTGGTTTTCCAGCCAATTTTTGTGTGATCTAAAAAGCTTAATTGGTTTATTTGTTTGAATATCAGCCCAAGGTTCAAAGCATACATCTCTCAAAAAAAGTTTTCATTTCACAAATAAATAAAAATGAAATATAAAAAAAACTATTTCAAATAGCAAAGGATAGTGATTTAGTAATAAAGAAACATAACTCACAGTTAAATAAAACTGTTATAAATTATTACTTTATAAGGAAGGAATCATGTAATGTAGTAAATGACCGAAGGTACTGCAAGAATAGGGAAGTCCAAAGAAGGGACTTTGACCTGGCGCTAAATCTATCATCCAGACAAAGTGTAATGATGAATGGAAAGACAGACAGAAAGATTGATAAGATAAACTGATCTCAAAAACATTAAGAAGCCTGTACTAATTCGGATTCCATGCTGGGTGGAATTTTCTAAACAATGTGCTGCTGATGGGACACTTGAGAGTATTGATTAGCTAGTGTTACTGTTTCAGTGTGTTAATCAGTTCATTTAGAAAAATCTGCTGTCTCTTTCAATATATTTTAGTGGGAAGCTATGCCATCGTTCAGTCGGAAGTGAGGAACAAGTTACTGTGTGTAATCTATTACATGATTTGGTTACTCTCACATTACCAGACTTTAGACTATTGGCATCAAGTCTGGTCCACTTTTGCAGCTTATTCTTTCCAATAGCTTTCCACTTATACAGGATATTTGTTTGTTTGTTTCTTAAGATATACTTGTACATTATAATATGTTTTATTAGACATTTAAGATATGATTGTAGAATTTATTGTTGAATTTATAACAACAATATCAGGTGCAATATATGTGTGATTGTGTTTTGTTATCTAAGATATGTGTATTGTATGTATGTGAGACCAAACATCAAGAAAGATTCTTTATACATGCAAATGTATAAAGTGATTGTGATTCTGACATGTGAAAATACCATCAGTTTGTTATTTTTTATGTGACATTTAAGGTGGATAAATCTAATAAAATGTAAATACACACATGAAAATTTGTGGAAAATGTCTGTATACCTTATGTCCATCCAAAAGTAATTAAGTTGAGATTATTTAATAGACATAGGCCTGGTTTCACAGACAGGTCTCAGATTAGGCCAGGTTAAATTAGGACATTTAAATAGCTTTTATTAAATTGCCTTAGATGAAAAAAACAAAACAAAAACATTACTGGTGTGCATCTTGAGACAAAACAATGACAATGACATATTTTAAGATATGTGAGTGCATGTTGCTATCAGTTAAAACAGCTCAAACATGCATTTTTGTCTAAGACTATAGACGTAAACCTTGTCTGAGAAACCGGCCAATAATGTGCTAAAATGTGATGAAAATGCACTATAAACCTATTTATGAATATAGATTATATTCATAAATAGGTTTATAGTGCATTTTCATCACATTAGGCTTGTTGTGAAGCTTTACGTAAGTTTCACACGCAGTGAGAGATAGAAAAACATTTTCTATTCAGTAAATCTGACTTGAACTAGACGATTTAAATAGTTTAAATTTTAAGTCTTGAGTTCTGTTCTCTGATTAAATATCACAGTGACCAAAGTTCATAATAATTCTTAAAGGTACACTCTAAATAACCATTTTAAAATGTATGTCTGTTATAAAGAGAAATAATGACTACAGTAACCAAGAATTTACTTTATGTTCTGTACAGTAAGTCTGTCAGTAATTTTTAGTTTAAAAAGTCAATTCATAGTTCATTGCTTGTATGGTTTTAATGATATTGGTTCAACATCGTCATGTTGCTCTGTTGCAGTGTAGACTCTGGGATAGTTTTTAAATGCCCCCCCCCCCCTCCCCCCCCACACACACACACACTGGGACAAACATGCTTTGGATTCAGTATTCAGTGGTTGTCTGTGAAATGAGGGGGTAGGGAGAAGTGCTCCCTAAGGCTCAATGGATTAGACACATTCTCTCTGGAGGGGTCATTAGCCCACACTGATTATCTAAAGATCCAGTGACCTGCCTCCTCCCTCTCTGGACACCCTTCACCCCCTTGGGGTTCAGGTAAAAAGAGCAGGGGGTCTGGACAGATGAGGAAGCCTGTCATCTGATATCACTGTCTAGATTTTGTGTTTACAGCTTAGACTGAGGAATTAAATACAAGATGACGATGGTCCAATAAATGAGAATGATTTATCATAATATAATAATATTAAACAAAATAATGCCATAATAATTATAACATCAATCGAGCATGACAAAGATGAAAAATACTGTACAATGTATTATTAGTGGTGCTTGCTAAGTCAAGGAAACCATTATTATTAGTCATACATTTGAACAAACAAACCTATTGTGCAGATTGTTGAGGATAGACGTGTCAATCGCTTTCCAGGTGATCAGAGATGCAATTTTCACATGCAAAAAAAAAAAAAAAAAGAAGAAAAAATCCTTTTCACACACTGTGATGATGTATTTCCACAATAATTACGTTTGTAAATTTAGCAAAGTTTAGCCTATATATATATATATACTTTTGCGCCATATTACCCTGGGATAAAATGACAAAACTAGTTAATGCTGCAGCAAAAGGGTTTCTAGTACAGTTTTTTCCTCTATTAGAAAATTTTTGGAATGCAAGAGTGTTTTTCTTTTGCAGTTTGAGCAAACGGGAATACAAAAAATATATTTGCAATAATTGGTAAATGACTCTAGAAGTTCACCATGTTGTCCTGCACACTGTAAAAAAAGTTGCTGCCTTAAATTTTTAAGTACAATCAACTTGGATGTTTAAGTCATCAAACATTAAACTGACTTAAAATGAGTCGAATCTTGTATAACATAAACAAGTAATAAAAACTCAGTGAGTGTTTTAGCGCAATTTTCTGACGTCATGGGATCACAACACTAAGAGATAGTAAATCTTTTTATGTTTTTTTTTTTTTTTTTTTTTTTTTTTTTTTTGTGTGTGTGTGCGTTCCCGAGATTAGACCTTCCTTAACATAATGCCGAAAACCCGAAGTCTCTAGGTGGTCTGGTTGAGGAGGAGATAGAAGTGCAAGATTGGTGCGCACAGACAGAACAGAAATCAAGAGTTAACAATCGCAATTTTGTCCGTAGGAAAATTGCGCTAAAAAGGTTGAAAATGTCTTATTTTGATGAGTTAAAGCAATGTAAAAACATAAGTTGTAATAACTTATTGATAGTAAAAAAATTGCAGTGTAGTAGTTCCAGTGAAAAAGGTCCACGTGGCTGCAAGTTTTTCACAAACAAGCACAGATCTGACATGTTTATTAGACATTTTGGGAGTTAACTTTGAGGTTTTAATTATTTATCTTTTTCATATACATTGAATTATGTTATAGTGTCATGTGATCATTCTATAATGCTGATTTGGTACATTTCCTATTATTAGCAATGCTGAAAACAATTGTGCTGTTTAATGTTTTTTTGGAAACCATGAAACTTTTTTTCAAGTTCAAAAGAACAGCATTTATTTGAATTAGTCTTCCCTGTCATTTTTTATACATTTCTAATGCATCCTTGCTGAATAAAAGTATTAATTTCCAAATCAATGAATCAATCAATAAATGAATGAAGCAATCGATCGGTCAATTTTACTGACCCCAAACCTTCAAGGTAGTGTAGTGATTCAAACGCCTTTTATTGCATTACCAGAAAATTGTCTCCAGGTGGCAGTAGATGACCAGAATTCAGTGGCTGGACCGAAAGCAGAAAGTTGCTTCTTGTTTGTCAAAGACGCACTTGGCAAACAGCCATTTTTATATTAGTGACATTAAATGTGTGCTAATTAACACCTGATGTTCTCTTCATTAAGATCACTCAAGCAGTCCCACTGAGATACTCTGCATCACATTACAGATTGTCAACATTATGCTGAGCTGCTTAATGAAGAGCACCCCCCCCCCCCCAATTCCCACCACACACATACACAAACACACACACGCGAGTATAAACATAAACAAACACATAATATGTCACATTGCTGCTTTGCCTTGTTGCTTGATATCTTGAGGTGAGGCAGGCCTTGTGTTGTGTGAATATACATTTTAACTGTGTGTGCTTTATAAAAAAAATGGCCCAAATTCAGATAAGAACTACCTAATTTACCTCCCTTCACATGTGTCAAACATATCTATGATTTAAAAAAGAAACTTTGTATCATACATTTAAAAACACAAATGTGAGCATGCACGGTAATTCACTCCACGCATGGCACAGTCAGTGAGGGTTCATAAGGGCTGGAAGTCCAGAGTCTTTCCTGCTCTAATCGCTCCGGCACCATTAGCACAGATCCATTAGAGCACTCGTTCATTCTCCATCTTCCTCCACCCCTCTCTTTAGAGCACCTCTGAGACACTCACTGCAGCTCACAGCATACAAACAGGTGCTCGGGTGGCTTTATTTTTGTTGCACGTGCACGATTTGTCTGTCCAAAAATTCTGTTTTTCTAATTTCATAAAAATGTTGTACTATACGAGTTACTATGCAACTTCTATTATCAGCATATAATTCTGAGTTAAAAGTATTTATAAAAAAACGTAAAAAAATAACATGCATTATAATAGTATCTGTATAACTATTTGATATGTGCTGTATTCGAAATCACCCCCTATACCCTCATTCACTATTCCCATTACTCCGCCACTTGAAGGAGTGAATGAAATTGAGTGAGTGAATTCGGACACTGAGTGCGCCGGAAGGGCTGCCGCTTTTGCATAGTTTATGCTTTCTGTTTAATAATCATTTTAAACATAGCAAACTGGCAGCTCAGTAGTAATGAAAGGATTTATATTGATCTCTGCCATGGAAACTGTCATGTATTAACCTTAATCAAACAACTTAATAATCAGTTAAAAAGGAATTTATTCCTATATGATATTACGCTGTAGCCACATTGGACCAGCGGTTTGTAAAATTAATGAATGTATGGATGATAGGGGTGTAACGATACCCTCATGTCAAGATTCGATATATATCACAATACGATATTATTGCGATATTATAGACATATGATAAAAGGTTGACAAAAAATGTACTGTTGATTAAAATGGTAAATTTGATATTACATTGTGGGTGTAAATGAATAGGCTTGTACTTGGAGCTGGAAACCCAACGCGCAGGACAATAGTGACACCAGAATAAAAATATTCATGATTCTGAAGCTGAAAATACAGAATTATTTTAGACGAATATGCTTGCACTCTGTCACTGACAAGATCATTTAGGCAACTTTTTACTGGTAACATTAGACATTTGGCATTATCAGGACCCACAAATATTCCCCCATTGCATTATTATACATTATATTTAACATTAGATATAGCAGTTTAATGAAACTTAATTTTTTTTCTCACACAGTAATTTTCATTTTGGGTGAACTATCCACGATACATGTTGCATTTTTGTATTGCGATATTTTGTGACACCCCTAATGGATGATTCAGCTGCAGGCGCCATCTTCTGGTCAGACGCTTACATCCGAATGAACGAGACGGAAGAAAGTTAGTGAGGGAAGGACATCAAAAAATTGGATGTAGGGTTTAATAGAGCTGTAGATCAGAAACGACAAGCGAAGGTCTAAGACTTCTCGATAAAAGAAATAGAAATCATAGCTTTGTCGGATCTAAACGGCAACATTGGCTCATCCCAAAGCATTGAATTGAGTTTGAAAACTTCCCATCCTCTGATCTAATGCTTCAAAACAAAAGCTTGTCTCATATATGGCCGCAGACACAGATGGAGATGGAGCGCCTCTTTGTTCCAGCACAGCGGGTATCTGATGTTACATAAGTTCGACTCAACACCTGTGCCGGCATCCCGCGAAGAAGAGCCTGCTACGGCACAAAGCCGAGGAAACATATTTATTTCATCGCAAGATCAAGCCTTGTCCCTGTAGTAAAATTCCCATACAGTGTCAGCTTCTGAAGATACATTTTTCATAGGGCACCATGTGCCTTTCTGTCACTCACAGCTGCAGGGCATTGGAACCACAGGATTATATGAGGGGAGGGCAGAGGGAGGACGAAAAAAGGAAAGATTAAATATTTAAGTCTCACTCTTCCACAACACCAGGAGCCACTTGTTCGGCAGTCTCAAAAGAAAGGGGCCGAAGCCCCAAGATCAAGGGGTGGGTGCCGGGGTCACTGCCTTGTGGACTTTGGAGGTAGAAAATCACATGGCCTGTCCGTCAATCCAGGCCTAATGATCTCCTGCGATGTCATTATTCTCTGCGGTTCGGGACCGTGATATCGAAAGGGCTTATTGGGAAGGAGCGGATCAACATGAGCTGTAGTGAATTTGTCATGCTTGATGCTGGTGAATTGAAAATGGAGGCCAATGTTGCTTGTCACATCACACACAACAGCCTGTCAAAATAGTGAGCTGACTCACTGAGCATCATCAAAAATGAATTGCAGCGTGAGCTTGACATGCTGCCACACAAACGCATGGATTTTCACACACTCCGATAACACTAGATGGGGCTCAAACTGTGGCCTGTTGTGCATAGTAGTAACACTGACTTTTACATTTCTCACTATTTCTACAAGGAATATTCTGGGTTCAGTCAAATTTAAGCTCAATGGACAGCATTAGTGGCATATTGTTGAGTACAGCCAAAAATAATTGCACAAACTTTACAAATAATCGAAGCACTTATAAACAAGGCGCAAAAAAGTTAAATGGGGCCAAATATTTTTGGAAGGTTTAAATACAAAAATGCAAAACTTTTATAAAAGCGCTCATATTCATTTATCTCTGTTAAACTATTAATTGAGCTGTAAAGTTATCCTTGATATTTTACAGTTGTTTTAGGGTCTTAGATCTGCTACGCTGCTGCTGCTGCAAAGTTAGTATGGAACTTGCCACTGCTAATACACATGAAATGTCAACGCTATCTCACGACCAATTCTACCAGTACGAGGTGGCTAATTCGTACGAATTCGTATGACTTTACTCGTACGATTTGTCTAAATCCCTGTGATGGGTAGGTTTAGGGGCGGGGTCAGGGTAGGTCATTCGTATGAATTCGTACGAATTAGCCACCTCGTAAAATGCGTACGAATTGCCGTGAGATCGGGTTGGAAATGCTGCTATGAGCAAATAAGATGTGCTGCAGCTGTACAAGCATACATGAATTCCCCCGTATGCAGATCTATACAGGTGGAGCTGGGGTAGGTGGGGGGGTTGCTGAAAGCGCCTTGCACTGCTAACAGCAAACAATAGGCAAGAATATGAATGTTGAGCAGCAAGCTCATTGGCTACCAATACAGCGAGAACCAATCAGCTGTGCCCTATAGAGAATAATGTAATTGCAAGCAGGTTAAAGAATTTTTGAACCTGTGCCATCTAGAGTTTCATGATAGAACTTGATTTTCACAAAAACAGTTTGTTATGCTGCTTGATACTGCAAACTGGTATTTGTTATTATATTATTATAATTTATTATCAAAATAGTAAACACACTAGTTTGAACCCAGACAGCAAAGTAGTGTTGGCCCAGATCCGGACCACAAATGGTACATGTGGATTCAAAACGTACCAGATGTGCGCTGGATCTGGGCCGACACTATGTTGCTGTTTGGGAAGTGCAAATAGTTTTCCCATTTCCTGCACTTTTTTATTATTTGTTATTTACCTATAGTGGCTAATGAATCGGTAGTCTCGCGCATTCACAGAAAACAGCTTACTTCCGCATTGCAGAATAATGTGGAGAGCACCACTTACACTTAAAATACTTAAACTGAATATTCTGTAGGAATCACCATTTAGACTTAAGATCAGCTAGTAAGTAATCAAAACACCCCTCTACACTTTTTTCCCTGGAATTTTATGTTGCCCCAAGTCAGTGCACTGCTTTTCATATGGGTGAAAAGGGAATTAATGGATTATCTTTATGATACACATTCAACGAGCAGTTTCACTATTAATAACGCCTAAAATCATTTTCTGCCTCACCAAAGAAGTTGCAAAAGCTGCTGATCCCTCCAGTCTGGAGAGATGTAAATGTAATTCATGTCAGAGAGAGTTTTTTTTTTTTTTTTTTTTACTTGAGCGAGAGGCAGAAAACAGCAGTGAAAGACTCCATTAATGGGACCCAGGCTAAGGGCCTTAAATATTGCATAGACAGCAGAGTGAATCACTCTATCGGCAGTATGCCCCGCGATTAACAGACACACAGGTCCACAGGTCCCAGTTCTCGTTAGAAGGCCAAACCTGAACTCTATAATACTTATTTTTTCTCTCTCTCTGAGTGCACTAGATATTTTTTACAAATCAGTTTTTTTCTTGAAGAAGTGATTATTTTTTGTCAATTATCTAAGCCTTCATCAATCACAGAGCGGGACTATCAGTTTTTCCGACAAGTGGAAGACGAGAGTGGAATACAGTAATTCTATCTATCTATCTATCTATCTATCTATCTATCTATCTATCTATCTATCTATCTATCTATCTATCTATCTATCTATCTATCTATCTATCTATCTGTCTATCTATCTGTCTATCTATCTGTCTATCTATCTGTCTGTCTATCTGTCTGTCTGTCTGTCTGTTTGTTTTGTTGACATATTTGTGTTAAAGGTTTTGCAGAGGGAATCTCACCCCTTCATGAATCAGAAAATACTATCAACAGACAGAAACATTTTTTTTTGTTGTATAAAATCAGACAAATTATATATTAACAAACTCCTCTGTAAAAAAAAAAAAAAAAGAAAAAAAAAACAGGGAAAAAAACCTTCAGCATATAAATAGGAAAAACTGGTAAGCCTGGTGTATAGAGCTACTGAAGTGGAAAGTAAAAAGAAAGTAAAAGAAAAAACTAATTTCGAGAAAATAGTCTTTAAATATATGCATTATTGTTTAAATGTACAGACGCAAAACGATCAAATGCAATATAAGGAACATTTAATAAACATAAAAGTGGTTTCCACTCATCTAAATTAACACATTATTAAAAGCCTAACAGTCCAAAATGAAAAAATTGACCAGTGCATGAAAGAAATGTTTTTGCCTGTTGTGTCTTGCTTATATGTGTTCTAGCGAATGCCTCATTGATTTTGTGCTGTATACCTTTCAAATATCACTTCTGGTAAGCATATGAAGTACAGTATCACAATAAGGTATAGTATAAGGCAAAATAAATAAATAACTTGAACTTGTTGAAACCGTGTGTGTTTCCGAGTCCATCTTTTCATATGAAGCCAGACATGAATGTTCAGGACATCAGAGATTTCAAATGATTAAATGTTGTTTTCCATCAATATGCCAAAACAGACTGTTGACACCGATAATAGAGAGTTTGAGAGGAGGTGGAACGGTTGCTGGCGAAAAGAAGGACAGGCATGAATAAAAGGTGTGTCAGATAACCACACAAAGGTGACAGACAGCAGCTCAGCATATGTTCCATTGGCCCCAAACTGTTCTTAGCGTTCACTGAAGTCATCAGCCTCCCACGAGTTGCGTACTTTACCCCATTCTGTTCCTTTTGAACACACACTCAGTAGGGCTCTCCATCAACCCCTCATTATTAGGCCACTAGTGTCATTACCCAACCATCAGATGATCAATAAATGAACCGTGTCGACGACTGGAGCTCATTCTCATTGTCTCTGTGGAAGAAAATAGGTTTTTAAATACAAATGTTTTCTTGTTGTTTGGAGCTTAAAATTAGCGTTTGGAAAGTTCCATTCCTATTTATTTAGCTCCCAAATAAAAAGTTGCATGCATATATATGTATATATATATATATATATTTTTTTTTTTTTTCTCAGTCTACTTAAGTTCTTAAAATTCAAACATCAGATATGCTACACCTCAACAAACTCCGACAAAATAAATTATAACCCAAAAACCGTTAGTGGCCAACATATTTGCATGAGGAATCTTATTGAACTGTCAAGGGTGTTCCGGGGAATGACAGGTTTGTGGTTGCAGTTCCTCTTTTTGCTCCTCTGCAGGGTTAATCTCAACTTTTTATCAAGCATTGTCCAACTTAAAATAACATGGCCATATTAACCGTGCAGCTCTCACGCTGTTGTTGTGCTATAGGGATTGACTGGCTTCAGGGCCTAAACATGCTACCCTGAACTCACTTTATATTCCACATCTGCTGTGGTGGGAATGACAATGAAAATGTGGCATGTTGTTTTCTTTTCCAGTGAGGCACAACAATAAGATTACAGCTCCCATTTAAAATCTGTCACTGGTCCATTATAACGCACTTTTAAAAAAAATGTTTGAAGCCACCCTGAATACAATGCCTTGTTCATGTGACGCAAAGCAAGATGATTGTCTTTTTAATGTAAAATATACCTGCACGAATCTACATACCTCTTTCAGCCAGTCTCAAAATCAAACATTTATTTTTATTTCATTTTAATATACACTGCCGTTCAAAAGTTTTGGATCTGTACGATTTTTACTGATTTTAAAAGAAGTCTCTTCTGCTCACCAAGGCTGCATTTATTTGATTAAAATACAAATAAAAAACAGTAATATTGAGAAATTTTATTACAATTTCTTCTTCTTTTAAAAACATTAAAAATCTTAATGATCCAAAACTTTTGAATGGCAGTGTATTTTGTATCTTATTTTTTATAAATGAAATATAATACAATTAAAAACAACAATGCAATGAACAAACATGATATTACTAAGGAGAATATACAAATTCTACATGAGTTGTCTTTTAGCTAGAAGAGGAATCAAATGTACTTTTTTTTTAATTATTTTGTATTTTAGGTAACACTTTAGATTAGGGTCCAATTCTCACTATTTACTAGTTGCTTATTAGCATGCATGTTACTAGGATATTGGCTGTTTATTAGCACATATTAATGCCTTATTCTGCATGATCATATTCTATAATCGTACCCTTAATCCTACCCAATAGCTAAACCTAACCACCTATTAATAAGCAGTAATCTGGAGTTTATTGAAGAAAAAGTCGTAGTTAATAGTTAGTTAATAGACTTGGACCCTAACCTAAAGTGCGACTGTATTTGATTATTATTTTTAAGAAAGAAAGAAAGCAAGAAAGAATTGGGAAGTATTTGGAATTGAAAGTATTATGGGGTGTCCCGCTCGGTTCGTTCGCGTTTGCCTCGGGGTCCCGTGCCGTCGCACCAGTTGCACCGCCCAAAAAACGGCCCTGATTAAACACTGGCTTCAGAGTAATCTTCATGAATTCCTTTATGACCCATTAACCCGCAATATGAACCCCACCACTTCCACCCCCCCCCATATATTGCTCAAATCAGTGTTGTTTAGATCTATCATTGTCAACACTAACATTCATTAGACGCCTTAAATGACTGCTATGTGATGGAGTCGGATCAGGGTCCCTAAGGATCTTGCTCTGTGATCCAGGTAATGCCGGATCATGGCTGGCTGATGGAGTCTCGCTAACAAGAGGGGACTGTGTCATCCATCTTGGGAAGTGCTCCACAGACGTATTGATCCGGCAAAGGCGCAACTCCCATGAAAGCTGTTCCTTGACGGATTTCTTACCGAAGGCACGTGGCGACAAGGCTCTGGAGATGTCTCTCCTTGTCCCAGAGACGATGGGGAATGCCGTACCACTTGGGGGAAGGTTTCTGGATGTTCTTCCCATGTCAGGACTTGTGCACAACTGCACTTCCTGCTAAGCAAAGTGGACAAATTACACGTGGGCAGTCGATAGCGGTCACAAATAATCTAGATGCACAAGTACTTATTGACACAAGCTTCAATAAACCTGCATGAGTGGATTTAAATAAAATACCGCCATTAATCAGCATGCTTTATCACTAACCACAGGTTAGGACCAGTGCCAGTCTTTCTTACTATCAAAGACTGACTGGCTGAAGCTCTGGATGACATGAATAATCACTTTCGGATATGGACCGCAGGGTACCACATTTGTTTGTGGCTAATCAGCCATGCATTAGCTAACAGTTTGATGCATTTAAACCAATCTGGCAACAGCTCTGGGCATTTGGGAATAGGGCTGAAACAATCTGCAATATAGAAAGAGCCCATCACAATATGAGACCAATTTGGGTTTTTTTTTTTATATACTGTACATTTTCTATAAACTCATACCAGACAGTATCCGACAAAAGTCTGAGACCACATTCAAATTGGAAAAAAAGAAATAAATAAACTTGAAAACAAACAAAGTTTTAGCATTTTGATCAATTTTAAACAAAGTTATGACATAAAATGAAGAAATATTTCTGATTTATAGGCTACTGATCAAATACAATCAAACACGTTATAATATTGATCATATGAATGTGTGCAAATTTTAGCTTTGAGTCCTGCTTTCATTGAAGCACAAGGGAGACAAACCAAATGCTAATTAATTCTAAAATGATTATTTTTATGATTTTTTTACATACAATACCAGTCAAAAGTTTGGATTCTTTTTGATTTGGATTTTTGATTTATTTATATTTTCAACATATTAGAATGATTTCTGAAGGATCATGTGACAATGATGACTGGAGTAGTGATGCTGAAAATTCAGCTTTGCATCACAGAAATATTTAAAAAATGTAAACAGTTCTTTTAAATTGTAATAATATTTCACAATAGTACAGTTTTTACTGTATTTTTGAGCCTTGGTGAGCCTAAGAAACTTCTTTCAAAAACATTTAAAGTCCCCCTGTGGGGAAAATCAAGTCTTTATTTGTCTATGTGGTGTTTTTAATATGCTTTAAGACAAACCATTTGCAAATTCATAAGTCAACACTATTGCTGAGTATTTTCTCCTTAAAACTGCAGTGAACCAAAGACAAACCACAGTCTCAAAATCGAAATCGCAAGTGTTTCTGACGTCACAACTTGTAACCAATCACATCAACAAGTGATTGTCAATGAGTGTATCTCTGAGCTGGTGCGAGTGAGTGGAGGCGGGGCTCATTTGCATATTCATAGAACCGCATATACTAAATGAGGCAAGGGTGTAGAGTTACATTCAAATTATTTTAAGGCATGAAGAAACTTTTTTTTTCAAGGAAATCTTTTAAAATATGTCATTATGGTGATCAGAAATGAGTTTTAAGGGATACAATTATTGACTACAGGAAAACAATCTTTATTATTCTACTTAACTTTTTACTGGTGATTTAAATCTACTGTAGAAGGAAATTTACAACCTGGTATTAAATGTTTTTTTAACTCTGACATATATGAAAGGATAGTCCTTAGAAATTTAGTGCCTTCAAGAGACACATGAGTCATATGGTCTTGTCAGCCAAAGCATTATTTCTGTTGACCAACAGTTAACTCACCCTGAGGGCCCAACAATAGTGGAACAATGCATGTGATTGACTTTACAAGCAAACAGACAGAGGGCAAGTCCTTGAAAAGTGCAGTTTAAATTGCCCACCAAGGCTTCAGTCAGTGATTTGCCTACCTCACAAAAGAAAACCCAAGACAATGCTGCAAGCCACGCGCAGCAAGACAGAGGGTGTAACATCGCACACTGTCCGTTTGCCCACACAAAGAGTGACAGAAACACAGAAAGAGAACGAGAACAGCAGGAAAAGGGAGATGACTTTCTTCATTCACTGTCAGGCTTCAAAGTGCTCATGCATCTGCAACAGCTGCTTGACACGCACGCACAGGGAGATTAAACATTTCTGAGCTCATCAATTTATGTCTTCTCGTCGATTTGCCATTCTCTCTAATTGTGGCACTCTTACTGTTTTGTCCACAGTGTTTGAAAGCAGTTGCCTGAGGCAAGTTAAATATGAAATCTAAATAGAGAAGAAAAATATTGCGGGTTTACTCAAGGGTTGGTGATCAAGACTTTGGGAGTTGTTGAATACACTGTATGACGTAAATCAAAGAGATGCCTCAGTCTAGTTTATGTCGTGCAACAAATGTATTAGTGAAACATTTTTAAAAAACAAAAACAAAAAAACAACAACCTTGGAGCTGCAAAGTAAAGTCAATTTAGATGGTTTATATTATGGCTAAATAAATATAAAAAAGAAATATAAATAAACGTTTATCTGATCCACCCCGTGAAAGGACATTATCTGTTTTTCTTACAGTGTTTATGAATTCGGATTTGCATCTACCCAAACCTAAAAATATGCATGCATAATTATAAATACCAATGACAGATTAACATAAAATGTCTCCATAAAAGGCTTCGGTGCAGTGAACGTGAATAACAACTCCACATGGACTCCTGCAGTGGCAGATTTGTTCTGCACTTGTAGTTGCTGACAGCGGCCCATGGGTCCTATTGTCTCTCTGTTCTCACCGCTGAGAAGCGAGAGCCTGGGGTCAAAGTTGAAACAGGACTTGCCAAAACTCCTTGTTCCACAGCTGACCCTTTTTTACCCTTCTCACACAGGTTCTTTTCAGAGGAGACCCAAAATACAGCAACACACTTTGTTCTGTGTCAGCTCAACTGTAGTTTAATGACTAGGCTAAGCATCTAATTAGATGGGGAGAAACACCACCCAAATATAGTCTATGTTTCCCCAATTCGTCCAGGCAACTGGTGTCAGGCTGCCCAGCTGACAGGGCCCCACGTTACCCTATATGGATGGCTGTGGGGGTGGAGGCCCCCTGGACGCCCATCATACGGCAGGCCTGAGGGGAGAGGAGGAGGTGGTTACTACAGGGGCAAGCCAATAAAACTAACAGAGATAGTTACAGTCAGACCCTGTCCTCCACTTCCCCTCGGGCAGCTTTTTTGATCATCTGGCCCTCTTTTACAGCACTCGCTCCACTCTTAAAAAATGGAGTTACACTTTATTTCAAAAGTCAACTTTAGACATTCTACTGACTATAAGTAACTTTGCAACTGCATGTTACCTAACTCTCATTAATTTGCAACTACATATCAACTAACTCTCATTAGTAGACTCTTAGGCTATGGTTAGGAGAAATAAAAAAATTATTTTGAAATAAAGTGTTACAAAAAATGGTTCTAAAAAGTACAAGATTAACGTTCCTCCAAACGGATCTCACGGCAATTCGTACGGATTCGTACGGATTGAGGTGGCTAATTAATACGAATTCATACGACCTCACTCGTACAAATTCGTAAGATTTTTGCTAAATCGTACATATTTTACGAGTTGCCCAATTCGTATGAATTTGTATAAATGACCTATCCCTGACCCCGCCCCTAAAACTATCCGTCATTGGGGTTTAGACAAATTGTAGCCAGCGAATTCGTATGAATTAGCCACCTTTTACTCACTCATTTGGTCGTGATATACTGTAGCTTTGGGTTCTTCGGCTTGTAACTATAGTTCCCTTTCGTAAAGGGAACTCCCGCTGCATCGATACTCGATACTTTGGGGAATGCCTTCGGCATGAAGCGTCTGAAGTCTACTATACAACTATTCCAATCTGGATTGGTGCAACGTCATTACGTCAGCCGTGACGTCGCATGTGACG
Source organism: Squalius cephalus (assembly GCF_949319135.1). Classification (NCBI taxonomy): domain Eukaryota; kingdom Metazoa; phylum Chordata; class Actinopteri; order Cypriniformes; family Leuciscidae; genus Squalius; species Squalius cephalus. Next base: position 25,720,474 of record NC_137138.1, on the reverse strand, counting down.
GTGATCCGGAAGCTATAAAACGGTCACAGGAACCAGGAAATGTTAGCTTCTGGTCTTCAGCAAGCGTTCTATGTACAACTTGTCTGTCTTATTTGGTGTTGTCTGTCCGTGAAAAGAGTTTATATATTAAAATGGCCGAGAAACAATTTAGGCAGTGTGCGTCCCCTTGCCCGCGTTTTCTCGCTGAGGGTGACACACACTCGCTATGTGTGATTTGTTTGGGAGCGGAGCATGCACAGGCAGCGCTCGAGGGTGCTGCCTGTGCTAACTGTGAGATCATGCCCCTGAGAACGCTCCGCTCCCGGCAAGCTCTATTTGATGAAAGTGGCCAGCCCCGCGATCCCCGTGGATCGGGTCCCGCGTCTGTCGAGGCAGCGCGGCGTCTGCATTCATGGGGATCGCAGAGAGATCTAGTGGATGATGTCGAGACGGCTTCGGCCCTTTCTCGGCATTCTGAAGCTAGTTCTCGTAGTTCCGCTCAGGGTGCGGAAGCCCGCGCTGCGGCTTCTTCCGCCCCAGCAGAGGAACCGATGCTCGAATTATCTGGTTCCGAGGAGCTAGATATTTTGGGCATCGAGGCAGGGGAAGGTGAAAGTTTACCCCATTCCCCTGCCTTTGAGGAGCTGCTAGAGGTTGTGACCAGAGCAGTTGATAAATTAAAGATCGACTGGCCATCTGAGACGCAGGAAGCGACTGTAAAAAGTAAACTCGATGAGCGCTTCCTGCAGTCTCGATCACAACCTCTACGCCGGAGTCTGCCATTTTTTCCCGATCTCCACACCGAGGTGTCGAGATCGTGGAATAAGCCCTTCTCCTCAAGAATATCTAGCCCCAATGTACATCTATATTCAAATATAATGGGTGCTAGGGAGGAGGGCTATGGGATGATGCCCAGGGTTGAAGAGTCGTTTGCATCGCACCTCTCCCCTGACGTTGCGTCATCCCTGCGGGCTCCGGCGCTTCCCTCTAAACCCTGCCGTACAACATCGGCTTTGGTTGGGAAGGCATATATGGCGGCAGGTCGGGCTGGTAGTTGTCTGCATACGATGGGGCTGTTGCAGGCATACCAGGCCGACCTCCTCAAGGAGGTGGATGACGGTGGGGAGGTCGCCTACGACGACATTAGAGAGATGCGTCGTGTGGTCGACTTGTCTCTCCGTGCTACCAAGGAGACGGCCCGCGCCATCGGCCGCTCCATGGCAGCACTGGTAGCCACGGAGAGACACTTGTGGCTGAATCTGTCGGGCATCGGGGACAAGGACAGGGCTTGTCTCCTTGATGCCCCGGTTTCGCCTTCTGGCCTTTTCGGCGACGGTGTCAACAATGTCGTCGATAGGTTTCAGGAGGCGAAACGACAGTCAGCCGCATTTAAAGAGCTTATCCCCCGCCGTCGTTCCAGGTCTCGTGGGTCTGCTGCCAGGGGGCAGTCCCACGGGGCCGCCGCCAGCTCCTCACACCAGCTCCTCACACCAGCTCCTCACACCTGCTGAGGCAGAAGGAGAGTGTGGCCTCTCGTGCTCCCCCCCAAGGGGCTTGGAGGCAGGGGCAACACTCTCAGCCGAAGCCTTCCAAACCGAAAACAGATCTGAGGACTGTTATTCAGGCGAGGAAGGCTTCGGCTAAGAGGCCGTGACGGGACGTCCAGGCCTCTGAGGGCATCCCCCTCCGCGAGGGCTTTTTAAAACTTCGCTCCGCGGAGCCCTCAGGAAATCGATGTTGCTTCCCGCCGTCAAGTGCGCTTCGGGACGCATCGAATTCTAGCGAATGTATTTCACAGAATGTTCCTATGAAATCTATTATTCTGAAACGTTCACTACCTCTCACGAGGCCTGTAGAAAAAATGATTCGGTTAGTTCCTGCCAGAAGAGTGCTTCAGGTCACCGAAAATATAAATGAGAATAAAGATGAAACTAGAGATGTGAATGGAACACCTGAGGTTAGTCCTGAGAGACTAATTCCCTTAGCAGATTATTTAGACACCTGGAAGGGTCTTCAAAATATATCTCAGTGGGTCCTGAGTACAGTTGAGAAAGGATATAGAATCCAGTTCCAGTTTAGACCACCCAAATTTAGTGGTGTTATTCAGACGCTGGTATCTCCTGATCAGGCTCAGGTAATGGAAGATGAAGTGCAGACTCTCCTAGCTAAGGAGGCCATAGAGTATGTGCCCTTAGAGCAGAGGGATTCCGGGTTCTACAGCCGGTACTTCATAGTTCCAAAGAAGGATGGTGGGCTGCGTCCCATTATAGATCTTAGGGTATTGAATAAATCTTTGAGGAGATTTAAGTTCAAGATGTTGACGATACCTATGATCGTTCATCAAATCAGATCCGAGGATTGGTTTGTGACGATAGATCTTAAGGATGCATACTTTCATATTTCCATCATTCCACATCATAGGAAGTTTCTGAGATTTGCTTTTGGGGGAAAAGCTTATCAATATAGAGTTCTTCCTTTCGGCCTAGCCTTATCACCTCGCACCTTTACTAAATGTATGGACGCTTCCCTTGCTCCACTGAGACTTCAGGGGATTTGTATCTTGAATTATATAGATGACTGGCTTATTTTAGCCCAGTCAAAGGAGTTGGCGATTCAACATCGAGATGTTGTTTTGAGTCATTTGAGGTGCTTGGGGTTGAGACTCAATGTGAAGAAAAGTTCATTAACTCCTCTTCAGAGGACTACGTTCCTGGGAGTAGAGTGGGACTCAATTACGATGCGGGCACAATTGTCTCCTGCTCGTATTAATACTATTTTAAACACAATGAAGAGTATTAGGTTAGGCCAGGCTATCACTGTCAAACACTTTCAAAGAGTTTTGGGTCTTATGGCTGCAGCTTCCACGGTAGTACCCTTTGGTCTGCTCCATATGAGGGCCTTGCAGTGGTGGCTCAGGAACAAGGGATTTTCTCCTCTGGGAAACCATTTTCGTACGATCAGAGTTACGCGCAGATGCCTTCGTTCTCTTGTCGTATGGAAGAAGCCATGGTTCCTGTCTCAGGGCCCGGTGTTGGGAGCACCATGTCAGAGAAAAACTCTGACTACGGATGCGTCCCGCACCGGCTGGGGTGCGGTTATGGAGGGCCGTTACACCCGAGGTACTTGGAAGGACCATCATCTCTCATGGCATATTAATCGCTTGGAGATGTTGGCTGTGTTTTTTGCCCTGAGGCACTTCCTTGTGGACCTCAGAGGCCATCATGTTCTTGTTAGGACAGACAATGTGTCGGTGGTCTCTTATATCAACCGCCAAGGAGGTTTGAGATCTCGCCCTCTTTGTAGACTGGCGCATCAAATTCTTCTTTGGTCCCAGGACAAATTTTTCTCTGTCAGATCTATTTATATTCCTGGGGTTGAAAATAGGGGAGCAGACATCCTGTCGAGGCAGGGGCTGAGGCCCGGGGAATGGCGGCTCCACCCTGAAGTGGTTGAGCTTATATGGAGGGAGTTTGGCCGGGCGGAGGTTGACCTGTTCGCTTCTCATGAGAACTCTCATTGCCCGCTCTGGTACTCTCTCTCACATCCAGCTCCTTTGGGCTTGGATGCCATGGTACAGATGTGGCCGAGGTCACGTCTGTACGCTTTTCCCCCGATCGCTCTGCTCCCTGGGGTTCTAGAAAGGGTCAGGAGGTACGGAGTGAGACTACTCCTTGTAGCTCCGTACTGGCCGGCCCGAATTTGGTTTTCGGACCTTATTAGTCTCCTGGAGAGTCCTCCATGGAAAATTCCTATTAGGAGAGATCTTCTGTCTCAGGCTGATGGTATATTATTTCATCCCCGACCAGAGTTATGGAGACTATGGGTCTGGCCCCTGAGGGGGTCCCACCCATAATTAGGTTGCCCTTTCCACCGAGGTGGTCAGGACATCCATACTAGAACCCCACTCTACTAGGAACTAAACAATTAAGTTAGGGAGGGCATCGAACCCAGTGTATTACTGCCCACTGGCTTCAGTTCTGGTGTTCCATCCCGCTCTCTAACGGGATCTCCTGTTCATGCTTAGGGCCTCTGTGGCGGCCTCAGTGCCCTCCGCAAGCCTCTAAGGGTGTTCTCGAAAGGACGTTCCCACTGAAACTCCATGTTCCTGTAGATTGGAGGATGAATCCTGTCATCCAGCCTATTGGCATCAGGCTGATGGGTTATCCCTGGCACCCATCATGTCCTGTGGGTGAGGTATACATATATATATTTGAGATATATAAGTATATATAGGAGAATCTATTGAGTCTGCTTCCTGCTCGTCTTACTCCCTGGAAGAGTGGTGGTGCTGCCCCCTCTTACTTGCGAGTGTGGGAGCCACTCTACATTATTGTTGCCCCGGTACCGAGGTGCCGGTAGGCGATATCATGATTCTTCAGGTTTTCCATCCTCCATCGCATGTGTCGGGTGGTCAAGGCTAGCCTTGGAGGTTCCTATGCTAGGCCTCGGGCTGGGAGGAGTTAATCCATCTAGTAATGTATCAAGGGTTAGGAGATATTCCCCTCTATCAAGTAGATAGTGGGTTATCTGCAGAAACCACTTATAATTGAAATATAAGGTGCGCTTTTGCCTTCACCTTTTATCTTATACTTTCTACTGTCCGGGGTTTTTCCCTTTCCACGAGGTCAGTTGACCCTTCGGCTCCTCACCTCCCCTTCTTACACCAAATCTTACGAAGCAAGCTAGTTTGGATCTACCCTCTACTCATTTTATTGTCCTTGAGTGTACCAGATCTTTGTACCAGGGCATTTTTCTCTCAGTGTGGCGGCGTGGGTATTTGTTCCCCAAAGTATCGAGTATCGATGCAGCGGGAGTTCCCTTTACGAAAGGGAACGTCTCGGGTTACGTATGTAACCCTCGTTCCCTGAGTAGGGAACGAGACGCTGCATCCCTCGGCCACACTTTTCGCGCCCCTGAGAACGACTTGCTTTGACCAATTAGAAGCTAACATTTCCTGGTTCCTGTGACCGTTTTATAGCTTCCGGATCACCGTCACATGCGACGTCACGGCTGACGTAATGACGTTGCACCAATCCAGATTGGAATAGTTGTATAGTAGACTTCAGACGCTTCATGCCGAAGGCATTCCCCAAAGTATCGAGTATCGATGCAGCGTCTCGTTCCCTACTCAGGGAACGAGGGTTACATACGTAACCCGAGACGATCTTAAGGTAGGGACACACCAAACCGATGCCAAAGAAGACAAACTGCACCTGTACTGCACCTGTGTGTAAATGAGACGACTATCTATTTCTGCAGATACATTCGTCTAAAAAGGGAAACCGACACTGGAGACTGCAGATACACAAATCGTTAACAAAGCAGCATGTGCTTACCGTTTTGAATATCAATCCTGCTGATCACTTTCTTTATTCCACTCCGTTCATGTAAACATTGAAAGGAACACTCAGGTAAGATGACACAAAATTAGAGCGGCCTTCTGACCGTTTTGACTTCTTTGCATTCTGCTGTTTTGCTATTATTCTCATGCACTGACTCATTCACTAAGCTGAACAGCCAATCAGAGTTCTCTCTCTCACTGATGCCCGACGGCGATTCTGCATGCTGAATCGGCCCAAACAAATCCGACGGCGTCCGACTAGAGCCAACGGTGCGGAACACACCGGAAAAACTATGTCGGCAGACGCTCAAAAACGGACCATCGTCGGCTTGGTGTGGCTTGGTGTGGCTTTATGAGTGAGAGAAACAAGTGTGCAGCCATCTTTAGCTTCTATTTGTGTGATAGCTCTGTATATTTTCTGTGGCATCGGTGTCGAAGAATAATTAGATGGTGAAGTGGATTTACCTATTGTAGAGTTAATGAAAGTTATCATGAGCATTGTAATGCTTAAAGCCCATGTTTTAACAAATGTCAGTAGGAAGATATTAAAACGAGCGGTTCATTCATAAAATCGTAAGATCTTACCTTCATGCTGTGGAAAAACAAACCGAAAGACAGAACACAACGAGTGCAGTGCTTAAAAGGGGTGGGGCTACAAAAAGTCTATAGAACTCTTTTTGGTGCTAAATAGAATCCTTTTTTATACGGTTCTATAAAAAAAACCATGCTTTGAAAGACCAAACGTAGCTGTTGTGAATTGACTATATGAGCCCTTCACAATGTTAAAAGGAAAAAGTGATATAAAGTCATATAAATGGAATAGCTTTAATGTTTTTGTGACTGGGCGTGCTTATGCATAATCCCAAGTTATAATTGAGAACTCTAACAATATGGATCATAAATTTAGTATCTCTGTAACTTGGTTGATTAGTGGAGGAGAGGAGAGAAATGCCCTCAACTCATAGTCACACTTAAGAGTTTTATTAAAAAAAAAAAAAACAATACAAAAAAAAAAAAACCAAGGGGGCCGTACGACTGCTATAGGAGACCAGTTACAATTTGAAAGTTAATATTTATAAACATTTTAAGAAGGATTTCAAGTTACCTGTTGAACATATAGTTGGATCGTTGAGGTCCAGGAAATCAATAATGAGGTGGTCTTGAAATAACTGTTTTGACAGTTACAGATTCAAACAACAAAAGGGCGGGAATAAAGAACCCTAAACTTCAGCATACAAGGGTTTTCAAGATGATATGGTACTAAAAAGAATTGTTACTATGTGTAAAGAACCTTTAAAGAACCATCTTTTTAGAGTGTAGGATTACCTCTCAAAAAATAATTTCTATTCATTCCAAAAAGTCTTGAGCATCCAACACCGTTTAAACATTCTGCACAGGTGCACGCTCTACAAAAGGAGGTAAAAATGCTTTCAGAAAGAGATAACAGCACAAAATCACATCGCTGGTGCTCACGGATAAAACAGGTTTGATGCAAGAATTTCAGCTCCCCTGAAATTCTTTTATGAAGCTTTAGATGAAGCTTACCCCAGATAACACAGGCCTCGTCAGTCAGATACACACTAATACAACCGCATGCAAATACAAGAGCGTTCTTGTTCTCCAGAGGAAGAAATGACCAAATCGAACACTATTTGAGCTGCTACACAAATACTTCAAAGGACATTTCCAACACCATGCAAATCTAAATCATTTTCCTCAGCAAACACAGGCACGCACAGTCGTTGAGCCGGTGTGAAACAAATTTATTTGTAGACGTTGGCAATGTTTGTTTTTTTCTTGCAGATTTGCAACCTTGTATTGGATCTCTTCAGTTAGAAAAGGCTGGGTGGTTGCCCATGCTTTACAGAAGTTCCAAACTACAGACAGATGGGAAGAGAATATCAGTTTCCTCTGTTCTCTCAGTGAAGAGGATTAGGAAAGGATGAGAGCAGGAGGTGGAGAGATTAAAGACATAAGAGCCACAGAATGACCAGCTCTTAGAGAAGAGCATTCCACAACACAAACACCCTGAAGAGAGGGTGTGCAGGACAGTAATTCAGAAGGAGACAGAAGCATTTCATATATGCTAGCAAAATAAATAAATAAATAAATAAATATTTAGTTTTAATTTTATTTAATATAATTATTTTTGTATAAAGATTATCAGTTAATATAGCTAAGAAAGGCTTGAAACAAAATACATTTTCTTGAGAAGCAACTCTGCATAAGATATCAAGGCTTGTTTTCATAGATTAGAATATACAGTATCGTGAATATAAGCGTGAATATAATATAAGTCTTGCAGCACTGGCAGATTTGTTCACTCGTTTTTAAATTGTTTATAAAACAAGTGTAAAAAAAATCGTTCAAAAATAAAAATAAAACAGATAAATAAATTCCCTGAAAAACAAGTCTTAATATCTTATGCAGTGTTGCTTCTCAAGTACATGCATCTTGTTTCAAGGATTTTTAGATATATTTTTAACTAGGAATTAAACTCAAATTCAAAAAAAAATTTAAAGTGCAATGACATGTTTGCTAGCCACAATAAAATGTAATAAACCATAAAGCACCATGAAAAAGATTCAATGAATCTTTTAAATGTTGCACTGGGGTGTTTATGTCCAGCAAATCAATCTAATAAAATGAATTAAGTCCTAATTTCTTATGTGGTGTTGCTTTTGAAGCACATGCATCTTGTTCCAAGGATTTTTAGATGTATTTGTAACTAGAAAATTAGACACTTATTAAAAAATATTTTTTTTGCACCTATAACATTGTAACGACGTGTTCGATAGCTATAATAAAGCGTATTAAAACGAAGCACTGATAAAGATTATCGAAGTGTTGCACTAGGGTGTTCATGTCAAGCAAATAAAATGAATCCAGTAAAGGTAAAACCAACCCTATCTACGGCAATTCGTTTTATATTCGTTATATTTTACGAGGTGGCTAATTCGTGTGAATTCGTACGAATGACCTACCCCTGATCCTGCCCCTAAACCTACCCATCACTGGGGTTTAGCCTCCTCGTATGAATTCGTACGAATTGGTGGTGAGATAGCGTTGGTAAAACACGTAATCAGTTAATCCAGTCTTTACACTATTCTTCACCTTCCCTACACCCTCATTTTAGCAGCATATTCGCTGTATTGACGATGTATTTACGCGGTCATCTGCTTTAGACATTATACTAGGTCCAAATCCCAGCGCGGGACACAACAACAAGGTTTCTCGGCCCAGCAGCCCACATTAAGGCAGAGCTCTTGTTAGGTGCTTGTTGATGATGTTAGCATGCTGGAGCTCACGGCGTCCATCCCTGACTGCCCTCTGGAATGCCCTCCTGATTGTGAGAATGTGTAACGAAGCAGTGCCATTTATTATACATCAACGGCATCACTTATTCATCTGCCCTGTCTGTCTGTAAACACTTCAACAGCCTCTGATCGACACAGGCCTAACCTGTGTGTGTGTGTGTGTGTGTGTGTGTGTGTGTGTGTGTGTGTGTGTGTGTGTGTGTGTGTGTTTAGGAGAAAGTGAGTGAATTCACAGTGTGTTATACACATTTTGTTAAATGTCTGTTGTATTGTTTGAGCTACAGATGGTTCAATATGTTGTCAGCATCTTCTTCAACAGATATTTGTTCTTGCCAAGATAAAGTCTTGGAGTTAGTGCCATTAATTATTTAGACAAAACAATAAAGTCATTGTTTGTTTACTGTTTAAGTTGAATAGCATTGCACGATGTATGTGCCCTTGCCTGGCTAGTTGTTTTGAGTAGGACATACTGGAGATAACAGGGTTAAATGATCGGAGGAGTGGGAATCTCAGTCATTTTTAGGTCATTTTTAGGGAACTGCATTGGCAGGTTAGTCCACTGCCAGCGCTGCCCAGTCAAATCCAAGGAAGCTTATGCGAGCTTATCCTCGGATTATCCAGCTAACTGGTAAAAGATACAGCTTGCTTAAAGTGCGCAATCATCATGAATGACTGAACATGAATGATTTGTTCTCTTGTAAAGGAACTTTGCCATTGTAATGATAGCACCTCAGGTTTTTTTTTTTTTCTGATTAATTGTTTTAACATAAAAAATAATCAATAATCAATATGTCAATAATGCTCAATATTTCTATAGCACTGGTAATGATTAATTATATATTCAATAACCAGTCAAAACAGTTTACTCAAAACAGACATTGTTTTATTTTAATGCACATAACATCAAAAAACAACCTCACATGCACTGTGGGTATGGAAGCCCGTTTCTGCCTTAGAGCAAAAAAAAAAAAAAAAGGTTATTGAGAGATAAAGATTCATTTAAATTACTACGCATGTTTTTAATAGTTACGCAGCACGTTTGAGCTTCAGCAAGAACCAATCAGGTTCATTCTTGTGTTACGCAGCACGTTTGAGCTTAATCATTTGTCATAAATTAATATAGGGTATATAGGGTCCATAATTGCGATGTTGCTCTATTGAGGTTTTGTTCAATGGCATTCTGTATCCACAAGGTGTTGTTTCTGAATGCAAGGTGGCAGAAAAAAAACAAAACAAAAAAACAATGAAAAGTATCACTGGTTTAGCAAAGAAAACTGTTGAAAATCAGTATTCAAAATTAGAATAAAGAATTAAGGAAAATTACAAGGCATCTCCATGTTTTTGTCCCAACTGTTGCCAAGACTATCAAATGATTTGGAGAAAATCACAATAAAATAAAAAAATGTTAGTGTTCTTGTCCAAAATGTTTTCATGTCATTGTTCCACAAATGATCTCCCACAGCACACATACGTTTGAATATCAATCCAAATTTGCATTAGAATCCTTGTACAAATACAGACCGTTGTGCGCGCATATTGCATATGTTTGGTTACTCTAATAATACGGTTTTGCTGTTGTTCCTTATCTTTTCAGGTATCTGATCATTTTATAAACTGTTGTAGAAGAAAATAAACTGGAGAAGAAAAAAAACCTCATGGTTTTGTGAATAAACAGTGAGGACTGAGCCACTAGAGTCCCTCTGTTCCTGTCTTCCCTTCTGCTTCTGTCAATGCCTTCCCTCTTAATGGTCTCTGAAGTGCTGATACAGTATCTACAATAACAGCATTTTAATGTGCAAGTGAGTGAAAGGGCTTGAGCATCACTGTGGATGTTATAAAAATCAACAATATTGAGTTTGTGAGCGAGATAGCTACCACAGAGATAGAGACCATTAACATAGGCAGCAATGATAGATAAATTACAGATGGATGGATGGATGGATGGATGGATGGATGGATGGATGGATGGATGGATGGATGGATGGATGGATGGATGGATGGATGGATGGATGGATGGATAGATAGATAGATAGATAGATAGATAGATAGATAGATAGATAGATAGATAGATAGATAGATAGATAGATAGATAGATCAACGCTATCTCATGACCAATTCGTACAAATTCATACGAGTGAGTACTAATTCATACGAATTTGTTCGACCTCACTCGTTTGACCTCACTCATACGAATTCGTAAGATTTCTCTAAATCCCAGTGATGGGTAGGTTTAGGGGTGGGGTCAGGGGTAGGTCATTCATACGAATTCATATGAATTGGGCAACTTGTAAAATATGTATGATTTAGCAAAAAATGTACGAATTCGTACAAGTGAGGTTGTATGAATTCGTACAAATTTGCCACCTCGTAAAATACGTACGAATTGCCGTGAGATCAGGTAAGTCCCACTGTTTTAACATATTCTAAACTTTAAAAAAAGCCAAAGCAAGAGGTAAACATTTTTCTTTTATAATTATTAATTGTAATATTTTGTGTACAAAAAGCAGAAGGCAAGTGCCACTCTGGCCTCTTGTAGTTCTGTTAAGTGCAGAAGGCTTTTCCTCTGTTTTCTCCCTTTACCTTGCTCATCATTAAAAATTAACAACTCCATTCCCGGCTAATTGTTAGCAACAAGACAGAGTGTGCTGCCTAGCGGAATTAAATTAACCCATTAGCTGCTGTCTCCATTAGTTCAAGGAGCCTAGTTGGTTCATGAGCATATTTTTTCTCTCCCTCACTCTCATTCATTTGGTTGTTTAACATTTCCAAAGAGTTTCAAATAAAAGGGGAGTGTTTTTTCTCCTCACTTTTGAAAGATGTTTATTGAGGATGTTTATATCAATTTGATTACTTGCATTTTGTGTTGTTTTTTTCCCCTTGTAATCATTTTCGATTACTCACCTTATTGCAGTCATTTACTCTCATTAATGTCGTTCCAAACCTTGAAGAATGTTTCATCCATTTGTGTCCGTACAATGAAAGCCAATGGGTTCCAAAACAACATTTTGGATTGCGACATTTTTCAAAATAGAGTGATTCAGGACACGGGGGTGAGTAAATGACGACAGAATTATTATTTTGAGTGAACTATCACTGTAAGTCCATAGAAAATCAGACATTTATGATATTTTCTGTCATGTTCAGTTAGATACATGTAAACTGGGTCATATCCAAGCACCCCAATGTGTCAACCCAACCCCCCCGCCCCCCGCTTGGGAATTCAGTGAGCTTTTTCAATTGCAGCCTAAGTTTATTGTCAGTGATTATTAAACGAGACAGCATGCTATACTGTTCCACTGCAACTCCCTCGACATCAACATGCAGAGAAAAGAACAACAACAGTGACAGAAGTGGGGGCATAAATCAGTGGTTTGGTGCATCACAGCCTTTGATAGACTAGCACAATCACTCACTGACAGAGGAAACAGATCTATGTCATCCCAGCTGAGCTCAATGATTATCTATTGACAGGGAGAAATGCCCTACTTAATCCCCACTTTAGCCAGCCTGATGGAAGAAGTCTTACGTTGGTCTCAAGTGACCAGATAAAGAGGACTGAGACAAGACCATCACACGAGTCACTGCAGGGCTGTTATGGCGTACGCACAGATACTGTATGTACACGGAGACCGTATATATATATATACTTTTCCCAAATGAACTGCTATATATGTTCTTCATTAATTGTGTAATAAATAATTCAGTATAAACATCTATTGAAAACAACAACATTCTTCAACAAAATTCACCATTTTCTCACAACTATAAACACAATCTCAGAACCACACACAAATTTGACATCAAAATCAAATATTTTAGTCAAAAACATTCTCTTTTGTCAGTGAGATCAATTCATAGAACTGTAACGAAAACCTCTTATTAAGATTCAGGAATAATATGGCAGCTCAGTGTCTTTTACAGTAACATAAGAGTGCAGATACAGTCAAATACAGCAATGAGCAGAGTTGGGGAAAGTTACTTTTAAAAGTAATGCATTACAATACTGCATTATTCCCTAAAAAGTGCATTAGCTTTTCATGCAAAATACATTTTCAAATGACTTTTTCTCACCTGGGCTGGGCTTGCTTGATTGTTTTTTAATACAACAAAAATAGTTCTATTTTTGGCAAATGTAAAAGCCTTTTCACACCAAAAGTGAAATGAATAAGCCTCAGGCTGAAGGAGATGCACATTCACTCCTGTACAGTAGAAGGCGCAGCTCAAATAAACCTTCCAGCTGTGCTGCCATTTTGAACGCAGGAGAAGAAAGTTCAACGCTCTAACTTCTGCAATAAAAACAAATAAATGAGAATGAATGGGAAAAGGTCACATGAGGGGAGACAATGCATCCATTGGACTATAATTCCCATTACACTGTTCACAATGATAAATCACAAGCTCTCTGAGTCTGCAAATCAATCTGAATGAACAAATAATGGTGCAAAAAGAATTAAAAAGTAGGTGAACAAATCCCCCAATTAGATATCATCGCTTTGTGTCACGTCAAAATCAAACGTGAAATGACTTGAAAGATGATCTGTGAGGGTGTTTAAGTGAGCAATCAGCTTGATCGTGTCTGTGACCATTACTGTGTTCTTCTAGTTATTGGAATTTAAAAAAAAAAAAGTATTAAAAGGTACTAACTTGATGAGAAATATACTTGGTTTCATTAAAGAGAACATTAGTGCCCCTAGTACACTATTTAAAATTTGTCTAATTTTGTTTAGAAAATACGTTTACATGCATCCAAGGTCAAAAAACACTTTTCTCATAAAATACATTGCAGCATCACCTCATTTATCACAGTGTCTGAAACAGTTCGATAAAGGATTCAGTCTTTCTAAACCCTAAACCCCAAACCAAACTCCTCAAGGGTTCAGCTGCAACAGCGGTGATTGAGGGCGGGTCAAAGATGTTTTTCGCGGGCAGCCAATGAAGACCATAGGTGGATATTATGCAAATTTGTTACAAACCTCTGTAGGTTTCTGCAGGAAGTAAGACCGGAATTACTGATGACTCGTTTCAGGCAGTTCCGAATCGGGTCTTCCGTTTGGGAGACAATAACTCCATTTATCGTGCACTTTGATCTTTAAAATTTTGCAGACCTTTTACATTCACGAACAGCTTATGTCATAAGTAAACCATTCATATGTCATTTCCCCCCAAAAGTGCACCACTGTGGCTCAATGGTCTTTGACTTAACATCTGGCTCAACTAATAGCATGAGTTTAGGGTGAGACTAACTGTCAATCCAAACAAAGGATGGGTATCAGATAACCCTGTTTGAGATTCTTTTTGGTACCAATGGTGTTGCAGAAATTGCACGGTACGTCTTTAATGACGAATCATTGATTTAATATTTCACATTTACAGTATAGCATTCAGCCCTTGTATTCCACCAAGAAAGCGTGTCAGTTTTCATAACAGCAAAAAAACAATCTCTTATATATTTGTGTGAGGGCCACAAACGAAAGGGGACAATAAATGTGTCAGTATTCTCAGTATCGTCACATGGGAGGCAGAACAAGAGGGTCGCTGGAGACCCGGCTCTGGCTTCTCATGTGCCAGACTCCGATCTGAACAGAACCCTTGTCTGCTGACCCGTTTCCTGACGGTCCAGGGGAATCCGCATCCGATAAAAGAAACCGCTGCAACCTGCCACTAATTAAACACCAACCTCATTAGTCTTTGCTTTCCTCGTCTTCGCAGACTCCAAAAATCTCTCTGCTGTTTATTCTCGGAGTTTTATGAGTCAACTCTGTTGTGGTGAGTGGGTAAAGTGGTTAAATTTGATAAATGAGGCAATCTTTAAATATTAATTATGCATTAATTACATTCATAAGACAAAACAAACTCCCGGTTAAAGATTCATGAGGAGCCAGCTTGGCTTACTTCCTATTCTTTTGTCCAATGCAAACATTGCGAGGAACTGAAGGATGCTGTTTTTCGGCAAACTGTTTTTTTGTGTGTGTGTAGACTGGCAGCGAAATAAAAGACATGCATGGGCGAATAAGAGCTGGACAGAGAGAGTTGCAATATTGTTCTTGCTCTCTGACCTATGACCCCCGTCTCACTCCTCCATCTTGAATTACAGCACATGGTGCTCTCCGCGACCCCATGACCTCACACAGATATGAAGTAGCGGTGGATGCGTCACAGAGATAAGTTATGAAACCAGGAACTCAAACATTTTGTACGTGTGTCGAGTTATATACAGATTTTCTTCAAGCTAAGCAGCAACCGGTCCTTATAACCACCACTGTCAGACAGAAGACAGAAATGTAAAAAGAAACTCTGCCCCTCGCCTCTATCCCACATCTCTTTCTTGTTCCTGAGTTCAACCATGCTTCCTTTTCTAATAAATATTTCACAGGTGGAAAGTTCAGTAAACAGAGTCATGAAGGGGTGTGAGTTGCTGGAGAGAGAACAGAGTCGCCCTGAGAACAGGTTTCGGCATGTGGATCGGCCCCTGTGGCACCATTAGATGCTTGGGAAACACTATAGTAAGATACAACCTCCATTCTGTCCCAGCAGCATCACCTGTCACTCATATTCTCTGTTTTGATACAGAAGTAGCTTCATTTTATATCTCAAGTGATGCTTTAGGTGAGCACATTTCTGGTTTTACACAGCCAAATTGTTGCTCCTTTATTCACCAGTAGTAGAAATTCTCCTTTTTGTTTGTTCAGTTGAATGAAAATGAATATGTCAACATGCTTCACCATCCATCTTCTGTCTAATGAGACGATCAAAGGCACGGGGCCTTAATGAAAACTCCTCATAGAAGCTTCTGTTCTGCCTTTCTGAAGGGTTTTAGCTCAGTTTTTTTTTCTTTAGATAATGAACTCCTGATGAACCCAGGCCATTACTTGATTAGTTTAGTTTCCTGTGGTTTTATTTCATGCAAAGGCTAATATAACACTTTTAGAGTGTTATTTTTGCATCAAACTGTGTAAATATGTGCTTTATCCAAATAGAAAATAACATTCCATCATAGAAAATGTCATGTAAATCCTACAATGAATGCATTCTTTCAGTGAAATACACAAATTATGTTCAGCACATTACAATGAGTTTAATAATGCTACTGCAACTAATATTTGACAATATTGATAAATAAATAATATTGGTAAATATTATAAATTGATAATGGTAAATAATAATGCTAATGATAATAATGGTTATGATAATAATAATAATAATAAATAGTAAATATGATGCTGATTACAATGATTATTTTTAAAACAATAAAATAGTAATGAGGATAACAATATATTGTTTGTCCATGTCAGTTCACAGTGCATTAACTAATGTGAACAAGATTGTAATAAAGTATTAGTGAATGTTGAAATTAACATTAACAAAGATTAATTAATGCTGTATAAGTGCAGTTCATTATTAGTTCATGCTAACTAATGTAGTTAACTAATCCTAACTAACGAACCTCATTGTAAAGTGTTACCATAATAATAATAATAATAATAATGTTTTTTATTATAACAATACAAACAGTAACATGGATAATAGTAATCATAATATCCTCATATCTATTTTTTTTTTTAAAGGGGGTTGCAGTTGCAGTTCTGGCTCATTCGGTGCCCTAGGCAAAATATGACATGACCAAAGAAAAAAACACTTTTTAACAACTAGTAGTTCTTTATGTCAGCAACCGACGCGTTAGGTTAGTCATGCACTTGTTGTTCAGCGTGCTGGGGGACATGGGTTCAAATCCCACCCTAATTTATAATTCATTTAATTATCTAAGAAAAATACAACTGAACTCGACAGCCAATGTTTGTGTATGGAAAAGAACAGAGTTGGCATTTTAATAAAAACTCCTGCTGTGTTTGCCAGAAAAATGGCAAATGATTTATGAGCGACATATGAGTGTGTACAGTAATCAAACTGCGACTGTATTGATCTGGCCGAATTTAGACCTGTGAACTGATGATTTCTACATAACCAAACATTTTTTTTACTTTAATAATATTTCAACTTAATTACCAAAAAATGCAAATAACTTATTTTTGAAAGATGCCTTTAAAATTGCTTCTGGATTAAAGGGTTAGTTCACCCAAATATGAAAATTAGCCAGTGATTTACTCACCCTCATTCTTTTATATAGTTATATTAAAAAATGTCCTGGCTCTTCCAAGCTTTATAATGGCAGTGAATGGCCATTTCTGTTTTGAAGTCCATAAAAGTGCATCTGTCCATCATAAAAGTGCTCCGCACGGCTCCGAGAGGGTTAATAAAGGCCATCTGAAGAAAACTTTATTTAAAACTTAATAAAGTAAAATAACTAGCTTCAGGCCAAACAGACATGCGGATTCGACTTGAGTCTAAAGCGCAACTTATGCGAGTAATGTGACGTACTATTTACGCTACGCTACACTACTTAGGCGTAAGTAGACTGCGTATGTTCGTTTTGTCGGAAGCTAGAATTTTACTTTATAACATGATGAACATATGAATATTTTTCTTACACAAACTCATCGTTTTGCTTCAGAAGGCCTTTATTAACCCCCAGAGCCGTGTGGAGCACTTTTATGATGGATAGATGCACTTTTATGATGGATAGATGCATTTTTATGATGGACAGATGCACTTTTATGATGGACAGATGCACTTTTATGGACTTCAAAACAGAAACAGCCATTCACTGCCATTATAAAGCATGGAAGAGCCAGGACATTTTTAATATAACTCCGATTGTATTCATCTGAAAGAAAAATGTCATATACACCTAGGATGACTTCAGTTCACTTACTAAAAAAAAAATGTAGTAAACCCGTTGCCTTAAAATTATTAAGTATATAAATGTAATGCTTAATTGAAAAAATTAAGTTATGTGAACTTGACGATTCTACATTACTTAATTTTTTCGATTAAGCATGAAGTTTAATTACTTACTTTAATTACTTAATTACTCAAAAAAAATTTTAAGTTAAGTCAACTGATCACTTTTTACAGTGTGGGCAAAATTTTTGGGTGAACTATCTCTTTAATATTCACGTAAACTTTTGAAAACCTATTCGCGTCTACCTGGTTTCTAAAATGGGGCGAAGCCAAAAATAAAGTCCACGTTCAATACAACAGGCCACTGATGGGGTGGAAAGGAAAAGAGGAAAAGACAGAGATAGAGTTGTGTGTGTGTGTGTGTGTGTCGGGCTGGTGGGCGGGTGAGAGGAGGGGGCGCTCTGGGTGCGAGCGCGGTGACAGCAGTGAGAGCTGTGCTGAAACAGTAGCCGACCCTGGCGGGCCAGCCACACAGGCTGTGAGTGGGCCCTTGCTCCAGGGAGGATAATTGGAGCAGCGCAGGGAACATATGGCCGAGCAGGACGGCCTGCTGCTGCAGCAGCTGTGGACTGGTGCGAGAGATCAGAGACACATTAAAGCGACTGTTCCCCACCCCTTCCCCCTCGCTCTCTCTCTCTCTCTGCCTTCCATGACTCTGTACTCCTCCCCCAGCTCTCTTCCTCTCTCTGTAAACGCTTATTTAAATGACAGCTCTTAACCGACCCTCCCTACCCCCCCCCCCCCCAGCCCTGCTCGCATGCCCCCAGGCAGCTCTTAATGCAGAGGAGCAGGGAGAGAGAGAGAGAGAGAGAGTTGGGTGTGCCGCTAAACTTCTCTTTTCTTCTATCTCCCTCCATCTCGCCTCTGAGACGTAATGAGAGCAAAAGTGGTGGCTTGTTATACCTCCGTGTGTCTGTCTTCACCTAAGAGGCACCATCACAGGAAACAGCAAATGTCATGCAAAATATATGAGGCTTCTTCTTGACATCATAAACACATCAAATTGGCGGCAACGCTGAGCGAAGAGGTTCGGCCTCGGTTAACTGCGCACATTGAATTACAGTGCTGTTGATTTTGACAGGGATGAACCAGAGCGCTATTTGCTGCTGGTGAAATTCATTGGGAAATGACGAGAAAAGGAGGTAGAGTGGCATACATGTCTGACCTCTGACCTTTCAAACAGGTAGTTGGTGGAAGGGACGACACTTTTTTGGATTTTTCAGTCAAATTTACATAGACAAATGTTATACAGTGTTGAAACATGTTTAAGTAAGATTTCACTGAGATATTCATACTTCCCGTCTTGTTCTGTGTAATTTCACATGAGGCATGTGTACACAAAAACATATACAGGTATGTTGGGTTTCCATGATTTATGGGGACTTTCCATAGACATAATGATTTTTATACTGTACAAACTGTATATTCTATCCCACGATCTAAACCTACCCATCACAGAAAACTTTCTGCTATTTTAGATAAAAGATAATTCTGCATGATTTATAAGCTTGTTTCATCATGAATTTTTTTTTTTTTTTTTTTCAACAAATTTCTCCACAAGGTCACAATTTGCACACACACACACACACACACACACACACACACACACACACACACACACACCACACACACATCAACATACATGTATGATGGAATCACACAAAGGTGCAGTCAGTCTCTAGAACTTAACCATCTTCAGTTATGCAGTTAAATTTATTTATTTATTTATTTTAAATCAAAGAATAAATGCATGTCTGATGGAAATTCTGACTGGCATTTGTATTCAATTCCTGAAATTGACACTGAATCACATTTTTTTTTAATTATTTTATATTTATTTCAGAAATTATTATTTAAATAACTACTTTATGATTATATTATTATATATTGGTATAAGTAGTTTAAAATTATTTATAATCATTTTATATCAATAGCCTATTATTGCTAATCTAATGTATTAGATGTATCAAATTATGTAATAATTGTATTAATTTATAAATTCTTATTTTAGGAAAACATTCATTAACAGAGGCTTAAATAGATTTAAATAAATTATAAAATAATATGGTACTTTTTCATTTTTTAATTCAAATCATTAACTTTTTCAGATTAAGTTGATTGCAAAGTTATGTTAAGTAACGTTCTCCATGATAAATGCTTGCATCAGCACTTTCTGTGGATATTGTGCTGGAATTCATCAAGCCGTCGAACAGTGGCATATTTCTGCCCCGAGAGCATTACTTACCCTGTTACCATATCCGCTGTCTCATCATGAAGTATTAACCATGTTTTAGGAGACAGAAACGATGGAACAGAACTATAGACATGTTACCCCCACTTCTCACGAGCCACTGAGAAAAATGTGTCCAAAACAGAGAAAGGGACTGCAATTCTTTCTGTGAATGAGAGCATGGGAAAAAAGAACAAAGTCTGATATTTAAATAATTGATAATGAGGTGATGGTTAATAATTTACATGAACAAATCAGAGAAGGTGGTAAGTTATTAATCTTTCAGCTGCACACCTTAGCCCGACGGGCCGATGTTTCCTGAAAACGGACTATAGTGCGAGGGCCAGGCCCAAGGCCGGAGGGTATAGGACACCCAGTATTTCCAATACAGACAAACGGTTGAACCACACTTGTTGAAAACACAGCACGATACCACAGATATGCACACTAACTGAAATCCAGAGTATCTGAGCACCATCAAAAGGGAACTATGTCACACATCACTGAACTGATTCAATTCTAAAAGTCACATATGCAAACATAAATGTATGCTTGAGTCTGTGAAGTTTTTACTGGTCGTTTATCTTTAGGAGAGCAAAGAAAAATGTAAAGATAATCTTCATTTACTTTATTTCACGGAATTCACGCCAATCATTTGGCAGAAAAAAAGATAGCACATATCAATGTGAATTTTTAATTTTATCAGTATTGCTTCAAAAATTAAAGTTCAACTGAAATCAAAATTGACCCTATTTACTTTGTTAGCGCATATTACTAGTCTTGGGATAAACAATTAATCCGTGCAAGTTAATACACAGAAAAAAATTGTTTGCCGTCGTAATCTTTAATCAAAGTCTGAAAAGTTACTTCCGGTCTGGAATGGCGTTCCTTCTCTGATGATGTAGGTTTGACGGCTTGGGTTGGGAAACGCTTAACCACTCCCCTCAAACCGTTAGTCTGTAATGAGCGAGCGATGGAGAGGAGGAGCGCTAGAGTAAAACCCTGCCCTCTGTTCAATATTCCCTTTCACTGGGAAATACGTCACAACACTGGAGAAAAGTCGTTTGCAACTTCCGGTTCACGCGGACTTTAAGCTGATATATTTGATGCATTAAATTATGACCAAATGATTATGGGGCCCAAAAAACATATTTCTGGTTGGCCTACCTTTTTTTTTTTTTTTTTTTTTTTTTTATATATATATATATAAATGTTGATTAAAAAAAGAAGAAAATGTTTTTAAATCTATATGGCACACAGGCATTTTTTGTCTGTATTCTTTGTTATATTATTTATATATGTTTAATTTATTATTTATTTGTTTCAGAGGGTCATGGTAGGCCTAACTTTGTTACATAACTGTGGGATATGAGAGTCAACTATCTAAAATTAAACACGTTCTAACCGATAAAACTTTAGTGATGGGTGTCCAGGCTCCTTGGCTTTTTAACTGGTGTCTTTTGTGTTCTTATAGTTGGATTTTCATTGTGGATCTATACTATGTCCTTTAAGTGTTTATAATTTAGATTTTTTTTTTTTTTCTGTGGCCTTTTGTACAGCACTTTGGTCAGTCTTGTGGCTCTTTTAAAATGTGCTATATAAATAAAAGAACTTGAACTTGAAAGATCGATTTAAAAATTGAAAGCAGATTTCCACAAGATGTTTGGTTTTGAAGATAAGTGTAAAAAGGATATCTAGTACTGGCCAATATATCACTTATTGGCTTACTTATCAGATTAGTGAAAATTACTTATTATTACTTATCAGATTAGTGAAAAATATTTTCATTTCATCATTTTTACAATTACAATTATTATGACCATGATTCATAATGCACAGGCAACATTTGCTTGGTATGTGCCAATCTTCAATGTCCAAACAATATCTCTATATCGACTGTTTTTCTCACTTTATCTCTTATGATGTAGTACAACTGAATCTTTTACCAGGCCTCTCTGTAAGTGTATGCACTGCACAAGACATTAGAAATTTTCAATTTGAACCATATGTGTATTCATTACTATATGATAAAAAGCCATAAAAAATTGTCATTTTCATTGCGGGCTGAGGAGTGTGTCATCGACGTATTGATATGTGACGTATTACAGTTCAAAGTAACAAAGGCCTCCTCTGTTTCAGCTGAGTGAGCAGGAGGTGCATCTGCTTGGTACACTAGCAATCTCCCAAGCCGGGATCGGATGAACGGATGAGAAAGATGAGAAAGAGGAGCCGAGCACCTGCAGGACTCCGCCCACTGCATCCACTTTCCCCACAACGCTACGGCATTTTAGAAGTTGCCAAGCACCAGCAATGGCGTTGCCAGGCAGGCGCTGCATTATTTATGATGCTGTGTTGCTCTCTCACAACCATCGTGCAACCTCACTGCAAAGGACGGACACAGGAGCAGAAAAACACAGGGGCATGAACATACCCCACACGCTTTTGTTGCCCGAGTTAAAAAGTTCACCAAATGCAAGATGAGAGACATCAGCCAAACCCTTCCGGCAAGCTAGAAGACAGCGCTCACCTGTTTTGTGTGTTCGCGTGGCTGGTCTTGCTGCAGTGTTATCTTCAATAGAGCCGATTCTCCAGGCATCGCCCTTCATGGATGGACTGGGCCTGTGCTTTGGCCTTCCATCCGAAGGCAGCTGGTTCCACGTTGAGTAATCGCTTGTAGCCATGAACCCATCAGAGTATTGACCGCTTACTGATGAATGAACATCCTCCAACTGGCACTGTGCAGACTGTAATAGTCCTTTGAGACGGTTAGGGTCAGCCATGAACACATATCGGAGGCAATGTCCAAGCAAATCATCCCAGGGCCTGGAGAAATGAAGTATAAAACAGGGGCAGGAGCAAGCCACCGCTTTGAAAGGCAGACAAGAGAGTGTGTGCTTGGGGTAGAGCATGGCTGGAAGTTTATATGTGTTCTCCCTGAACCAGGGGACTGAATAAATAATACAATAGATATTCCTCTGATGAAGTCTCGCTGCGGCATTCATAATTATTTCATTGTTGTGGTAATGAGAGCGGTGTCCCGCTGCACTGTCAGGTACGAGCGCTGTGCCTCCATCAGGACTACTGCTGCATTTACACCGGACCTGTTCACTCTAATATCAAGAATAGGTTAAAAACAGAGTAAAGACACAAAAGAAAAAAGAAAGGACAGACTAAAGGTGAATGTTGCCAACCTCAGCATGTGTTGGGTGTGGGTTGAGGTTAAAGGGTGAAAGCTGAAGGAACCTCTAATACGTGTGTGGTATCTGGTGTGAGAAAGTGATATGGGGAGTTTTTGTACTGTGGTGACATGAATGCCAGACTGCTTGGGATTCATCGTAAAGTCAGGCTCAAGTCCACAGGGGAGGGTCTTGGGAAAGAAGGTCAGGACACCCGTGTGCATCCATTTTCCTTTCAATTCATGAAGACAACCCATACAGAAAAAAAATATATTGAAATATATTTTAAAGTGTCAAAAATATATGTGGCATATATTCCAAATACATTGAAATATATTTGCATTGTTGTTCACTTATATTTGATCATTTTTAAATATATTCTGAAATATATGATGTTAAGTGTGAAATATATTTACATTTATAACATGTAATGTAAAATATATGACAAAATGTATGGTCATAAAATGTTTAGCTTGCTAAAGAAGGGTCGAAAAGGTATTTTGAACATAGTAATTCCTCTACCTTTTCCCCTATACACAACAGTAGGCTACCGTATTTCACTACTGTATTATGACACACAGCTATAATAAATACTGTACTTACATTTAAATGACTGCAATGTAAAATGACAGATAGTTGCTTTCCTAGGACTATTAGGCCATATTAGGTGGCACGTACCTAACACTAAGTGCAATTATTAGATTTATTGTTGTTTTATTGACATCTTTCCTGAAGTCATTTAAATATTGAAAATATGCACAATATTTATGATGCAAGTATAACAGTGACACTCCAACAGTGAAGTACACTTAAACAATAGATAGAACTCAGTGTCTAACACTGCATACACACACTATTAAATAACTGTATTCAATTCTGTAAAAATAGGGAAAAAAAACTCTGCATTCTGTGTGTTATTTCCTACATAAAATTGTCATTTTAGGCCAATAAAGTCAGTAAAGGGGCAGCCGTGGCCTACTGGTTAGGGCTTCGGGCTTCGGGCTTGTAACCAAAGGGTTGCTGGTTCGATCCCCGACCAGTAGGAAAAATGTGGGCGGGGGATGTGGTAGAGCACTGCTCTCACATGCCCACATCCACAGCTGAAGTGGTCTATCTAAAAAATAAATTGAAAATGTGTTGTTTGTTTGTGAAAATGTTAACTTTTTAAATTTCAAATGAAACAATTTGCAAAAGTTAAAACATATATGAACATATATGTAAACATATATGAAAATATATTTACATATATTTAACTAAAATATATTTATTGGGCCAATTTCAAATATTTGCATATATTCCAAAAATATATTTTGAAAATATATTTCAAATATATTTCTTTTGTGTATGGGAAGTGTGCACCAACCTTGGAGCCTTGGAGAAGTTTTTATTTCGTGCTGACAATGACATCTTAATCTTAGGATGCATAAAGGATCAAACTGACCCGATAGGGTATGGTTTTCAGATGTGTGTTTTTTCTAAAACATCATTCAATTTCTTGACATGCTTATTTAAAGGTTCAGAAAAAAATAACACTTCTTTATCACTACCCCACATCTTTGTAAATAAATGAATTACTCAAAATTATGGTTTATGTCAGTTTCGTGTAAAAAAAAAAAGTTTTGACCCATTTTATGCATTCATGTAGGTTTTTGGGATAATGCATTCTAAGGTTAAACTCGTTTTCTGGTCTTAGTTGTTCTCCTAGTTTGGTTAGGCTAGTTTTAGACTTGTAGCAGCCTAGCCAGGGGTGAATTTACTGAAAGCACCGTTAGCTAACTATGGTCGCGAGTTCTGTCGGTTCTATAGGACGGTTCTATCAGCATAGTTCAACGAGTCTGTGTTTCCTGAAACCATCGTTCTACATTCACAAGCAGCATAGCAGCATGTGTGGTTGGAACGACAGCTCTCGACCTGTGGTTAGAAGCATAGTTTCTTGTTTTCATGACGTGGACTCAATAAATCCTTATCTTGAGCAAAATGAGAAAGCTGACATTCAGTACAATCTGTATCTTTTTTTTAGAATACATACAAATGTCATGTAAGTCTTTTAGTTTGTCAAAAGATTTAAAGCACCGTTTTTGAAGAGTGTGCATGTGCATGCTCTAGTAGCCTACGTAAGAACGAGCTTATGATTGAATCTGGAAATAAAGCTAAATAATTGAGAAAAATTTGAAATAGTCCTCAGATGCCATGTCCGTAATTTATAGCAAAACATCTAGCATTAATTCAATCTCAAACAGATTAATTAAAAGAAGTTATTACTCGAGCACTTGCGTGACATCATTAACCATCGTGGTTGAACGACCACTTTGCGACAACATGGTTTCGGGAAACAGTCGTGACTAGCTACTTGATTTCTTCAACGATGCATCGCACTATGGTAGTTAAGCAGCGAGTTACGACGTTGTACGGGAAACGCACCCCAGGTTGGAATCTTAAACCAGCTTAGATCAGCAAACCACCTTAGGCTGGTTTATATGGTTTATCTGGTTTCTTCAGCATGGTTATGAGTAATAATGAAAGCCAGGCCATGTTGAGGAGCCATAACATCCAAAAGCCGTCTTCATATGTGCTGTTAACTTGTGCTTCAGATGGAGTCTTGAAGATTGAATCTCAAAGTCTCCCTGTGGGAGAGGTTTCTGGTTTATTAAAGCATGACAAGGGGACCCTTAAAACCCCAGATCAGACAGGACATGCAAGGAAAAGCCTGGGGTTTTGAGGAGAGGGTGATCTCCGTCGCCTAATCCTGTTAGCACTGCGAGGAGGAGGGTGGGGAGCACAATGGGACCCCGTCCTGCACCAGCTGGGGTCCCGAGCGCTCCTACCCGATGCAAACCCACCCCCTGTTCCCCAGAGGCTTTCAAAATCTGCTCTTCAATGTTCCTCATGGTGTTGCGCTGCTCACCAGGCCACCTGCAAAGACCCTCAATACCATTACCTCTACTCAGTGGACTAGTGAATGTGTCTGCTAAAGAAGCCAAAATACATCTAGACACCATAAAGGTCAAGTACAAGAGGGGTCAGGGTTACAAAGACCTAAATTCCCATTTTAATAATCAATATGTTACTTCTTTTTTTTTTTTTTTTTGCATCACAAATTTGTCTTGCAACACAGCAGCTTTACTAAAGGGACCATCTACATCTCATATA
The DNA here is from genome assembly GCF_949319135.1 of Squalius cephalus. NCBI lineage: Eukaryota > Metazoa > Chordata > Actinopteri > Cypriniformes > Leuciscidae > Squalius > Squalius cephalus. The sequence continues at coordinate 25,694,482 of NC_137138.1, read as the reverse complement.
CTTCAATCAAAATCGAAGGGCAAACTGATGTGACAACATTTCGAACAAAATCAGGCCAAAACGAACTTCGTTTGGAGTTTTTTGGGAGTTCGAAACAGCTTGCCAAAGGGAACTTCTGGAAAAGTTTGCTACAGCTGCGAAACAACTTTGTACTGCCATTGTTCAGTGGCGATTACGTAATAGGTAGGTGTGTGGCTGCTGAGTTCAGCTGGCTGAGTTCATGGGTGGAATAAACATATGGCAGGACTTTTACTTCTGACCCCTGGACTTTTACACCTCTGGCTAACAGTAGCTAACAACTGCTCACGCATTTCGAACTTCGTTTTACCCCTAAACGAAGAATGAAAAAGATCTTCGCTGTGAGTATATTGGGGCTCTTACAAACAAGTCCTTCAACACACCTTATTAAATCATGTTTAATACAGTTCCATCTACTGTTTGATGGAAGCAGTGCATTACTCAGGACATGATTAGGATCAGAAACAATATTGTTGGCCATTCTTCATATATTATAATCATAATATAATTCATTGAGTAGGCCAAGAGTTTGGCCTACAATCTTTGAGCAAATACATTTTTTTTGTCTTTAAAGTATTGGATAAACACTTAAACCATGTAGTATTACAATACTGTAAAACACTCATGAGAAACAGAAGAAGAATTTGCCTGCTTGCCCCAAAACACCTGAGACGATGAGAAAAAGTCCCTAAACTTATAAAGGGAATCCTGTGATACTTTCTCTAACGGGAGAAAATTACATGACATGCATAGATAAACAAATGGATATGTAATCTCGCATCCACCAGAGCTTTTGAAAGCACTCCTTCTTACTTGAAAGTAAAGAAAAGTTTGCCCTTTTCTGCTCTCTCTATTTCCTCATTTCTCAGCTCATTGCTCACATCATAAAGATTCCAGCATGTCTGCAACATCCCTTACACACCCTCCGCTACAAGCATCTCCAACAAACCAACAATTAACACAGCCGTCCTTTGAAGTGTCTGACACACCGAGTTAAAGCAGCAGCTCCATTTGAAGAGTCTAATAAGGGCAGATGAAGTAGAGGAATGGGGCCAGGACTTAGAGGAACGCATGCTGAAGCAGAGGGAGCAGGAGAACAGGGAGGGTGGTAGGGTGACTGGCAGCCTCTACTTAGACAGATACACCCACAATAAAAAAAAAAATCAATGAGAGAGCATCAGTCGGCATTTCGGTCAACGCTCTGAGCGGCATGCATAAACACACTTGGCCTCAAGCAAAGACATTAATATTTTAATAAATAAAGAAGAAAGGAGATCCAAGACAAATGTTTCAGCTTTGGGCCTTCTTCCTCTTTTCATAGCTTCTTATTTGGCACTGAATGAGCGGCTGACGGTTATGTAAAAGTCACACAACGCATCTGTCTCAATATGCCACACTTGTCTTCTGGAAAACAGTTCCTGGTACGCATAAAAAGATCCTTTTCTTTCTTTGTACTGCTCTAAAACTACACTGAGATTTACATATCATGAATATGCCTTCACTATCATATTTACAGCATTTTGCTTGTTTATTCTTTTCCCTCCTTTGTTTTACTGTTGTAGAACACACAAAAAAACATGAGTGACACCAAGTTTGATTGTATGCAAATGTAAAATTACATGCGCGGTTGAATATTAAGCTAATGCTATTGCTGTAGCTGTGTCCTCGGAGGTTTGATTCAGAAGAGAGCGACAAGACAGTGTGAGCAAACTCTCTACACTGCCTTTCAACATGCATATTAAAGCAAACCAACCTATAACTAGTTAAAAAAAAAAAACATTTTTCCAATTGAGTTCAAGTCATCCCCATCAATACCATCACATTGTTTCTACCTGACTAAGGTCCCAGGGGCCTTGGCTAAAGGGGGGGATCTTGAAGCACAGCACCCAGCATGCCGGGGAACAAGTAAACAGGCCTGTACTTAGCTTTTACACGCCAATTCAAGAGCACAAGCTCTTTACGTTCAACTGCTGTAGGGCTCTTCTGCATAATTCATAACCACTCAGTTAATCTATTGATCCAGACTTAGTGCGGCCCATCCCGTTTGGACGGCGAACGGCAGGTAACAGCGGAATGGTGCAAAGAGAATTACGGGGTGCCAAGGAAACTATGCAGATCATAGTATGTGCACACAGGAGGGATTCTGAGAAAGAAATCGGAGAAAGGAGATCGAAACGAGGCATGAAAAGCGACTACACCAAACAACTTGACAAGGCCTAGAAAAGGTTAGCAAGACACACGGATTGTATCTTTAAGGAATCGAAAGTAAATAGTTTCATCTAATTTAGAACAGCGATAACAGACAGAAATCCCAGAGGAGAAAAACAACCTGGACCTGAGAATTTGTTCTCTAAGTGTGGAACAGAAAAATACAAATCTTCCCATCGACGCTTCACATCCCATCCAGGTCAGCTTACCATCTGTGTCGGCTGCCATTCATTTTTAATGTCTTTTTGGCCACTGCCCCATCAGGTAATGAAGTTTTCCTGTTCCCATCTTTCTGCTTACTTTCCTCTCGGACTGGCAATGTACGAGTTCCCCCCACCCATCCCCCGCCCACCCCTCTTTTTCTTTTCTTTCCACCAAAATCACTTAAATCAAGAGCTCTTTCGGCCTCAGTGAACGGAACCAAACAGCAAACCCCAACAACCCCAACACACAGCTCTCCGAGGCGCATGCTTGCTTCTATTTTCTTTTATTTCCCAGGTGAGCATCTTGCACGATCCTTTGAATATAAAACTTACTATAAGACAAGTACCCAAAAAGTCAAGTCAAATGACAAGCACAAGGACATCTTCTGCAGAGCTTCGTAGTGAGGAATCACCCCGTTTCGGTAACTTTGTACCTTTAATTTGTGCTGGCAGACAATAAAATATTTACCAGGAACCCTAAAGGCAATTACATTAAAGTGTGTGCTTAGACACCCCTTCCCTTCGGCAGCCCCACAGTGTGAACCCGCTGATTTGGTGAATGGTCACATATCTACAATGTTAGATTTTACACGCTATCAATAATTCACCAATCATGAAATGGGGGAGGCTTGAGGGGGCAAGAATGGAAAAAAGAAAATGAGGAGAAAAAGGAAAAGCGAGGTACATGCGCTCATGTCCATTTGCTTAACGTTCCAGAAATATTTACTTGTGTTGACGTCTTGCTTTCACTCTCTCTTTAGAGCTCTGGCATCACACCCACACTCCCATTGCATTTGCGCAAACAAAAAGTCTGGCTGTACTCAGATGGTTGGTGTACAGTAAAAATTGAGCGATTAATCAGGGGCAGCATAAAAACAAATAAATGAGATTAACCATTTTAAAGTGTAAAGACAAGCAAGGATAAAAGGTGAAGTGGTAGTTCACCCCAAATGAAAATGATGTCATCATTTACTCACACCCACATCATTCCAAACCGGTTATGAATTCTTCGCAAAAGAAAATATTTAAAAATAATAATAATAATTTTCCCCATGCATTGAAAGTCATTGGGTTCAGTGTTGTTTTGGACCCTACTGATTTCCTTTCTTGAAACATTTGTCTTCTGCAGAAGAAAGAATGACACGAGGGTGAGTAAATAATGACAGAATGTTAATTTTTGGGTGAACCATTCATTTAAAGTCTGGAGACTTGAGTATGGAATTCTGTCCAGTATATTCCACAACGCATTTTTATTTATACTGTGAAACACAAATATCCACAATTTAGCTCAACAGAGGTGCATTTCCCAAAAGCATCATTAGTCAACTATGGTCACACATTCTGTTGTTAGCCATAGTTCCAATGAACATTCACAGACAGCATTGTCTAGTTGCAAGTTAATATGACATGGACACTTTTCCTGTTTTCTGTGAACTATAGATGACAGAAAATAACAGTATCAACACCTCAACTTATCATCTGCAGTAGGAATCCTAACAGCCAATACCACCAATTCCCCATTTCAGCATTAATATTCATTGAGGAAAATGTTCCATTAGCAATAATCAAGCACTTCCCCAGGCTTGTTTGCAGAAAACTCATCAGGAAAATGACTGTGACTTCGTGTCGGCAGTCTGAAAGAGAAAGCAGGAATGATGTGAAAAGAGGGAATGACTCAATAAATTCAACAAGTATGGCTTGTGTATCATCTCGGATGCATGTCTGTCTCTCTATCTACATATATAAGCTCACTCTTTGAGCCCTCTTCTCTTTTCCAGACTGCCTCTCTCTCTGTTCTGTCACTTTTGCTGTGCCTCTCTGTCCGTCCCATAGCATTTGGAGTCCCCAGTGACAGTGGTTGCTGGGGGAGAGATGGCAGCATTGATGCATATTTGATGAGCGGGTGCCAAGGCCTTGCCGGAGAGCAAGGCACGAGGGGACGATGTTGCTATCTGCGTCTGCATCTCAGGTTTCTGAGTCACACTCGCAGAGACTCCTTCTCCCATTGTGGGACTTTATTGTCCATGTCTGGGGTTTCAGCACCAATTAGAGTGATAGATATAGGCTCTATACAAGCCAATCCAGAGCAGCTTGCATGCACTACAAAACCTGTGCAACACACAACCCACTTTGAAGAGGTGCTGATCAAACAGTCAAGGTCCAGTAATGAAGTTCCCATTTTAGCAGCTTCACTGCATGAAGGGTAATATGATCTATTCACTGAACCAAGAATTTTTGCCATCTCTTAATTATGGTAATTACCACACGGCATGAAAGCCGCATAAGTTTTGGTTCAGGAGGAACCGCAAAATGGGGCTATGTTTGTTTGCGGCGCTCTGTGACTGTCTGTCTACAACTCTGCATAGCCTCATCATGGAATGCTTTGATGATGTGTGATGTCTAAATACATAGGTTGACAAGCAGATAAGACATCCAATCAATGCATTTGGACCAAATGCAATGATTGGACAATTTTTTGGGGGTTCTGAGACTTGATTTTTTATATTTAGACCACTTCTGTTATTGATTGCTACAGTATCAGGGTGTGAAAAGTGTTTCAACCAATATAACAAAAAGTGTTTATGAAATTAATTCAATCATTCATTCATGCAAATGGATGGTGGTACCAGCATTTCATTTGTCAGACTGAGGTATTTGATTGACTGCTCTCATTTGTTTGACCTTTGTTTTTTTTTAATCAATATTTAATTGTACATGGGCTCTTATCATCCCAGCCTATTTATGCTCTATTTGAGAATCCATATTGTGGTGCATACCACAAAGTAAACGTACAATAATTAATTCATGTACCAAATTGTTAAGGCTGGCCACATGAAAAAAAAATAATAATAAAATACATCACTTGCTTCACACAACACAACACAACAAAACTGATCATAATTAAGGGAAATATTTAGCACTTGTATATATTCAGTCATTAATTCAATTGTTTAAAGATAAAAAACAAATGCTATGATAAAATTTGCGTTTCATATTTCAAATCCAATTATATTTATTTATTTGGCAGGTGCACCCCCCCCCCCCCCAAAAAAAAAAGACTACAAAAAGTGCATTTAAGAATGACAGTAGTTTATGTTCCCTGATCATAAATTACAAAAAAAGATAAAATGTAATAATAAAAATGTATAAAAAGGGGTTAAATGTTTTTTTTTTATTTTTTATTACTAATTAAGAGTTATTTTCATTTCAAATCATTTGAATCTCTATTTGAATCTTTAAAGTATGTTTTATGAGGATCATAACAATTCATAGATATGGTGACAGATATTTAAACCACGAGCATGTGAACATAAAGATCGCAGTGTTCACAACAACCAATCTAGGGCGACCTGTCAAAATCACAGCACCAATGAAAACACACCATGAGAGTCTCAGAGCCAGAGCCACGCCTTCTTTGCTCCAGCGCACATGATGGGGAATGGGACCAAATACCCCGGAGGCGTGTTCACATCCCAAACTTACCAATAACAGTTGAGGGTGCTGTAATAGTAGTTGGGCGGGACCTGTACCTATCTGGGCGGGGCTAAAGGAGACAGCGTTATATTTTAGGTGCCTGCGTAAATTCCTACTGTGTCACAGACATTGACAGCTCGCGCCTGGCTACTGCTCAGCCAGAAAGGAAGACTTTCTCAGGCATACCTTTTCAGTTTTTATCATCCAGATTAGACACTGTACTGGGGTAAACCGGAGATAAACGAGGAAGACGAGAAGCGACCCCCTCACACCTCTGCCAAAATGATGTCCATGAATAGCAAACAGCCGTTTAGTATGCATCCGATTTTGCACGAGCCTAAATACACACCTCTACATTCCAGCTCTGAAGCTATCCGGCGAGCATGTTTGCCCACGCCCTCGGTAAGTTTAATATTTTATTCTGATGTTTGCGATTCATGATCACCGTAGTCATTTGCATTATAAGTGGTCTAAACTTTTCTCCGCGTGACAAAAAAATCGAAGTCGAAGTTTCGGTTGGCTTGTCGCCTAAATAAATCTTGCACTTTTAGCAACATTTATTTTACTGCGTTTATTTTTAAACATAGAATCATATAAGTTGTTACGGCACTTTAGAAATTAGAGCAGCACTTGGAAATTGGCGTTTAATTGAATATCCATTTGAATGCCGCTTTAAATGATTTTCTAAAAGTGACCCAATTTGGTCCCATAAACTTTTTATAACATTGTTTACCAAAATAAATAAACAAATGCAGGTCGCATAATCTGGTTGTTAAGTTTTCTTAAAAAATAAAAAATAAAAATAAAAACTTAAAACTGAATTTGCCATACTTATGCTTGCTCTCTGTCACGCAGTTGCAGGGTAACATCTTTGCCGGCTTTGACGAGACCCTTCTCCAGAGAGCCGAGGCGCTGGCGGCGGTGGACATAGCTCAAAAGAGTCATCCGTTCAAGCCAGATGCCACCTACCACACCATGACCACCATGACGAGCATGACCTGCACTCCCACGTCCTCTTCTGGGCACCTTCATCACCCATCAGTGCTGACCTCTCACCACCATCATCCCCACCACCAGCCGACGCAGGGCCTGGAGGGCGACCTGCTCGACCACCTCACCCCAGGCATCTCCATCGGAGGCATGGGCTCCGACGTTTGCTCCACCGCTTCCCACCCGCACTCACACATGTCAGCAATTAACCACATGCAGCATCACCACCAGCAAAGTATGAACATGCACCACCACAGCCTGGGCTCACACACCTCTCTGGGCGGCGTTGGAGACTCCGAGCCTGATCCCCGGGAGCTCGAGTCTTTCGCCGAGCGCTTCAAGCAGAGGCGGATCAAACTCGGGGTCACGCAGGCCGACGTGGGTTCGGCGTTGGCCAATCTTAAAATCCCCGGGGTCGGCTGCCTGAGCCAGAGCACTATCTGTCGGTTCGAGTCTCTCACGTTGTCCCACAATAACATGGTCGCCCTCAAGCCTATCCTGGAAGCATGGTTAGAGGAGGCAGAACGGGCTCAGAGAGAGAAAATGGCCAAACCGGAGATTTTTAACGGCGGGGACAAAAAGAGAAAACGCACTTCGATCGCTGCTCCAGAGAAGCGATCGCTGGAGGCTTACTTCGCCGTCCAGCCGAGACCGTCGTCGGAGAAAATCGCTGCCATCGCCGAGAAACTGGACCTGAAAAAAAACGTGGTCCGCGTGTGGTTTTGTAATCAAAGGCAAAAGCAGAAACGGATGAAGTTTTCGGCTACGCACTAGGCCAGAAATAACGCATTTAAATAAACTTAACATTTAAATAAAAGTGAACAGAGCCGACAAAACTCTTCAATGGTGAGGCGAAACGCGTCCCACGCAGGAATTGGGAGTTGGGCGTCAACATCCCAGAGACAGAAACTGTCCCAAAAAGTTTGTCATGGCATTATGTCAAGAACAACGAGGTCTGGAAGACGGAGGACAACCAACATCAACTAAACGTTGCAATTATTGTACAAAAATCGAGAATTGAATAATAATGATTATTCTCTTAACTCAAAACAACTCTTTTTATATTCATCTGTGTACATATCTGTGAATACACTGCACCTCTTTGTGTGAAGAACGCATCAAAATTCTGTTTTTTTAAGGATGAAAAGAAAGAAAGCTAAAAACGCTGTTGTGCAAAAGATGTCCCATTCTAGAAACCTTAGTGTTATTCTATATGCTCCTGAAGAAATTCATGAAGGTTCTGCTGTGATCCTTTGCATGGTTTACAAGGCGTTAAGTGTTTCATTTACCGTTTGAAAATTCCATTCATTTTGATGTATTGCAATAAGAGAGAACACGCACAGGCGAACGCACGTACACACGGACATCCTTAATATACGTTTCTGTGTCTACCTCATGATTCCTGACGTCTTGACACATTCATGGTCATTTTGGAAATAGGGCATAAAACTAGATTTTTTTTACATTTTTTTTTATAGTTTTCAGTTTTGACACATTTTGAGTAAAATTAGATAGAAAACACGAAGCGTTGTGTGTTGCAACTAATTTCACTTCAACGATGCTTTGACAATCAAATTATTTAATAATTATTTTGTGACTACCCCCTTCTACTGTACGTCTAAATATAAATTATTATTATTATTATTACACTAAGTTTGTAGATGGGAACATTTCATTACATTTTCAGAGATTCATTGCACTTTGTAGATATGGTTCCGATTTTTCTTATTTGTTTTGCCTATTTATATTTCTACTTCGTTGATATTGTCGTTTACTTATTTATTTGAGCTTAATTTATTTTGAATACCACACATGGTTCATTTGTGAAAGTGTGCTTAACTGTGTATGTGTACGCGACAGAATTTTCAATAAACCATGCACGTCTTACCTCTGTTACTGCCGTGTGTTTATGACCCTGAACTTGCTTTATTGTTGAGTCTTCTTTATTTATTGTGCTTAGTATAACACTAATTATTAGTTATACCGTTCTCTAAATAAGAGGACACTACTAAGATTTGTTCGTCCCTTAATAATTTCAGGCTTATTTTAAATCAAAATCTCCGACCTTCATGATGATTATTATTATTATCGTTTCAGTTTCCGAACGAATAAACTCATTTTAACAGTGAAATGTCTGTAGTTTCCCCCTATGGCGAGGTTCCTATAGTTTATCCTCAATGTTAGCCGAGCAGATTAAACGAATTAAAAAAAATCACGTTCATAGAAATTTCTACAAGCCCGATTAAATCCATCATTTATGTATGAGGAAACTCCGAATGTGTTTCTTTTATAACACGTTACGCTATTAAATTGGTCAATGTAAAAGGAAAGCAAGTTCGCTTATTTTAGTTGTCAAGTTCGGACTCTCTTTGGTGTTCAGCAGGTGGTTTTGAGTCCGTAAATCTAGTTATTTATGAATAATAAATATGAAGTGTTATGATACTATCGATTTTGCAAGTGTTTGTTAAGAGGAAGATATCTTATTGCTGAACGGATGTATAACAAGAGTTCTCGTCCTTTCCCCCGTGGAGTTCAGTAGCCTAAACTCATTCATTATCCTCAAATAAACAGGAATTTAATTCCTACAAAAAGTTTCTTTGAAAAAAGCAGTTAGTCCGAATCAGTCTTAAACAAAAAGTGTGGCGAAGAACAACCAAATACTTTTAAATTATTTGTCATATAGAAAATATTATATTATAATAACAACAAACAGGCACACACACACACACACACACACACACACACACACACACACATATAACTAATGGTGCGTTCATGTAGGCTACTCCTGCGAAGTTCATTTACGAGTTGGGAAGTCGTATTTGTCGATTTGGGAAGTCGGAGCAAGATTATACTTGCACACACAAAAATATGACTGGTTTTAAACTCTATTTCTAAAATGAAGAACAAAAAATGTTTTGCTTTTTGATGTTTTTAATTACCGGTAATATATGAAGCGACTGTGAACTTCATCGTTACATGTTCATATTACAATCATGTTTTGTGCAGGTGGTTAGCTTATTTTTGTGTGTGCAAATAAATAAGCCTATACACAAGTTTCGCCACGTTTCTCACTGACACGCCCCCAACTCATGGGCTTAAACTAAAGAAAACCCCGAGCTTCCCACTCGTAGGCTATTTAACAACATTGTGGTGGCGTTCACGTGTGATCAACTCGTAAATGCGATTTTCCGACATGAATTGAACGCACCATAATAAATGAAAAGTATAGGCTACTTTAAATAAATAAAAAATAAAAATGAAAATTTCAAATATATATTAAATGATTAATCTATATAATAAGACACCTACGCAAAAATATTTAATTTTCTTATCAAAAGACAATTTATCCCATAAGGCTTGGTTTAGTAAGTTAGTTTATAGAAAACAGTGCGGCTGTGTAGACGCACGAGGTAAAGCCTATTCCCACGACACTTTGCGTCAATTGTTCGATTTGAATAATTCACAAATGGAGGTCATCGTTTCTTTTTCGTTTCCTGCTGAATACAAAAGGCACGAGACAAGTTACGCAAATCAGAATCGTTCCGCCCCATGCCTTTAAAGACTGAAGGCAGTGGAAAACGTATTTGAAATATTTAAACGCATTATAGTGCATGTGAGAGCGATTGCAACTACAATATTGGGTAACTATTTATTTTTACAGAATCCTTGTTACACATGTTACATTACAATAAAGTGTGCATAAATACATACAACTAACCTTAATCACATCCTACTCCTAACCATATAGTAGTATGTAGGCTAGTTAATAATTATTACTCAATTACATTGTAATACGGACACCTTAAAATGTTGGTTACACTTTATTTTAAGGTGTCATTGTTACAGTGTAATTATATATTTAAGTACCTACAACTACAACTAAGGTTAGAGTAGGATTAGGATTTGGTTGAAGGTTAGTTGCATGTAATTATGCATAGTTTACTGTTATTACTATGGCAAGTACATGTAACATAACAAGGACACTGTAAAATAAAGTGTTACCAAAATGTGTAACCCAATATTGTGACGCTATTATATTTAGAGTGTTCTCATCAGCACAAATCACAGTTTGTCCATAGTGAAAGGAAACATACTGGCTAGCTACAGTTGTTTCTTGCATCAATATCTTGAAATATGCGAGACAATATACTCAAATTGGTATATGCTATCGTGCTCAAATGTGCCCACAATTGAGGATTTGCATATCTCTCACCAAATCATCTACATAATTCATCAACCGTTGAAGCCACGCAACATATAGACGTCAAATGCGAGGCAATATTTTAACTGTGGCATTGGTTACTTTATTTTGTAAAATGCAGCTGGAGTGAAAAATATGTGTAAGTGTATATAATTCCGCTTTAGATTTACATTCCTCCCCATGGTTCCTTACAGTCTTGTGTTTTCCATGGAGCGGAAAGCGCATTTTCATAAATAGACCTTGGCCAAGCGCTGCGTATAAAATTTTAATGAAGCCAGAGTCTTGAGTGCTGCTCGACTGAGGGCCTTGGAGAATCAGCTCTCTGGTACATGACTATGGCTCCCTCTTTCCTCACAAACATTGCAGCAACAAGGCCCGTTCGACCGGCTCAGTCGAGAGTAGTAATCGCGAATTTTTTTTTTTTTTTTTTTTTTTTTTTTGAGAGAGAGAATTACTGCAGCAACGTTTCATTTATTTCAGCCCAGCCTTACAGCCGATTTCGAGCTAGGTAAATAAACTTCCCTCAGTGTTTCCATCCGCGTTGCGCGCTCCCTATGTTTTGATCCGCGAGTGCGCGCTTTACGGTCAGATCACACCTCCGGCACTGGAAGCTCTAAATCAGTACAATGCAATATTTATCAAGCGCGTTAATATATAAGCCCAATACAGCGTTCAAGATATCAGAGTTCTCACACTGAGAGAAGCGCAAGCTTACGAAAGCGCCTAACCTGAAGTCTGAGCTGGTTTTTGACTGCCAATCATTGTGGATTTGTACTTAAAAATAACCAACATGCGAAACTGAAAGACAAAAAGTCCTAAATGAAGGTGCAAGGGAGAGCAACTCAAATTGATCCTGACAAGGTGAACAAGGGAATCTTTGTAACGCTTGCTGTCTTTAACAGCGGATTAAAATAAATATATACATATAACTGTGTAATATGATCACTCACGAGCATGCCACATCACAGACTGGAATTATGCATATTCGACAAGAATTAAAACATGGCTGTTGTAATTAAGAATCTTGTATACTTAATCAAGCCTAATGAATGACAGAAGCAGCTGGGGATGATCAAAAGACAGAGAGATCTGAATATTTGGCACTGAGACAAACTGACTGATAGACCATCAAAACAATCGAAGCAGAGTAACAAACTATATCATGTAATTTGGCTCTTGTCCAGCTTGCATAAGAATGATGTCACTGGTCAAAAATAATTATCAGCTTTATGCTATTTAGATGTAAACGTCTTCATTTAAAATCCATTAAAGGTTACACCTGACCTGACATTAGTGTTCATGCGGTGTCGTTATCCTACATTAAATTTACGTAAAAATTGAGTTGTTCTTGTTCTATTATTATTGTAATGATAATTTACATGTAATATGAACAATAATGTAAAACGGGTTATACTTTATTTTAAGGTCATACAGTGTAATTATATATTTAAGTATATATTAATTATTTATAATTATACAAAATTATACAAAAATAAAACAACATGTAACCTACTTACTATGGGGTTATGGTAGGATTAGGGTTTGGTTGAGGGCAGGTAATTATGCATAATTTACCGTTATTACTATGGTAAGTACAGACACTGTAAATTAAGTGTTACCTAATACTCAAAAACAATTACAGATTAAACACATTTACTGTAGGGGATATTCTATTCATCCCTTGGTGTAGAGGGCGAAATGTGAGACTCTTGTAAATGTTTTATTGGATTTTGATCGGTCATGATAAGATTTATAAAATAGTCTTAGGAATGTCGTGACTTTTTCGGCTGAAGACTTTGTATCACTCTTCATACATGCAAAAACTATTCTGATTTTTCGCTCTGCTAAATGAAATGCAAATCAAATATTCTGAGCCAATGAATCTATATAAACCTAAACCCATGAACCGTCTTGTTTGAATATGATGTGACGTGACGTTTTATTTCACAAAAAATTTAAAAACGAAAGATACATTTACAGCATAAGGCTAAACAAAAGGACACAAATCTAACAAAAAAGATATCCAGTTAAGACAAATGTAAGTAGTCTGAATTATTATTATGTTTTAAGTAATGTATAAAAACACCTCATTGGTTAAAATGTACGTTTATGTCTTCATTGACCCATGATGGAGATTGGAGACTTTCACGAGAACACTCTAAAATCCGAAAGCCTGAATTATACGAGTGCTGAAGAGTTAAATCTTGGGAGTTAATAACTTTTTAATGACGATATGCTGCTCCTCCGCGTGCAGGACGCTTCTCCTCGAGAGCGAGCACGGGCGCGTGCTCATTCCAACACGCGAGGAGGGAGGCTGTGCACGTCTGTCACAGAGAGAATAATACATACAAATGCTATTGTTTAGTTTCGAAGTAAACTCGGCATATTATTATTATCATTATTTTAATAAAAGAGTCTGCCAAATGTAAATGTAAATTGAAGGGCATAGGGTAGAATTGTGTTGTATTAATTCGGTCAAATAAGCGGCAATCAACAGAGAAGAAAAGTACAAAATAATAATAAAATAATAATAGTAAAATAATGGTAAAGATAGGCTACTATGATTTTACTTGTTCGTTATCTTTACTGATGTAATGTCACCGCTCTAAACAAAAGGACAACAATCTTACAAAAATATCCAGTTAAGACAAATGTAAACTTATAAAACGTGACTTATCAGGACATTCAGGACCACGGACAGCACCCAACAAAAGTTAATTTCACAAGGCAGTGCTGGAAAAGTCTAAATTATAATGTCAGTAATGTCAAAAACATCTCAAGGCAACATTTCTCTATTCTATACGTAATTTCACATGGGTTAGCCTAATGTATTTTTATATAAAAAAAAAAAAAAAAAAATGTTGTGTTCTTAATAAATATCAAACCATAAATATAAAAATGTCTACATAATGACCAAAATAAACACACACACACACACACACACACACACACACACACACATATATATATATAGAGAGAGAGAGAGAGAGAGAGAGAGAGAGAGAGAGAGAGAGAGAGGGAGAGAGAGAGAGAGGCTATATATATATATATATATATAGAGAGAGAGAGAGAGAGAGAGAGAGAGAGAGAGGCTATATATATATATATATATATATATATATATATATATATATATATATATATATATATATATACTGTATATAAACAATGGACAGTGAAAACAAATAATGATCAAAAAAAAAAATATATATATATATACATATTTAAGATAATGCTGGTATGTGTATTATGCGGCCTTCTTTTCAGTATGTGTTTTCCCAAATGTCACAAAATCAAAAGGAGATCAGTTATTAGATCTATACGTTCATGCTGATGAAATAATTCCACTTCATATGTAAATCAAAACAGATGAAATGAGTTCCTCACATTTAATTCAAAGAAATATGTTCAAAGTAATGCGTATAAGCTTCTAATCATGTCCCATACATAATTTATTCTAAACTGACAAGATACCCTAACACGGTCCGGTACTACAAAATAAAATCCCGTTTGTAGCCGGACACCCGTTAAATAGATTCGTTTAGCTGAGGTACAAAATTAATGAAATTAAATACACTGACGGTGGGTATTTTTGAAGATGCACATCAATGCTTCGCAATTCATTCATCAAATACACGGTCAATAATCAAAACCAGCAAAGTCAGCAAAATAAGGAGTTCAAAAAATCAGTCAGTATTTAAATTTTAAATATACGAAATTTTAAATAAAAGATTGTCATTTAACATAAAGTTTGACTTGTGCTTAGGCTAGTTATATATATATATATATATATATATATATATATATATATATATATATATACAACAGACAGAAGAGGAGTGAGTGCTGAGTGCACGGACCACAATTCTCTGCCCTACATTTCGCACTTCCCAGTAGACAGGCCTCATGTCCGCCTGCTGCAGAACCCCGGCTTGAAGTGCAACGTTTTTTTTTTTTTTTTTTTTTTTTTGTATCGGCAATGAATAATGCAAGGCATGAAGGCCAGCGAGTATACATTTAAATACCAATTTGCTTAACCAGTGTTTTCACCCTCCGCCAGCTCCACTCAGCCCAGTCATGGGGAGTTCGTGCTGGTAATTAACAGCGAGGAAGGCACACACCTTAACAAGAGGAGTGTGATCATAAACGCAATCAAAAATTGCTTATAGCGCAAGAAGTGTTCTCAGAAGAGTAGCAGCTTGTTTGTTACCTGCAATCCTGTTATAAAGCATATCATTTCCTTCAAATTTGATTGCATTCCAAACTTTTTTTTATGGGTTTATAACGGGAACTTTAAAGTGCAGAAATGTGGAAAATTCTTCTTTTTCTGTTGTATTATACATAGCTAAAATTGGTAACAGTGTCCTTGTTACATTATGTTACATGCATAGTAATAAAAGTAAATTATGCATAATTACATGCAACAAACCCTCAACCAAATCCTAATCCTACTCTAACCCTAAAGTACATGTATATATTACTTAGTACTTAAATATATAATTACACTGTAACAATGACACCTTAAAATAAAGTGTAACCCAAAAATGTTATCTTGATTATGTTAATGATATGCATTTATAACAAAGAAAAAAAATCAAGCAGTGCTGTTACCATTATCACGACAACATTTTAGAGAACAAACGAAATAAGAAATAAACAAATAAATATGTTTTGTCAAATATGTCAAAATAAAAATAAAAAACTCTTTCAGGCAAAGTGACCGTTACGATTAGAAATGTAATTCATTTTAAACACATTACAAACTGCAGTTGATTGTCATTATTTGACTGTAACACCCCCTTCTCATTTGCATCAATAAAAACCTTAATGTACTGGGAAAAGTCTATGTAATACACTAATTTCACCTTAAATTACATTAAACTGACATAAAAAGCGTATAACATAAAAAAGATGAAAATTGCTTAACTTTTTTTAACGAGTAAAACATGTTGTCATAACTTATTGATCATATAATTTGTACAGTGTGTGAGCGTTAGAATAAATTGTACTATATAAATAAATACAGATACCCAACCGTTAACACTGTCAAGCAATCAAGCAATCAGGCCCGCGGATGGAGAAGATAGA
Organism: Squalius cephalus; assembly: GCF_949319135.1. Taxonomy (NCBI): domain Eukaryota; kingdom Metazoa; phylum Chordata; class Actinopteri; order Cypriniformes; family Leuciscidae; genus Squalius; species Squalius cephalus. The sequence goes on along the minus strand of NC_137138.1, from coordinate 25,678,297 downwards.
TAGATAGATAGATAGATAGATAGATAGATAGATAGATAGATAGATAGATAGATAGATAGATAGATAGATAGATAGATAGATAGATAGATAGATAGATAGATAGATAGATAGATAGACTCTGCTCCGCTCTTTCGCACGTACTGTATCTCTCGCAAATGTGCCATACAGAGTGAACACAGCCAGTCGTCCCTAACCAATTGTTATTCATAGAACGAATAAATATTTAATTCCTTCTAAGGATACCTTTTGTTAACAGAATTACCAACAAGCGTTCCACAATGAATTCACATTTTACCCGCGGCATTGCGGGGCCAGTGTGTGCTTATACCTGTCGGTGTGAGGACAATATGCAATAATAACGAACCGAGTTGTAGGGGTTCCGTCCAGCACTGGCGGTGCTGCTGGTATTTCAAGAGGACGCTTTGCTGTTGGCCGCCTTGTCCCACACAGACACCCGCTATCTTTGTATTCACTCAGGCCATGAATAATGAATTGATGAGCGCTAATAAGTGCATCAACAGTCAGATTAATGAGCACGCTGTCTATTAATGAAAATCAGCGATGACTAAAGGATTTGACGATCTCTGTAATTACTCGAGCTCTGGGCATGTTTGAAGAAGAAATCAGGAGCAATGCCTTCAATGTTTGTAAAAAAAAAAAAAAAAAAAAAAAGTGTACACAGTTAGTCCTGAGATACATTGGACAACAGATTTTAAACAGAAAAAAATGGCTTTGCCTACACCATGGCAGAAAGTTTTCAGAATCTGAGAATTGAGAATTGGAAGGACACAATGTGGATATCAAATCTGACAAGTCAAGTCAAGGTTGTCACATTTTATTTATACAGTGCTTTATACAATTCAGACTGTTTAAAAGCAGCTTTGCAGTGATAACAGGAAAATAATGCATTTTGGTTGTTACTCTGCTGAAAGTCAGTGTTAATTCAGGTCTATGGTAAAGAGATCATCAATTATTAAATTAGTTCATTTCATCTATAAAGCAGTTCTGCTGCAACAACAAAAAATGATGTCATTGTCCAGCTCAGTTTAGTTCTCATACAACACTGTCAGTACAGTCAGATCAATAATATTGTTGAAGTGTCCCCAATAAAGCAAGCCAGTGGCAAGGAACCCAAACTCCATCAGGTGACAGAATGGAGAAAAAAAACATTGGTTGCATTCAAATATTCATCCAGTTCATTTTGCTTGAAGATCAGATTCATCACGCCTGGTTCTTGTGGCCATTGCTGAGCATCTGTGCCGATGGCTGTCATGCCGAGGGGTTGACATGCAGACCCTTTAAAGATTTGACTGGACAGGATTCAGTTCATTTCAGTAGCTAAGTGTATTTGCTTGAACAGCCACTGGAGATTTACTCAACGACCTGTTCAGGCCACGGAGTCTGTTGGTTTGCCATGAAAATTTAAACAGCCCTTGGCACACCTTTCCCGGATTTTTTGGGCACTGATAAAAAAATCACCCTTTTGAAAACACCAGGATTTGCCGTGCCAAATTCCCTAAATGCATGATGGGTATCAGACATGTGAGGAAACCCTCCTTCAAATGTAGCCTATTAAATAGAGTTGAAAAACGTGTTTTTTTGTCGCTAGATTAAAGAACCAGTTTATTTTTCTTCCCCATTGTGTGTCAAACTCTTTGAAGGAGATCAATAGGCTATATTAAACGTGTATTAGACTCAATAAACACGCGTTGCCAGACAACCCAGACAGCAACATAGTGTTGGCCCAGATCCGGGCCACATCTGGTACATGTGGATTCCACGCGTACCAGATGTGGGCCAGATCTGGGCCGGCACTATGGGGAGCTGACTTTTCATGGAATATCTGCCAGTTTTTTTTTGTTTTTTTTAATTATTATATTGATATACAAAAATTGTCCATTTTAGCGCTTCTGGAAAATGAGCTAACAGTATAGTCTACTTTAATAATAGAATGATAAATGATGACAAGATACGTTTTGTCGATTTATCGCCTGAGACTGATTCATAACAAATGTCAGTAGCACACTGCTGTCATGGTTATCTGGTTACAAAACGACCTCTGGACCCTATTTTATATTTCCGGGTTCGGAAGCGAAAGTAAACTTTAGCAGGAAAAACTTCTTTAGAGGTTGGTCCAAAGTTTCTATGTTTATTTTTGAGATGTTTTACAAATTTGTCACTATAACTGACATTAGTGTCTTGTTTATGGATTGTGATACCGGTTTAAATGGATAATATAACTAAAATTTTTATTTTATTTGAGAAATATCATATACATAAATCAAAATGTATGTTAACAGTACCAAATGGTAGACTATTTTCCACCGAATTGAAGTTTTTTTTAGGACTCTCTGACGTAAAAAAAACAGAACAATAGTAAAGCTGTTAAGACATCTCAGCTGTTGAAAAGGATAGGCTACTTGATGTATTAGATGTATGATTGATTTTTTTTTTATACAAAATGCAGAATTGTGATCTTAATATTTCATAGATTCAAGTGTTTTGTATGACTCTGTATTCCCCTATTGTTATTGTTAATGCAATAAAAAAAAGCTATAAAAGGTAGGCTACATGGGAGACCATAACAACCCTCTACCCGTTCTGTCATTTAACATCCATGTTTATATTATAAACAAAGTGAAATTTTACTTTCCTTCCTCAATTAATTTTTTTAAAATATTTTTTTATAGATTTATTGTCCTGTAATTAATTTATGTTTTGACAATGACATGCAACTTGTACTGTCACCTAAGGTGGTGGAGGTGATGTATGATAGTGACTTCACCCCTTTAACTCATTCTTAATTGTTTAAACTGATGGTTTTAAACCTCACCCTGTGTTACACTCCCTGTTTTACAGGTTATAACACTCCTAATCTCCCCAACATTCTCTATTGAATTCGACACCTATAAAAAGACATGCACCAAACAGAATCAGGTAAAAGCAATGTTCACTTTTTTTTTTTAAATAGTGGAATTCTTGAGATATTAACTGGAACATCATGCTGGTATAGGCAAAATTCCTTGTACTGAAATGAATCGCCCCAATTAAACCTAGGAATACTCCTGGTCACAGTGGCTTTAAATTATCAGTGAAAGCAGGACCTCCATTACGAGAGCAGAGGGTGCGTATTATGGTGGATTTAATATTAATGGATTTTATTAGCTTGACACTAGCATATTCATGAGAGTCTTCTAATGGAATAAAAAAAAGAGAGAACTAATGCTCAGTGACAGTTCCGATAGATGGAAGCACCATATATTTCATTGGCTAATGTTGAGTCAATGCTGTTTCAGTGTTAGTCTATCTATCTATCTATCTATCTATCTATCTATCTATCTATCTATCTATCTATCTATCTATCTATCATCTATCTATCCATCCATCCATCCATCCATCCATCCATCCATCCATCCATCCATCCATCCATCCATCCATCTGTCTATCTATTGTCGTGGAAATTCTCAATATGAATACAACCTACTTAATCTGACTTCTTCACCACGGACAATTTAAACAACTTCCAGTATCTTAAGGTAATTCCCTAAATTACCTGAATACTTACAATACAATACAATACTTCCCTGAAGTAAGGTCAGCTACGATCACTACCTCAATCACACATGAGCACACAGGTCTTTAGCATCTATACACTCTCACCGTCCTTCTCAGGTGTACGCTGGTCCGACACAGGATCATTAATACTAACTCAGAGTATTACAGCCTCACCCCGAGGGTGGCTCTATAGTCTTCCAACACTATCAACACTTCCAACACTGTCTCTGCGGTGGTGTTTTGAGCATAGAATCTTTGGTACTTCTATTACCTCAATCACACATAGATGTTTTGTTGTCTTTTGAGCGTAGAACCTTGACTACCTCAATCACACATAGATGTTCTGCTGTTGTCTTTTGAGCGTAGAATCTATTTCTCAGCTACGCAGTATATACCTGACATGACTCCCAAGTTGCTCTTTGTAGAAATTAAGTTTTATTCACGGCCGGGAGATCACTGGCCGCAACAACCAAGTGAGTCTCCTGAATAGAAAGATACATGAACATAATTTGTTCTGGTGATTGGTTTGTAATGATCTAAGCTAATCATATGACTGTTAGTTCTACTGTGTTAAGCACGTTTTGGTTAAGTATATATGGCCTTTGACCTGAGTCTGCATTTCTCTGTACATTTAATGTTGAAAATACCCATTACATAAAATATTTCTATCACAGTGTCTATCTATTGAAGATGACCCAGATCAACATAATAATGTTAACATTACATTTACATGTTTTAATCATCAACTGTGTAATCACTCCAGCTCCAAATTATACATAAACACTGTGAAGTGTAATTACAGTTTTTCTCAGTCGCTTTGGTGCATTTCTCACATCACTATTTACATTTGCACAACAGTTAATGCAGTTCTCAAAACAATTAGTACAAACTGCAAAACCTAGTTGATAACCTGCAAAAGCCAACACAGATGGATAGCTCATTCCTCAAAAGCAAGTGTTCATGTCAATGAAAGTGTCAGTGTCATCAAGATGAAAAGTCCTGACACCATTGTTTATGAACAAGATAGTCAAACGGCTTTGTCATGTTTTCATTATGACAGTTTACTCTGTAAATGTTTTCCAATGCAAAAAAGTCAGATCTTGGTGACACTACCTGAAAATGCTCAAGACAGCACTATATACTATTTGCACAGCCATTTGAAAAATACAGTAAAGTTACACATTACTGTATTTAGTGAGGTAACTGAGTACAAGACACTGAATATGTATGTCTCACATTTTTACTGCATTTGCTCTTTGCAATTCTAATTTGTTCACAGCATTGTGCAAAAGAAAAAATACACCCTTATTTACAACAAACATAAACTCCCTTTGGGTAGAGCTGTGCACAACTGTAAACAATATTGCAGTACATATTGGAACTGAACATACAACATACATAGTACTGTAGTCATTCATGCACATCCAGACGTTCCTCATCAGTGAAAGCTGAGGTTCACCTGAGAGAAATTGTTCAATTTAGGAGACATTTTCAGAAAGAAAAAAAAAAAGATTTTAAAAAAATGACTCAAGCAATGAAATGAGGACTATTAGTTTTATATGGAATGACTATTCAGCATTCACAAGTATAGTTAATTTTGACTGACATGACATAAGCAAATGATAATGTTATAAAACAGCAGAGAGTTGTATGAAAGCAATTGTTGCATGTCCAAAAGCATTTGCAATTTGTTGGAAGGAATGAGAAACTGCTACTATGATGTGCACAAATGACTACTGTAAATGTTGTGGAGCTTGAATTAACTGTTGTGCAAATGTAAATAGTGATGTGAGAAATGCACCAAAGCGACTCAGAAAAACTGTAAAAACAACAACAATTATCTAGTTTCTTTTGCTCTCAAGGTGCACCTAAATAACTTAGACTAAAGGTAAAGGTAAAGGTTTCTGAAAATGTACAGGATGTGGACGGAGAGCAGGAGCTGTCTGCACGAGTTGTACCTTTGCTAGGCCGTGAGATGGGACTGCTGAAAAACACACATCCTTTTTGATCATCTCGAGCCCCTGAGTGCACTAATGCATCTGACTATTAGCATGTTTTCCTGGACGCCACAGGCTAACGCCCTGCCTTGCCTTTGACATGTCAAAACTGATAACAGTCAGAGCTGGTCCTGCTACACAAGTTTGAGTGTGTGGGCACTGTACACTTCACAAGCTCCCACACTAAGGAAGGCCCATTTACAAGTGCAGAAAATGTGAGGAAAATTCCATCACGAAAATCCTGCTGGAACGGGAGCGATACATATCATGATCTGGATTATACGATGCATTTCTAAATTTATTTGACTCTGAAATATACCACTTTAACAGATATGTCTCTGTTAAATGTAATATTTTGTTGTAAAAAAAAAATCCATCTGTATGAGGTCAAAGACAGACAGCGCTCATTCAGAAAATGAGGGGAAGAAGGGATAGATTTCCTTCTGCTTCATGATGTTATGCAAGATTTATATTTGCTGAGAGTCAGCTACATTTTCAGTAAATATTTAAGGTCTCTTTGCTGGAGTGATCCTTTTTTAACAAAATGCTTATTCAGATTCAATCAAAGCAGTCGAAATGTTACTAGATTTATAGTTTCTGGTCCAAATTTGAATATGAAAGTTAATATAATGAATCCATGCATGATGCCCAAATGTGTTGCGATGTGAACGCTCTACTTTACATTTCTCATTTGTATAGCATGTAAACACTGGCCCTAGACAAACTCAAGAAGAAGAAAAAAAGACCCTGCAGGTCTGAAAGTGGGTGAACCGCCAAGCAACGAAAGAGTCTGCCCCTGTGAACACACATCAGGCTTTTTTTTTAAGCTTTGTTACTCCACAACAACAGCCAAGATGTGGGGTGTACAGGAGCGGAGAAGAAAGCGAGGACTTCGAGCCTAAGAGAAGGTGGTGAGCAAGTCGTGAATGCTTCAGAGAAAACGAAGAGCGAGACTATGAGTGAACCGAATAAAAATTCCCTTTACCTTCCCCTTGTATTCCCAGCCCCATTATTTCTCCTGAGTTACTTTCTTCTGAAATCACCCTGAGGCTGAGCACTCTCCTGGGTGGCTAGCCTGAAGCCAGCCTTGTTTTCATATACTGGTAATAATTTCACTGGTGGAGAACGAAGGCTTTTAAAAGATCATCCCCCCAACTCTCCACCCCGTCATAGCCAGAGTCTGTTCGGTGCAGCTCTGCACGCTTCAGTCTGCATCGCACGTGCCTTTAGATGTGAACCCGCACCCCCTGTTCTGACCAGCTCGCACCCTCACTCCAGCTCACATTCAGAACGTGATCAAGTCGCTCCCTGAGATGCTCCTTCGAAGCCCTTCATCAGAACCACGGCTGCTTTGTCCAAAAAGAGAAACCAAGACAGGCAGTCAGGGGGTTGATCTCGGGTCTTCAGTGGATTCATGCATTTTGTAGAGATACAGCGCAGTCTGCTGTCCAATTTGAAGCTGCCGCCTTCCGTATGCGGTTTTATGCCTCCGCCTGCACATCAAGTCTTTTCTCCTGACATGATTTTTTAATCTTGCCTTATCCACCATCCACTGCAATCTAGGCAGAGGGAGTTTGAGAGTTTGAGTCCTGCAAACTGGAGTGTTCTGTAATGGGCTCAGTGCAGACGGCTAATAAAGTGGAACAGTGGCTCAGTGCTGCCTTAAATTAAAGAACTTCCCAACCTACACTGACTCTTTCATGCTCATAAGGTGTTGAAGAGTTTCAAAGACTGGAAATTACATTAAAAATCAGTCACATAATCTGTTATTAGCTTCATTTGTACACTGTAAAAAAGAAATCTGTTAAATTTACGGTAAAAAAACGGCAGCTGTGGTTGCCAGAAATATACTGTAAAAAATACGGTAGCAATATTTCAGGTTGAACAGACTTAACTTAAATTGACAGTAAAAAAAAACGTATTTCATTATCTGATATAATGTTAATTTACTGACCTATTGAAGTTCTAATATCTGTTTTGTACCATTGTAATACACGGATAAATACCAATCACAGTGGTGATGAGTGTCACATGCTGACTCATCACAAGCAGCTTTTCCACAAAAAGGTTATTATCTCTATCTATCTATCTATCTATCTATCTATCTATCTATCTATCTATATATATATTATGTTATGTTATGAATATATAATATAGATAGATAGATAGATAGATAGATATATAGATATAGATATAGATATAGATATAAGCTGCACAGTGTAATTCACACAAACACTAAAAACCATCATGGTAACACACATGAAATCTTAAAAATGCAATAAACATTCATTTAAAAACATTAAATGTAACATAAAACCCTAATATACATAACTGTTAACAGTTATTTCAACAAAAATAAATCAAATGTGAAGTGTCACGCAGGGAATTGTGGGAATGTCAATTTACGGTTTGTTATACTGTAAATTATATAATGACTTTTGCATTGTAAAATTGCATTAAATGTACGGTTAGATCTATCTCAGTTATCTACCGTATATAGTATGTAAATGTTCTGTTAACCAATTAACAGGGGCTTTTTTCACCGTAGCATTTTTACCGTCTTTTTCCGTTAAAATCAGGATTTACAGTGTAAGTTATAAACAAGACAAATTAGTTTCCTTCGCCTCTACTGCGGAACGACAGGTAAAGGAGGCCCTGCTGTGCTTGAAACGTGAGTATTTTTGGCATCCTAGAGTGGATCAACATTAGGGACAAGCATTGGGGGACTGATCACTTTCAAGGCACACAGTCGACTGAGCGATTTGTGTCACACAAATGCGTATTGATCTTCCTGCATGTTCCACGACACTAGCAAGCAGCACGGACAGGTATCTGCTGCTGTCCTGCCACGGAAAGAAAGATCTTTTATTTAGCTGCTGCTGCAACCCGCTCCCGCTCATGAATTATGCATTCGCAGGCCCCTGTAACAAGCTCCAGCTCAACTCTACACCTTGTGTGTGGCTTAAAATATAGATAAAAGCTGAACAGTGAGGTACAAACGTAGTGTTTTTTTTCTTCTTCTTCTTTACACAGGATAGAAGAAAGCCAGTGGAAGGAGAGGTCCATGGCAATTAGAGGAGGCTTGAGCACAACACATCTGATTCACTTCTCTATACCCCGTTCGCTTCGGAGGGAGTAAATACGCTCACTGAATGAATCAAACGAAATCAACAACAGCAGGGGAAGCGCTTTAGTCTGATGTTGCTATAGTGTGCGCATTGTACATGTCGGTGATATGACTCGATTCATGTTATGCAACAGCTGCTGAGTATCGGCTACACAGAAAAGTAATGTGAGGTCTAAGTAAACATGCTGTGCATAAAAGGATATAATGCATCTTGCAAATGAATAATGCCAGAACAGGGGAGACCTGAATCTTGTTTTTTTATTCTGCGGTTTGGAAACTCTGACAGGCCCATTTAGGTGGGTACTGTTTTTTTAACACCACTAAAGGCTACGCAGTGTTGTTTGCTAAAAGCACTTTCCAGAGACATGATTGCTTATGTCATGTTATGAAAAAAAATGACACTTTTCAACTTAAAAGTTTTTAAGTAAGGGATAAGGTAGAGCAAGGCGGTTGTTATAGCGTATACAACCCCGACAGGCTGATCAGGACCCCGACACGGAGCGGAGGGAACTTGAATCAGCCTGAAGGGGTTGTATTCGCTATAACAACCGCCTCGCTCTGCATTATCCCGCTTATTATATGGCTACCTACCAAATAAATCAATAATTTGACACAAAATATTGATTTAAAAAGGAGTTTATTGATTTAAAAACGATTGTATTGCTTCCACTAAAGAAAATAGTCCATTCCGTCTCTACGATTAGAATCCTGCGTCCACAGCAACGCTCTGTTTTTCATGGCAACAGTGTGTTACTTAGCAGCAGTCTGTTATCAAGAAATAACAGACCGCATTCTACATTAGAATTCAACCAAGCCATGTAATAAAGTTTTATACGTACTTCTGGTTATGGCACTTCAGGCTTGATCCTGGTTGCTGATATTGGTACACTGATATTGCAAGCTGATTATCTAATTGTTATAATCAAGCCAACCTGTATGATGGTACAAACCCTGTATCTGTGACATTTCCATTACAATCAGAGATCAACATACAGAACATAGACGTGAACTCCTCACCAATTGAAAACTATCAATACTAATCACACAGATAAAGTTACCTGACACCACAACAGGCTAGCACCAGTTATAGGTGCTCAATGAAAATGTTGATGAAGACTATGACAAATGCTGTTTTTAAAATAAGAATTAGTTTCAAGGAACAGGTTAAATAATCAACACAGTGACACAGATGTCATTATTAGGGCTATCAATAGGAATAGTAGTATTTAACCTGCAACATTCCTTTGAGCAAGTAGATTCCTAGCCGGATCTGGGCCGGATCCAGTTTAGATGGTGGTGTACGAAAGCCTGTCCTAGGGACTAAAGTTGTTGGCCACACGGACTGATTATAGTGTGACGCGCAGGAAGACGGTTTGGTGAATGTTCATCTCTGCACACTTGTCTTTGCTCTGTATAATGCGTTTATGCCTTGATGTAAGTACATTTGCATATGTATGTTTATTGAGTATGTTATTGATGTCCCGCGATCGTTCTGCGGTTACCATCGGCGAGTTTTGAGCGCCGTAGCGGCCGTAATTTGCCGCGAGAGAAACACGCTAATCAGTATTAGCCTCGGCAGTATTCTAAACTGCGTCACCAATGTTGTTTACATTAATAATGTATCATAGCACAATTTATCATGACTATTTGCATTGATAGGGCTGTTATTAATGTTAAGAATGCAGACTTGAGTGTTTAATCATTGTTTATTGCATTTGTTCGACTATCATGCCAGTGTGTAAATGATTCTCAGAATATGATTGTAATTATATTTCTTTATTGTTCTTTTAGACCATTAATACAGACATCATTGCCAAAGAATAACTGATCTAGATGACAACGCAAAGACTGTTCAATAAATCCATCTTTGTGAAGATCTATTCTCCGACCCTTGATTCTCTAACCGGAATCCCGTCCATATTTGGCCGCCTCAATCAGCATATTATAAAGTTGTAGCACGCCTCCGCTACAAAGGTGGTCCTTCGAGCCGGATTGAGAGCAAGATCGAACCAATATGGACAAAGCAGAAAGTGACCTATCTGAGACAACGTCCAGACCTCGACGCAAGATTAATCTGCCTACACATCTGGATGATTACGATGTTGGCTACCATCCTGCTGGTGACCTTCCTCCAAAGGCTTCCTCTCACTGTCCTAGTCAGCCCCGAAGCAGCTCAAGGAAAACGTCCCACAGTGGTGTCAGCTCTCAATCCAGGAAAAGTAGGCGTTCCATTATGTCCGCTGGCGTTTACGTCCCACCAGAGCTCTCTAGCGTCCAGACTGCTATGTTGGAAGAAAAGATTAAACAGAGACAGTATGACAGTTTAAAGCGGCAAGTAGAAGAGGACTCACTGATTGATCTGGAATACCAAAGACTGCAGACACAAGCTAAAGAAGCCCAGCGCATGCAAGAGGAAGCGCTAGCCGCAAAGGAGGCCCTGTTGAAACAACTAGAACGACAGCGCAAGCTTCAAGAAGCAGAGACTGAACTCGAAGTAGCTAAGCTTGTATCCTCCATGCTCTCTGTAGACTCTAGAGCGACCACTCCAGTCCCTACAGACTCTGGTTCTCCGAACGCTCAACAGCTTGCATCACGGCGCAGCCAGGCTTGCTCACCGCAGCTCATGTCTTCTGAAACTCAGCAGCCCCTCTTCCAGTCGCCCGCTGTGACGTCAACGCTGCTGCCTTGTCTTACAGCACTGCCTGATCCTGATGTCTCTGCAGCGTCTCCTAGACCGCCACATTGGGCCTCACCTGCTCCTCACTCTGCAGATGCACCCATGCCCGCTGCATTTGACCCAGGGCCACAAGCATTCTCACCGCCAGTCCCTGACATTGCACCATCGGCTCCTACTGCCGTTCCAGTACACTGTGTGTCATTACCGTCGAATGTGGCCTCTCAGCCTTCAGCAGTGTTCACCATCCCGACCTCCGCTGCGTTCCCCATGAGCAGCAGCATGCAGCGTGTGACACAGCAACCTGTTACTGCCACACTACCTACCCTTCGATACAGGCTACAACAGACAGCAACAACGCCAGTGACAACACTTCCGGGTCCGTCACAACTCCCTGTTTTCAGCCACCAAGCATCAGCAACAACACTTCATGCTCCTGGTTACGTTAAAGCATCTGTGCCTCTCCCCCCAACTGCCTACTCACCTCAACCGAGTCCAGAGCTCCTGCTCGCATCAGCTTATGGCATTCCACGACCCACGTTACCAGTTTTCGAGAGTGGTGCTGAGAGTGACTTTGCTTTGTTTAAGTTAGCATTGGACAATTTGTTGAGTAATCACCATCATATCAGTGAACAGTATAAATATCATGTTCTCTTAAGTCAGTTGGAACTTCCTAGTGCCCATCAGCTCGCTAAATCCTTCATGTATCATCCCCAGCCTTACACTGCTGCTCTGCAGGCACTTCAAGACAAGTATGGACAACCGAGACAGCTTGTTCAGTCTGAGTTGGGTGCCATCCTAAGCACTCCACCTCTTAAGTTGGGTGACGCTAATGCCTTCGACTCATTTGCATTGTCAGTACAGTCTTTAGTGGGTATGCTGAGAACTCTTGAAGGCCAGAATGGTTATGAGCTTTTGTGTGGCTCACATGTGGACCGTCTCTTGAGTAAACTGCCACCAGCCTATCGCGACAGTTTTGTTGAATACTGCCTAAGTCGGGGTATTCTCCAGACCGGCACCGACAAGACCTACACACTACCTGATTTCGCAGACTGGCTTCAGATCAAGTCCCAAGCGAAACGTATCTCTAGCAGAGCTGCGGCTATGTTCCAGAGTGAAACTCTGAAGCCCCCTGGTAGAGCTAGAGGAGCACCTCATCCAAGAGGGCAGCCAAGGCCAGTTCTCCTGACACGTGAGAGTGTAGCTAAGACTCCTGAGTCGACAGCCCCTAAGTCCAGCTCCAAGCCCAAGCCATACTGTCCCCATTGTGACAACAGGGATCACTACCTCAACTCTTGTGAGACATTCAAGAAGTTGACTACCTCCCAGATTGTATCTTGGATTAAAGATGGTAAACGATGCTGGAGATGTGGACGGTCCCATGCTGTAGAGTATTGCAACCTCAAACGTCCATGTAGAATCTGTAAAGAGCTACATCTTACAGTTCTTCACGATTCCATTAAAGATACCACCAGTGCTATCCTCACCGTCAGCCTCCCATCGACCCGGGTTTACTTGGACAGACCGAACCGTACACCCAGAGTCATGCTGAAGGTCGTCAAGGTCCTCCTTCACAATGGACATCACACAATGGAGGCACATGCCGTTCTTGATGATGGGTCAGAGAGAACACTCGTGCTTTTCCCAGTTGTGGAGCAGCTCAAGCTTACCTGTACCCCAGAGTTACTTCATTTACAGACTGTTCAGCAATCTCACACAGAACTCGAAGGTTCGTCCGTTTCTTTCGAGGTCTCAGCAGTCACCAAACCCATGCAGAGGTTCACTATCCCCAATGCCTTTACTGCAACCGGTTTGAGTCTTGCAGAACATAACTACCCAGTGGCTGCGCTCCAAGGAGCTTATCGTCATCTGAGAGATCTTCCTCTTCTCCCTGTTGACAGAGTCAAACCACTACTCCTCATTGGTTCTGACATGCCACACCTCTTAATGCCGATACAGCCTGTCTGCAGAGGACCAGACGGAGGTCCAATAGCCATCAGAACACAGCTGGGATGGTCTCTTCAGGGTCCCATGAGCCCCAAGCAGCCCTCACGGTGTTATCAGCAGTGCCTTCATATCACCACCACTCCGCTTCATGATGATCTGATTCGGCACGTCGAGCGTCTCTGGCAGGTCGACACCTTCCCATACAATGAGAAGATGGTCATCAGGTCCAAGCAAGACAAAGACGCTCTCACTATGCTCCAGAATGCCACCACCACTGTGAACGTAGACGGCGTTCAACGTTATGCCACACCATTGCTCCGACGCATGCCCATGACCATGTTCCATACCGATAAGGATGTTGTCCTTCCTAGTCTTCGAAGTACAGAGCGCAGACTGGCAAGAGATCCTGAACTAGCAAAAGCCTACTGCACTGAAATCCGCAAGTTGGAATCTGCTGGATATGTAGCCAAGATAACCACAGAAGAAGCACACAATACCTCGGAATCCTGGTTCATTCCGCACCATATCGTACAACACAATGGCAAGAACAGGATCGTCTTTAACTGTTCATTTCAACATCAGGGTCAGTCCTTAAACAGTCAGCTGCTTCCTGGTCCGATGCTGGGACCCTCCTTGTTAGGTGTGCTCCTGAGGTTCCGACAACACACGGTGGCTGTGAGTGGGGACATAAAAGCTATGTTCCATCAGGTACGCTTATTGCCCGGGGACAAGCCAGTGTTGCGGTTTCTTTGGAGGAACATGTGCAGAGACCAGGAGCCTGAGATATATGAATGGCAGGTGCTTCCGTTCGGAACTACCTGCAGCCCGTGTTGCGCCATCTACGCCCTCCAGCGCAGTGCCCAGAACCACCAGAACGACCAGGTCAGTCTGGTTAACATAGTTGAGAATTCCTTCTATGTTGATAACTGCCTGCACAGCACTTCGAACTCTGATGAAGCTAAGGAGGTAGTTGATGGACTTCGTCAACTACTGTCTGAGGGAGGCTTCGACTTAAGACAGTGGGCCTGCAACATACCCTCTGTCATCGAACATCTTCCCGCAGAAGCCCGGTCTGCTAACAGTGAACTGTGGTTGACCAAAGCCAGTACAGACCTACAAGAACCCACTCTGGGTCTACGGTGGGACTGTCTCAGTGACACCCTTGGTTATAATTTGCGATCAACCGAGCCTCTGGAACCTACCATGAGAAATGTGTACAAGACCTTGGCCAGCCAGTATGACCCGCTGGGTTATATCATCCCGTTTACCACCAGGGCCAAGGTTCTCATCCAAGATCTCTGGAAGCAGAATTTGGGCTGGGACGATCCAATAACACCTTTACAGCTAAGAGAGAAGTGGCTATCATGGATACAAGAGATTCCTAATCTGCTTCAGCTGCAATTTCCTCGACCTTATGCCCCAGCCTGTGCTGATTACCCTAGTGCCATCCGAGAACTCCACGTATTTTGCGACGCCTCAGAAAGAGCATACGGCTCAGTGGCCTATTTGCGTACTACAGATGATCAAGGACACATCCATGTCGCCTTTGTTCTGGCCAGATCCAGAGTGGCCCCCAGAAAATGCCTCTCCATGCCTCGTTTGGAACTGAGTGCAGCCCTGACTGGCGCCCAGTTAGCCAAAGTGATCCAGACTGAGTTGTCTCTTAATCTCCATACAGTCACCCTCTGGTCTGACTCAACAACCGTGCTGAACTGGCTCACCTCTGAGTCCTGTCGCTACAAGGTATTTGTAGGGACACGCATAGCAGAAATCCAGACCCTCACAGACACGGCTGAATGGCGGTACATTGATTCAGCTCACAACCCTGCCGATCACATCACAAGAGGCCTGACACTGACCCAGATAGCAAGACCCCATCAGTGGAGTTCAGGACCAGACTTCCTCCTTCAACCTTCTGACCAGTGGCCATCCACACCTGTCACTAAGGTAGAATCGGAGATCTGTGAGTTGAGGAAAACTGCATTCATCGGCACTGTCAAAGTCTCCGATAATTTACTTGTGGACCCCAATCAATTCCACACTTGGCTAGAGCTTGTTGAGGCCACTGTCAGGTCCCTACACGGGGCGGCTGTTGCAGACAGCGACTCTTCACTGCAAGCTGATGACTATGTTGAAGCAGAGAAACTTATCCTGGCCCAAGTTCAGCAGGACTCATTCCCACTTGAAGTCCAAGCTTTAAAGACTGGACAGCCGATTCCAGCTACCAGCCGTTTGGCATCCCTTGCACCAGAGTATGATAAGGACACAGGTCTCATCAGAGTAGGGGGACGGTTACGCAGAGCCAGTGACCTCGACCCTGATGCCATCCACCCGATACTGTTGGATCCTGGTCATTCTACAACGAAGCTGTTAATTAAAGAGACGGACCGCCGACTTCTGCATCCTGGCTCTGAAAGGGTGCTAGCGGAATTACGTCGCCAGTATTGGATACTCCGGGGCAGGGAAGCCGTCCGTAAGCATCAACGCAAATGCCAAGATTGCCAGTTCTGGCGAGCCAAGCCTGAAGTCCCCCAAATGGCCGATCTTCCATCCTGCAGACTGCAACTTCACCAACCGCCGTTCTATTCTACTGGGGTAGATTGTTTCGGCCCCCTTTCAGTCAAAGTTGGTCGTCGCCACGAAAAAAGATGGGGCATCCTTTATAAGTGCATGACAACCCGATGTGTGCATCTTGATCTGTTGGAGCACCTTGACACTGATGCATTCCTGCTCTCTCTGCGTCGCTTTATAGCAAGACGAGGTAAGCCCATGGAATTGCTCTGTGACAACGGTACCAACTTTGTAGGAGGAGACCGAGAACTACGTGACACTTTTGATGTCATGGCACCCAAGCTTCAAGAGCTGCTTGCTCCACAGAAGATCAGATTCCGCTACATTCCACCTAATGCTCCTCATTTCGGAGGAACCTGGGAGCGTGAAGTCAAGTCTGTAAAGACTGCTCTACGGGTCATTCTGCGAGAGCAAACGGTGCCAGAGCCAGTGCTGCAGACGTTGTTAATGGAGGTTGAGGGTATTCTAAATGCCAAGCCCCTCGGCTACGTATCTTCCGATGTTGCAGACGTCGACCCAGTGACTCCGAACCTACTCCTAATGGGCCGTCGTGATGCCTCCTTACCTCAAGTCTTTTTCGACTCTACCAACCTGCTTGGAAGACGCAGATGGAGACACAGCCAGGTGTTGGCGGATCATTTCTGGACTGCCTTTATCCGAGATTATCTCCCAAGTTTACAGGATCGGCATAAGTGGAGAAAGGATGGCAAAGAGCTAACTGTGGGCCAAGTGGTTCTCATTGTTGATCCCCAACTTCCTCGTGCCCTCTGGCCTGTGGGCACAGTGACTGAGACGTTGGCTGGACCTGATGGGAAAGTTCGCACTGCTCGTGTCAGAGTTAATGAGAAATCCTACACTCGCCCAGTTATTAGGTTGATTCCACTTCCTCACTTCGAGGAAGAGCCTTAGACACTGTAGACAGACTTTCTTAGTGTTTACAATTATCCTGTCAGATAATTGGGGGCGGCTGTGTACGAAAGCCTGTCCTAGGGACTAAAGTTGTTGGCCACACGGACTGATTATAGTGTGACGCGCAGGAAGACGGTTTGGTGAATGTTCATCTCTGCACACTTGTCTTTGCTCTGTATAATGCGTTTATGCCTTGATGTAAGTACATTTGCATATGTATGTTTATTGAGTATGTTATTGATGTCCCGCGATCGTTCTGCGGTTACCATCGGCGAGTTTTGAGCGCCGTAGCGGCCGTAATTTGCCGCGAGAGAAACACGCTAATCAGTATTAGCCTCGGCAGTATTCTAAACTGCGTCACCAATGTTGTTTACATTAATAATGTATCATAGCACAATTTATCATGACTATTTGCATTGATAGGGCTGTTATTAATGTTAAGAATGCAGACTTGAGTGTTTAATCATTGTTTATTGCATTTGTTCGACTATCATGCCAGTGTGTAAATGATTCTCAGAATATGATTGTAATTATATTTCTTTATTGTTCTTTTAGACCATTAATACAGACATCATTGCCAAAGAATAACTGATCTAGATGACAACGCAAAGACTGTTCAATAAATCCATCTTTGTGAAGATCTATTCTCCGACCCTTGATTCTCTAACCGGAATCCCGTCCATATTTGGCCGCCTCAATCAGCATATTATAAAGTTGTAGCACGCCTCCGCTACAGGTGGACCTGTGCCTAAACACGACCACAACGCATCCCTGAAGTGTCAGCAGATATTGTGTCAACTAGACTCTCCCCTGTAAGGCCTCATCGACACGACAGCCATCGGCACAGATCCTCAACAAACCCGTCTCCACACCCGCGTGAAGTCCAGATAGATCAACCATCAACCAGATGGAACTGGATAAATATGCTGAACGTTCTAACTCAATCTGACTTCTGACCTGTAATGCTGCCTGAATCATAATCACACACTGTTTGTTCGTTGGCCAGAGGAGAACGAGACTGAGCCTGGTTTCTCCCAAGGTTTTTTCTTCATTCTGTCACCTGATGGAGTTTTGGTTCCTTGGCACTGTCGCCATTTTCACGTTTTTCACCTTTGGCTTTTGGCTTGCTTAGTTGGGGACATTTAATATTCAACAATATTATTGCCTGCAATATTAATCTGCCTTCATTGACACCATTATATGAGAACTGAACTGAGCTGGACGATGACATCACGGTTTTCTCCAGAGCTGCTAGATATATAAATGAACTAAATTACAAACTTTTTCACAACAAAAATGACCCATCACTGAACTTGCTTAAGCTGGAGTGTTATTTTCCTGTTATCATTGTAAAGCTGCTTTGAAACAATCTGTATTGTACAAAACGCTATATAAATAAAGGTGACTTGACTTGACTCGACAAGTGATAATCTACTTTGAGCTGTTGAAAATAAAACTCTCACAGAGTCAGAATGACCTATTTGTTGTATAATATATGCACAGGGTACCTGAAAAAGTAGAAGTCTTCTTGTAACTTCAATGCAGAAGATTTTCTTTGCTACACTCTTCCTTCAACTTGATAAACAGCACTGGGATCTTCTCTTCGTAAATGAACTCTACAGATGAATAATGCATTGCTAAGCAATTAATTCACATTGATGACTCATTTATTTATTGATTACCCCCTGTGTAATAATGGAGAGGGTTAAACGTCAATCAGACAATATCAGAGGCCCTCACTAGCACATCAGAGCAAGTCATTAATTTATTACGGAAATAAACTGTCGGAGCAAACCTACCAAATCTGCTAGGGAAATGTTAATTACATTCATCCAAGTTAAATAAACTTTTTTTTTACACAGGAATGCACATGAAGAGAATAATAGCATATGATCATAGAAAGAAATAATGCACCAAAAATGATTAAACCTTCAATGTAAAACTGAGCATATATGTGATTTTAATGTTATATTACGCTATAGAATAAGTGACTGATTTCTTCCTACAAAATGCACACTTCACAAAGATTTTAACATGGTGGGGAGCAAGCAAATTTCAGAGTTTCAAAACTTTAGGATTGTGTGCTTTTAAAACCCAAAAAAAAAAAAAAAAAGAATTTTGAATAAACCACCACATCTTTTAAGGGCTCCCCAAGAGTGATGTTGAAACACTAAGCCGTTTTGACCTCCTCCAGCACTGATTTTCACATATAATTATAACAATCCAGCGCTAAAGGCATGTGCAAATGCTGAGACACTGGACTGACATCATTCGATCAGCATGGCAGTAGACTGCCAGAAAGATGCTCTAAATCAAATGCTAATCTGAAATCAGTCCTAACAAACAAAACTGATCTAAGGGTTGTCACTTGGGCAACCTCATAAAGCACTTAAAGCATTTCAAAACAGCCAGAAATGGTCCAGATGTGGAGCTGCACCGCTGGGACGGCGGACACACACCAATCTGTCACATTGACAGTAGAGCACATAAGTGGGTTCAACAAGGCAAGTCCCAGATCCTCCCCCTGTGGGCTGAGCAGACAGCTCTGATGCTCTGAATCCATTAGTGTGGGCTTTATGGGCAGGAGCGCAGCGGCCGCTGGCTTCAAAGTGTAAACTAATATTATTACTGCACTTCTTCACACATTTTTAAACAGTTTTGGAAGATATGTTTTTAAGTTACATACACTCACATGTAGTGTTTGTGTAGTTTATATCCATATAGTATTTATATACTTTTTATTAATATTTTGGGTAACACTTTATTTTAACGGTCCACTTTAGACATTCTACTAACTATAAGCAACTTTGCAACTACGTCAATTTATTCTACTAACCCGAACCCGAAACTACTACAATCAACTAATACTCTAATGAGAGTTAGTTGACATGTAGTTGCAGAGTTTTTTATAGTTAGTAGACTAACTCAAAATAAAGTGTAACCACATTTTTAATTGGATTTTTTCATATATTTTAAAGGGTTGATTTACTTAAACCTAACGCTAATCTCACCCTCACGTCTTTCCAAATCCTGTGAAAACACGAATCTTTGAAGCACAAATGAAGATATTTTAAAGGAAATCTCAGAAATCTGTCCCATATGTGAATAAAAGCCTAAATTAAACCAGCGATTGTGTCTCTTCAGAAAACAAAGTGAAGAGAAAGTGGTTGTAATGCTGCTGGAGAAAACCGGAGAAGGTGAGGATCTAAACGCAAGGTTTTTTAATAAAGTAATATATTAAACAGATAACACAGAATTCAAGGAACAAAACCACGAGGATCACAGACAACAACTGACAAAGTAACAAGTGAAACACAAGGGCTATAAATACACAGGGGCAAACAAGCTTAACAAGTTAACAAGACACACAAAGAACTACAAAACATGGCACAAGACAGGAAATAAAGGGGAACACAAGACAGGGATCATGACAGTGGTAGTTGCGTGGACTGTCAATGGAGGGACAGAAATCGCTCAGATATTATTAAAAATACCTTAATTTGGGTTTTGAAGATGAACATCTCATGAGAGTGGAACTACATGCGGGTGAGTACATGGTGACAGAAATTCATTTTGGGGTCAACTAATCCTTTAAGTTTTCATTTTTATTTTAAGTTTATTATTAAGTAAATTGTTGTAATTAATTCCTTAATCCCTCCCTGTTTTAGCTTGTACTATTCTGAATGGTGTCTCTAACTAGCACTTCCTGTGTCTATGCCTCTTTAAGATGAATTGCTTATTGAATTCCTCAATTGTAAATGGCTTTGGATTAAAGCATCTACTAAATGAATAAATGAATAAATGTAATGTATTCGGTAATGTTTTTTAAATATTACTATTACGTTTTTTTTTTTCAATGTTAGCTTTAGTTTTATTTATTTTTTATTTCCAGTTAGTAATTTTATTTTAGTTTGTTGCCATTTCTAATTTTTGTTTAGTTCAAGTTTGTCACCTAATAGTCATTTTTATTTTACTTCAGCTTTATTTACATTACCAAACATTTTTTGAATAGCTTTAGTTTTACTTAACGATAATAACCTTGCTCACTTGGATGAAGACACTAGTCATACAGTATCAGTAGTCCAATAAAAGGATTTATTGTACATAGAGCGGGTCCCTACATAGGGGCGGCCATTTTGAGGTCACATGACCAGCCAACTACAACTCACTTTAGCTCCCTTTTATCGGACACATTAACTTGCAGAATAAATGAATCTCAAATACCTGTGAATAATCCATTTTTACAATAGCATCAAAAAAAGAAAAGAAAACTTTAGCATGGTGCTGCATCCACACCACTAGGTGTCACTATAAAAATAAGACTGCTATGTCAGTCAGTGAAACATAAAAAAAATGTAAAAAAAAAGGTTCACCTTTAAATGTAAGAGGTTGTATTCAATATAACACCAAAAGTCCCTTGGTCACAGTTACCTTTCAGGGTCAACTCTTGTGTTGCTTTCAGTTTTACTTACGTCTATTTAGCTAGATTTACTTTGTCCATCAACATGCTTTCCTCAACCACACACATATAAACAAACACATAATATTTTTGACCACCCCGCACATGTGTGGTCTGGAGTGGAAGCACGACCAGCCCAGTCACCTGAAGCAACACTGCTTGCGCTGAATTATTAATCGCTAATATCATTATGTAGTCACTACTTGTCATAACAATCTAGGCAGGCAGAGAGAAACTCAATCTGCTGTGGCCCATACAGACAATGCCTATTAATTATTGATACAGACTAATTGGCTACAGGATTTGTGGGGCACAGTTACTTTTGTTCCTCTCACTACTTGTGCTGCTCCTTCAAAAAAACAATATTATCAGAGGCCAACCTCCCCATCGCCCCCATGTCAGCAAATTAGCAGCCGTGTCGTTCCCCTCTCCTCCTCCTCCCCCCAGCCGTCTTTCTTCTAATGCGTTTTCAGAGGGTTTATTCATTCTTCAAACTTCAGCCACTCTGTGGATGTGCAGGTCTGACATATGATGCAGACAAAATGTGTGTGGGGTGGGAGGGGACATTTTTATTTAGTCATCTTAAATATAACCCACTTAGTACATGTGTGGATAATTCTTACTTAACTAAGATAAGGTTATTATTCTATTTGAATCTTTTTGCGACTTTCATAAATGGGATAGTAGAGTATAAGCGAGAGGAACAGGATTGGGAAATATTGTGAACCAAATTAAAATTTGTGAATGTGTTATAATTGTTACTTTATAGCTCTAACTTGTATCAATATTTCTATATTCATTAAACACCAAACTGCCACTATGATACCTGCTTGAATGCTCTGATACAATGTTTTTGCAGACTATATGCATAACCAAAGACCTAGACTTGCACACCATGATTAACAAACCTTAAAAATGGCATAAAAAGTTTAGGACTACACTGGATAGATGTATGTTTGCCTTAAATAAATAGCGCTTACAGTAAATACGTAGTGAAAAACTTCAAATTAAAGTTAAGACAGGAATGTAACTTAACAAAACTTTACCAATCCAAAACAGCAACAACTCCACTTCCTCATCTTCAAAGACGTGATATATTGACCTTCTGGCTTTCCTCAGCAGAAAAATAAAATATTCCACACAATACTGGCTTTCCTCCACATGTTGTTCAACGAAGCTCCAGACATGACCAGCCTGGCCAATCAGACACCCAAACCCTTCGGGAATGATCCTGTGACAGTGTGAAGGAGAGAGATTTAATACAATAGAAAGCTATAGATATCAAATTAGGCACTGAAACATTCCTTCCTGCAATGTTAGTATAAATATAGCCTAAACTTTATTGCATTTCCTTTTATAAATCATCTTAATAGCTCAAATATAGGCTTTCTCAGATTTCTAAAATGAGTCATACTGTAGCTGTCCGTCATTTGTGAGACTTTCATTACTCTGTTCCTTCATTATTTCTTGACCTCTCCCCACTGCGTGTCTTAAAAAGGTTAAATTAAATAAAAATTGTAACACTTTAAAATAAAGTTCATTAGTTAACATTAGTTAATGTATTATGAACTAACAATGAGCAATACATTTCTTGAGACTGTATTAGTTCATCTTTGTTATTGTTAGTTCATAAAAATACAGCTGTTCATTGTTTGTTCATGTTAGATCACAGTGCATTAACTAATGTTAACAAATACAACCTTTGATTTTAATAATGTATTAGTAAATGTTGAAATTAATATTAACTAAGATTAATAAATGCTGTAGAAATATTGCTCATTCTTAGTTCATGCTAACTAAGATAGTCAACTAATGTTAACAAATGAACCTTATTGTAAAGTGTTACCATAAAAATATACTTGAATTTCATTGAATCAACAAAACGATGTATTATAGGCTAATGTCGAAGATAAATTAAAACATATAAATAATGAAACTTACTGAGAAATACAGAGCGTACCATATGCTATAAAATGTAAAAAAAAACCAGCTCATGCTACATGTGTGTTGCATCTTTGTTTGGACCGTGATTAAATGCAGTGGTTGTCTCTAGTTTCAAATGGCTACAGATATTTTTAGTTTAAGGCCAGTTTACCTGTTATAGAGCAAATAAACATAAAATAAATTTGCTTAAACAAAGAAAAAAAATGGCAACCAAATATCAGAATTGGCCAATTTGCTTAACAAAATTTGCAAAACAGTAGGAATTGGAATCGGCCATGAATACATGACTCTACATGATACTAAAATCCTATAAGGAAGGCTATTTACTCACCGCCATGAATACTGACGTCAGATCAGGAGTTAAACTCTGTGCTTGACGCACAGTTTGTGTTCACCAGCGGATCAGAGCCCTCCTCCTGAGTGAGTGCCTTCAAAAAGATGAAGAAAAGAACTCAGGCCTCAGAAGTTGAGAAGCAGGAGCTGCTGACGTGGGAGAGATCTTCCTGTAACCCTGGGTTAAGCACTTTTCAAGTACTGGATTATAATACAGTGAAATGCAATATGGCAGTTACAATATTTAAACACTGTCGGCGTAATGGGACAAAGTGCATTTTTAATTAATCAAATCTTTCTGAAAAGACTTCAGATCTCATCTTATCATTGTCTTGCCTTTACACGTTCTTGGACTTGAAAGCTTGTGTGAAGTAGATTAAACAACAAATGTTATATTCTCCTTTTTTTACTGCATTACAGGAGTTTCCAGAGTAAAAACATTTTAAAAAAATAAAATAAAATAAGCTCAATCGACACCATTTATGACATAATGGTATTACCACAAAAAGTCTGTTTAATCCTTTTTTTTTTTTTTTTTAAACAGTATGTTTAAAAAAACAGCAAACACAGTGAGGCACTTAAAATGGAATGTTAAAATGCTCATTTTTTAAAAAGTTTATTATTATCAAAAATTATTTTGGTGTAAAAAAAAAAACAAAAAAAAACCCTTACTAACCTTTTCTGTGTAAAATTATATCAAAATTTACAATTTCATTGCCCTGACAACATAATTCCTAAAACAACTGTAAAATGACAAGAACAAATTTTCAAGATTTTATGGAAGAATTAATCTTGAGCCTTAAAAATTTTAGGATTTACATTTCTGCTTTTAAACTCTCCAAAATTGGCTCCATTCAAATCTAGTGCCTCTGTGTAATCTTGAGTCAAAATTATATTTTGCATATTCTGCCAAAAATGCTGTCAATTGACCTGAACTTGCATTGAACCGGGAATATTCCTAAAATAACATAAAAAAAAATGCATATCAGAAGACTTGTTTTGTGGCATTTAATGATTGTGTTCATGTTGGAGGTTATGCAGGTCAGAGACATCTGACAGGATATTGCTGAAACAAGACTCCTTCTACGGGATGTCCTGTTGTGCACCCATACCCTGCCCCCTTGGGGGAAAAAAAAAAACACAAAACAATATTCACAATCCACTTCTCTTTCCCAACGAGAATAAGCAAACATAAGGCACCCCCTCCAAATGATGTGCAAATTCCACCCTCTGGTCCCCCAGTGGAATAGTCATGTCACAATAAAAAGCCTTTCCTCCTGCTAATCTGCTTTTTAGAGCCCCGTCACAAATGCTAATTTCCATAATCGAGTCGACAGGTGTGGAAAGGGGTGAAAGAGCACAGGCTAAGGTAGAGAAGAGAAAGGTGAAAACAGAGTCAGGGGACGAGCGAAGGTGGGGTGAGAGGAAATGGATGTGGCGGTGGAAAGTGAGCGCTCTATTTTCGTTTTTTTTTTTTTTTTTCTGCTCCTGAAGGATCATGGGTTTTGGGCACGAGGGCTTGATTAGAGCTGACAGTCACACCTGCCACCTCCCTTCCGTCAGTCTGCAATTACCACTCAGGTCCTGGTCCCAAGGAAGTGGTCACATTAAAAGCCCTGACCAGTCTGGTCTCGCTCTCTTTTTTTTTTTTTGCATACGGTGTGTCACTCAAAGAGCAACGTGGCTCACATTAGAGCTGAGGGCACAGACCCGAACGGAGCCTGCATTAGCGGACGCATGCAGAGTGAGTTCACGGATGGCACTCTCATTCCATCATACGCTTTCTCGGCCCGCTAATTGAGGTCCTTTTAGATTCTCTACAAAGGCCCATTATGGAGTGCATGGCACAGGCAAAGATCATACATTTCTCAGCAAGAACTGAATCTGCATGTGTCTGGGTCACTATACTTGAGTTAAACTCTCCATCTCATGCTACTGTAAAGCAAAGCAATATAATCCAGAAGAGACGAACAAGAGGTCTCAGGTTCCTCTTGAACGACACAACAAATTACCTTCCAGTCATGTTTGATTTAATATATCACAAACAATAAGAACAGTTTTTGAATAATTTACAAGCCCTGTGGGTTTAAACTAATCCCTAACGCTCAAAATAATTAATTTGAGTATGAACAGTATGAACAAATTAGATAAATCAAATGAACCTTTATGAGTAGACCACTCTTTTTCATTTGAGTTCACAAAACTGACACTTTTTAAGTAATCTGAATGTTTTCATTGTTTTGAGTTTAATTAACTGGATTCTTTTAATTTAGACAAGCTTAAATTTAACTGAAACTGGACTGTTATTTCTATTTCCTATGCAGTGTGCTTTGCCATGGCACTTAAAAGAGATAGTAAATGCTAAAATTAAATGTTACATAATGGGATTTTTTATGCAAGATTAATGTTAAGTGGGAGATTTAGTAGTGTTTAATTTAATGATTTGTTATACTAGTTTAGAAGAGTTTCTGTTATGTTGGGTTTTTGGGGGGCTACCATCAAGTGGAGCATGAGCTTGGTTTGAGAACAGATATACTGTACGTATGTAAAAAGTTCTATATTGCCATTCTCGTTCAGCAATTGCTATGCTATGCTAATTCTATCAAAGCATTGTGTTACCAAGCAAGTCAGCATTTACTGAATTAGCTAACGCTTGCCAAGTTTCCACTACTAAAAATATTTAAGTTGAGATTACAAGATCATTTTAAGTTAAATGTAGGAATTATCTTACTTAAATAGGTTAAGAGTAATTCAAATGTATGAGTGCAAAATAATAATGTGCAAGTTCTGCTTAAACTTTGAATTTCTTAACTGATTACTGATCCTCCTGTAGACAATAATTGTATTGTTAAATCTTTGATCAGCAAAATGGCATATTTAAACGTTCATGCATTAAAATAGCTTGATTGTGACTCTACACCCTTGCCTCATTTAGTATACACTGTTCTATGAAAATGCAAATGAGCCCCGTCTCCACTCACTCACACCAAATCAGAGATCCACTCGTTGATGATCACAGGTTGACCTGATTGGTTACAAGGGAGTTTGTGACGTCAGAAACACCAGCGATTTCAAACCACGATTTTGAGACTGTCTTTGATTCACTGCAGTTTTAAAGAGAAAATACTCAGCAATGGTGTCAACTTATGAATTTGCACATGGTTTGTCTTAAATCATATTAAAAACACCACATACACATATAAAAAACATTAAAAGTTTGATTTTCACCACAGGGGGACTTTAAAAGTTCAAGTGAAATAATGAATAAATGGAACCAAACACTTGACAACATATTAAAACCACCAGAAGTCAAAATCAAGCATTGACATCATTTAAATCTCAATTGCATTAGAAGCACAATGACTGCAAAGCACAGTCTACTCAGCAGCCGGTTCCCAGGGCACAACTAGCGTCCTTGACAGCGTTTATGCCCAATGCCCACATCGTGTGTCCTTGACTCGAGTATGGAAAGGGTGGCCCTCTCTTTGGGACGCTGCGCCAACTCCAAGCGTTCTCTCATCTACCATCTCCAAACATTATTTTCCCTCCCTGCTCAAGAGGAAACTCAAAGGAACCGGAGGCCTTTCCCAGCGGGACACATTAACAAGCCCATCTAGTTAAATTGAGCTCCTGCATTACCTAATGTGTTCGCCAACTCCAGGGGTAGGAGACAGCGCATCCATAATTGATCACATGTGCATCCTTTTTTCTAAGGCAGCTCTGGCTGACAGAAAGGGTAGCTTTGTTGTAAGCAAGCCAAGTTAAAGAGATGTTTATTAGAGCTTTTTTCCCTTTATCTTCGCATGCCTTTTATAAAGACAAGGTTTGCAGGGATCGATCGCCGTCCTGTCAGAGCGCTGGGTGCCGTATCACTCATCTCTGCGAATGCCAGTCTGCTTCATATCTTGTGCTTGTAGGAGTGCATTTGAATTTCACAAAAGTCATTGGAGATTTGATCAAGTTTTTCCCTCCACTGCATCTACACAACCCACAGCCCCAACTGATGAGCCAAGGTCAGAGTAAAGCTTTTGCATGTTTCACTATGAAGGATGTTTGGCCCCTTTACACCTTACTAAAATAGACCTGATTTCAAGATGTTTTAGAAAGAATCAGAACAATTATCAAGATGTCTTTCCATTTAAAAACAATTGTATTTAATTAAATTGCCAAAGAGTGAATTACACAAAACATTTTAACCTCTACTGATATGAAAAGTTTGTAAAATGATCTAGTCCCTGCCTTAAGATGGGACCACCCACACTACTGTGTGTGATGCACAACTTCCAGCTATAAATTTGGAAGACATGTTTTTTTTTTTTTTTTTTTTTTTTTTTTCTTTCTCAATCTGCTTGGAAACTGTTTACAAGGTTCCAAGATGATAAAATAAAATAGTATTGGATTTGCCAAAGTTTGCCAGGTTAGTGCCATCAATCTTTAAAAGAATTTTGTTTGAGGCACTTCACAAAAAGTTAATTAGATTTCAAGAACTGTATATACCAGTGTGTGTTCAGAGTTATGTCTGTGGAATAATCTGTACTTACTTCTGGACAGGCAGAAATTCTTATCAAACAGACTATACATAATTTCTTCTTTTTTTCCCAGAACAATCATTTGAAGAAACTGCTGCACCATATTTATGTGCAGTTCCAGTATTGTACCATTAAAACTAAGAAGAAGAAAGAAGAAGAAAACCTTTATTTATCCCACAATGGGGAAATTTCGTTTGAGGAGAAAAATACAGCATGACATGAGGAGAGGTGAGGAGAAAAAAAAGCAACCCCCAGACTCCTGTAAGGAGTACAGTTTGGGAACAGTAAAAAACACCTCAGCAACATTAGCACATATCAGTACACTCTACAACAGGGGTGTCAAACTCATTTTCACTGAGGGCCACTTCAGCATTATGGCTGCCCTCAAAGGGCCGGTTATAACTGTAAGACTTTTAAAATGTTAATATATTGTCTCTTTATTTAAGTTACAAATATTGTATATAGATTTGCAGGGGTGTTTCTAGGTTTTAAAAACATCAGGGGATGAGCCCGAAACATCAGGGGCTGGGTAATAATGATTTGATACAGAGAATAATGTATATTGTATATATGCAGGGGCAAACTGGCTCAAAAATTCAGCCTTGGCACTGTAGCCACACCAGCACACATTACCACACAGTCATGCATATTCAAATGTGTGGTAGTTAGGGGGGTTCGGGGACATGCTCCCCCGATAAAATTTGGATTTCTCGGACCTACATATGTGCATTTTAAGGTGTTTAAAGGCCAAAAAATTTGGATAACAATAGCTTTAAAAGCATGTCAGTGGGCAGTAGCATAAATTATTTGTCAAGATAACAGATTCTTAAAAATGAGAATGAGGATAAATGTTGCAATGAATTATCCACACTACAAAATGGAAATGCAGAATGTTTCTGCTTATTGTTGACAATATACAATCACATATTCCAAACAGCAATGGCCTTAAATGAGAAATCTTTCAAGGATTATTTTGCATAGATGTTACATTTCAATCAAAAACCAGTGCAATCTTTTTGTGTCCAGAGGCAAATGAGCAATTTATATTAGCATTAAAGATTGGTTTCAGCAACTTGTTTCTTTCCTGAGTTAATCAATGTTTTTGGCACTAATCAGTTTAAAGTTCAATTGTTCACTCATAAAGACAGTCACTTGTCGCCACCTACTGGCTTAATGATGCAAGTGGCGCAAACACAGACAAGCGGAGTGATACAAATGGTGAAAAGGCTAATACTGGTACCTATATTAAAATAATATAAAATATCAATATATTATTCTTCAATCAGTTCTATGCAGCAGAATCAGATTTAACAGATTTATTTTTTGACCAATTGTCAAAATAAAGTATAGCCCTACAAAGCTATTTTTATCATGGGCAGAGCAGGGAGAGGACCAGTGAACGAGATGATCGTGATTCGTGTAATTTTACCAGTGTTGCCCAGCACGGCTATACACACCATGTTACAGCACAGTAGTGCTATTGCAAAAAGAAACAAGTCCAGAGAAATTTCATGTCGGCACGTTTTTTTTAGCGGACTTTGCCTTTCCGGTGAGCGTGAGCAGAACGCGCTGTGAACACGGAGCGGAGAGCACAGCGCACACACACAGTGGAACGCGCTTAGAAGTTATGCATCTTCGGAAGCGGACTTGCACGTAAAGTCATAAAACACGCTGAGCCAGAGTCAAACCATCGCCGAACACGGAGGGGCGTGTTCCCTAATTTTAAGACACCCATATGCTCTCGCGGGCCGTATAAAATAATGTGGCGGGCCGGAATAGGGCCGCGGGCCTTGAGTTTGACACATGTGCTCTACAACATGAACACACAAGACTTGCAACAGGGGAGGGGAGTGGGGAATGGAGGTAACCCAGCACAGGCAAGCAGCCATCCGGTCCTGCAGCCATTTATCGGCGCTGGTCAGACCCGCCTGTCAGACTGGGGGTACAAGCGTCGAAGGCGAGGGATGGGGAGTAGGGGAGGGTGATTGCATATCTGTATATAATATCTGTAAGAGTTTGTGTATGTGTAGGCCTGGAGAGTCACTAAGCCTGGCATCATAATCTACGTGCCTCAAGTCCGCAGGATGTCATAGCGATACACAGCAGTTGCCATGGAGACAACCTTGATCAGGTCCCAGACAGAGTCAACAATCAACAGGTGTCAGTGGGGAATGGGGGAAGGAACGCAAGACCGCCTCAATGAGGTGCTCTTCCGGGGTAGATGTTGTTCCAACAGCGGCCTCGGCCAAGGCCAGTGCTGGTAGAGGGGGGCCGAAAGCAGATAAGATAGGGATTGTTTGGTCTTGAGACGAGTAGCCTCATTCCAATTTACACAGCTCCTGGTCCATTTGGGTCTCCGAAACGATCCATTTGCCTTTGCAAAGCTGTGAGCTTCTCCATGATGTTATCCATATTGTGGTTCATAGTCACAGTCTGAGAGCTGACAGCTCTGCCCACTGCTTCAATCATGACGGGCAGCCTTGTGGGGCTTTGGACAGCTGTCACCGTCTTCTTAATTCCTCGATAAACCAGGGCAATGCCTAATCCAATCAGCAGAAGACCTGTTATCATGGTTCCGAATAGGTAGATATCTTCAATGTCCTCCACGAAAAGAGCCGCCAGACACACGACCCGCCACCTCTCCCACGCGTCCATCGTGTAGCCAGCTGCGAACGTTCCGGCAGGGCAGTCAGGTTCCCCCGAACCCAAGCTTCTCGTCGAGAAGATGGTGTCAATTGCGTAGGGCTGGTCCGAATACCATTTTTTGAGCTTCGAAGCTTCGATAGGAATTAACATCGAATATTCGAAGCTTCGGAGGGAGGGGGCTGAACATATTCTTCTCTCTAATAAAGGCAGGAATCTCTATGCGTCTGTCTGTTTGCATTTAGATTATTTATCTTGCATTTAGAACCGTTCATCCAATCGACTTCACGAGTGCAGTGTCACATTTGGTGCAATAGACACGCGAGACGTGACACGTTCAGAATTAATAAACTTTTAATACAGAACAGCGCGAGCGGGAAGCGCGCGCGCGCCTCACGCGCAGGGCTCCGAGAACGGACACTGCACTAGTGATACAAAACACAGCCTAATATTTTTCTGAGTAACAAATAACTCTCAAATCAGAAATCAGCAGCACAGTAATTACTGACACAGTAAAGGGTAGGCTAATATATTCTTTCTATTCTATTTCCACAATGTCAAAGCAACGCAGCTTATAGCCTACAAGCTCAGGCATGCACTTCTGCCCATACAAACTCCGCTGTTCTGCGCTCTAAAATAAGAGTATTGTATTTCGCCCAAAAATGCTAAAAAAATAACCGTGTGAGAGCGTGTTTTAGGCTATATCATGTTATAGCCAGATATGACGACGCTTACAGCACGCGTCACCGCAGATCAGCATCTATTCATCAAGCCAACGTGCAAACTATCGCAAATCAAAGTGAAAGTGGGTCGCAGATGCTTTAACACACAATCAACTTCATTAAAAGTAAAGAACCGAAATGATCTTACCAGGGCTGTTGCCGCTCTCTTATTGCGGTCTTTGATTTAGAAATTTTAGCTGACGATCAGTAAAATGCAGCTTATCTGTTGCTAGTGACGTGCACTCCATTACATCTGCCTATAGCGCGGGATTTGAAGTTCGGATTCATATCCGTTTTGCAAAAACACATTTATGTGTTCATTGTTCATATTGATAAATCAGAGAGAACTATCCGATCTGAGAAAACGCATGACAGCCCCATTCAAGCGCGAATGGGAACCGTTTCTAGGGGGATGCCAGGTGTAAAAAATAAAAAAAAATAAAAAATAAAAAATTAAACGAATATTCGAATGCCAAATTTGAAAATCGAATACCAACCCACCGAACGAATATTCGAATACTCGAATATTCTGGTACAGCCCTACAATTGCGTTGAGAGACCAGTTGATCAAATCCATAATTTCTTAGTTTGGAGAGCAGTGCGACACAAACAAACAGATAAATAAATAAATTTGTCAAACAGGTCTTCTATTCCTGTCTAAGTTGGCAGGTCTTGGCCAAAAGAAGTGATCTGAACCTAATTTTATGCAATACAGCCAGGTCTATCTACCAGAGACTAAAATATTCACTTTTCATGTTCTAATGTAATGTATTTGTTTGTGGATATTAGTTCAGTATTAACCTCATTCTTTGTTGTCTACTGACATGAATTCACTTTTCTTTTTCCTTTTAATAATACATTTTGTTGTTGCTTTAAAAGATTTTAAAATGGTTTTGAATCAGTTTTACTGCACTATTTGTCTGTACACACGTAGAAACAAGGGCAAGCTCTTATGTACAGAACTATTATGTAAATGCAGCATGTTTGTAACACTCCCTGGTCTCTCTACATTGTGAAAAATTTATGCACTCTTCAACAGAATTATAAATAACATTCACATACCTTATGTCTGTCTTTGCCTTATTGATCACATTTTACAATGAACAGAGAAAATAAAAGGGGGAGATGGAATACTTGAAGAAAAATGAATGGGAATAAAGCAACATTTATAATATTAGCAGATGCTTTTATCCAAAGCGACCCACGAATTAGGAGAAAAATAGAAGCAATCAAACCAACAATATGGCAACAATATGCAAGTATACTGTGACAAGCAAAAAAGCATAAATAAATATATAGAATACAATAGAATAGTAAGTGTTGTTATTAATGGGTCAAGTGTTGATGAAAAAGATGCAATGAAGATTTCTCGAAAATGGCTAAAGACTTGGCTGCAAACAGACAAACTATTTTGGAGATTTTGGTCTTTCCAATATGAAAGAATAGGAGCTGTAGTATATTTTGCCAAGTTAGACATGTTCCTGTCCTAACCCTATCCCGAAACCTAACCCCATAAGTTATCCCTAAATTCAGAGGGAAAAGATAGGTGAATAACACTGATGTAGAAGCACCTAGCCCTGGTTGTAAGCCTAAACTTGACATAAACTGTAATCTGTCCCCCAAATCTGATTGGTTGATTGGAATAGTGTTCCAGGATCAACAAAGATGTTGACCCAGGAACATGTTGTGTGAAATCAGGTTCTGGGGTATATTGTCCATATAGGAAATAGCTGCCATGGGGCATTACAAGATGGCTACAGAGTGAGTGACATGTCATAAAGGGACTTTGATTCCAGTACAGTATATACGCAGAAATTTGGGAAATGTAGGTATCTTTATGTCTAATTTCACTCAATAATGCTCTTGATCATCTTATTTGCATTTCCATACACCGACTGGCTAAAGGACTGGCAAAAGTTCAGTTTCAGTACAAGCTCCTTCAAGGTGATGTGATCTGGAAAATCCATATTTATGGTGTGGAGTGCTTACCTCTTAAACTTCACATCCAAAAATACGTAAAAGCCATGTTCATACAGAGTAACACGAAGACGAATCAGAGCAGAGAAGAGTTCAAGGCATCTGAGTCTTGGCCTGCTTGAGGAGTAGAGGAGCAGCGGAGCAGCGAGAACATTTGAGGCAGGGGCTCTATTGATTAGTTAGCACAGTCTTGTCTAAGCCTATTCCGGCTAAACGGGGAATTAAAGCTAACTGTCACATTTCTTGTGCAGAAGACTCATTTATAATTCAGTGCATTCCCCGGTCGTCCCCTGCACCACATGCAGCGGCTGGCCTCCCTCCTCACTCGTCCCGTCTCATTACGAGCTGCTTTGAAGGTGATCCCAGTGTGTCAGCCATGTAAATAAGCACCTCCTCAAAGTAGAACACAACCTCCTCCTACTCAACCACTAACTCAACCCTGGAAAATGAGACGTCCAGGGGTCTCAGTTGGAGTAAAGCGTCCTTTAGCTTACCTGAAACTCTCAATCATAGCTCATGATGACCTCACGATCAGTTGCACATTGCTCAATAACTTGCCTTCAAATCATATCCCCTTGAGTGGTGTTATATTCTGGAGAAAATTTAATTATGCATGTTAATGAATGTACATCCAAGGAAGGATCAATGATATGTGAAATGGCTGGAAATAAATTGGATGTTGCCTTATTTACTCACATTAGTCGTGGTTTCCACATCATTTACTCTGAAAAACAATCAAACCAACAATATGAATGTCTAAGAGCTAAGCTATTTGTTGTGGCACTTAGAGCGAGGCACTTAGAACAGACCTTTTTCACATTTCATTATAGCTCGGTCAACTAGTGGTGAAAGGGAGACGTCAGCAAATATGATTTCTGCGTCCTCATTAGCTCTAAAAGCAAAAGAAAATATAGAGGTTGATTGCGGCAGTCAGAAAAGACAAAGATGTCAAATGTACCATCCCTCAGTCGATGAATTTGAAACCTACTAGTTCTTTGTAATTTAATGCTAAGGCAATATAACAAATAATAGTGTTGTAAATGTATTTTAAACAAAACAAAAGAAAAAATTCAAATCTTTAAAAAAATTTTTTTTTTTGGCAAATTATGCTTTTTTTCTGCTAAGGTATACTTATGACCTGATAATGTACTCACCATTTGGTCGGAGAAGTCATTTATTGACTGATCGATACTATAAAGAGGGCACATGGTTTTTATGATCACTCTAACAGGGAAAAAAAAGAGGAGGGAGGAGAAATTATATTTCATCAGGATGCATATCTGAGATTTTTTTTTTTAACCTAAACCCATGGCAGATCCA
Source organism: Squalius cephalus (assembly GCF_949319135.1). Lineage (NCBI taxonomy): Eukaryota > Metazoa > Chordata > Actinopteri > Cypriniformes > Leuciscidae > Squalius > Squalius cephalus. The sequence goes on along the minus strand of NC_137138.1, from coordinate 25,643,590 downwards.
TATTGATTTTCCTAGATGCAGCATTGCACTTTGCCTTTGCCACCATTAGAGCTGTGCTCCGATACAATACAGCAGGCCCACAGGTTCAACATGTTGAAACATACTTCAGCAGAAATCCATCAAGCCTGTGGCCCTGGGTTTCAATCGCCTGAAAGAAAATGCATAGCACGGTTTATTCCAAATTCAGCAATTTCATTCACACAGCTCTCCCCACACAAGGCCTAATATAAACACAATAAAAAAGGGATGGACTGAATCTGAAAAAAATCCGTTGCACATCACAATCCGCAACAATGTCCCAACATATATTAGTCATGTAATATAAACTATTGCTGTAGTATCTAGTTCAGGGCTGTTAAAACCTGCTCCTGTAAATTTTAGCTCCAACTCTGCTCCAACACATCTTGGTGTACCTCTTCTAGTGACATTCCCGTAAGCAGAAGAAACCCAGCCTACTAAATAGTTTCACATCCATCCAGCAGGAGGCACTATGGATAGACAGTCTCCATTCCATGTCTATAGTGCTTTGCATGGATCATTTGTGGAGCACTTGGAGATGTGATGTGAATCAGAGTGTTGACAGCAATTTTGTCTCTCAGCTGTTCCCAGATGACTGGCCGAGGGTGAGTCAAAGAGAAGGAAGGGAGACCAGAATCCATGGGGGGACGGAGTGGCTTTGGAGTGCTGCTTAATGGAGAAATCAATGTGCTTCAGAGCCCAAAAAGGTGGAAGTGTGTTTGTGTTTGTGTGTGTGTGTGTGTGTGTGTGGGGGGGGGGGGTGGGGGGGGGGGGGGGCGGGTTACTAGATGGTTTGACCAAGGTGGGGAGGAATGGGTAGAAGGGGTCTGATGATAGGAAGGGGCAACCATACAGCTGAATGGCCTCATGAATTAGTAATAAGCTAATCATCACCAAAATGAGGAGCTTTCCTGAGATGTTGGTGGTGTGATGGGGACCTGGGCAGAGGAGATGGGGGTGCTATGAGGAGAAACTACTCAATGAGTATGACCACTTTTCACTCCCCTGCCCTCTTGTCTAGAGTCGGCTGTGCCACGGCAGCTGGAGACTCTCCAGGTAAAGAGCAGCCTGGGAAGAAAGTATTTTCAGCCAGCAAAGAGGAACAACAGTCTTGTACAATGAGAAGCAAGCTGAAATATTGATGAGGTTTTTACGTTTTTGCAGCAAGTTAATTGTTTCTTTTTTCCCCTGCCTGCTACTACGGATGCCATCACCTCGACTCATGGTATCTCCATTGCACCAATCCATCAGGCCAAAAGTGGCCCCTGACACATGTGACAGCAGCGGTACCATGCTATATAAAAATATGCAACAGTCCCTGCTAATGGCCAAGACAGTGGCTAAGTCAGGGCTTGAGGTTATATTCAGAAGCAAAGCTTTTGCATTACTACAAAAGAGCCTGTGCAGTGCAAGACATGCTAAAATGCTCTAAAAAAAATCTGTACTCTGTTTCCAAGTTGAGAATTCACCATGGGACTCTACACAGATGTACAACTAATGAAATGCTGGGATTAGGTAATGAACTGGACTGATATAGTGCTCTGAACTGGGATCTAAGCTGTAATGCAAAGCCATTATATCTTTCACAATGGTTTGGTTAACTTCAAGGGACCTAGAGGCACTATGGAACAAAGATACACCCAGTATAACCATTCCTGAAGACTGGGGCACCGAAAAAAAGAAAAGAAAAATCCACACCAGTCTATTATTGTTGTATAATCAGTATTTGAGATTTACCCATCGCTAAATGGCATTTAAAACAAAACATATTGGATTGTTTTGGAAGCAGATGGTCGCTTCACGTCAGGCTCTTCCTTTCTAAGAAAGAGTGTTCTTGGCAAGAACAAGCTACAAAGTGTGCAAGAGTTTGTTGACAGTCAAAACTGGATAAACTAAGTAAATATCTAAACTTAAATCATGTTCCACAACTCAGTGTACCATATAAAAGCATCCAGACATGTTCTAGAGGTTCAGTTGTTGTTCAAACCAAACAACAGAATAGTAAAGATGTGATCCAAGTGACATGTTCAGACTGTAGGCAAATTGGATTTCTTTTCTTTTCAGGCAGACTCTCTGCACTATTAACTGCAAGTGATCAAATAAGATTTGTGTGTCCAGGCATTAATCAACCTATCTGCTTGGGTTGCTTTGGTAACAAAGTAGGCATACCCACGTATGTGACAAGGCTTTCAAAACATATACAGTACATGAAAAATGGAGGTGCATCATCACGTTCTCCAAATAAACGCCCTGTCAAGGCACAGTGCAGAATTGGTAGACTGGAACTGGAGACTGGTATATATTGTGATGTTCTATGCTGTAGTCACAGCAAATCTTTTTGAATACTGTTCAAAAACCATTTGAATACTGTTTGAATACTTCCAGCATTTCCATCACCGGGTTTGACTTTATCTTTGTGTGTGTCATGTTAAGAGTTACTCAGACTATTTCAAGTTCGATTTGAGCAGCCAGAGCATCCAGACTGAGATCTGTAACGTCTGTAGCATCTGCATCTGAGACGTTGAAACAAATCTGATTTCATGTGTTTTATGTTGTCCAGGCTTTCAAAAACCCATCTGGATAAAATCTGGATATGCAAAAAAAATCTGACTTTTGCTGGCAGTCTGAACATGGCCTTAGAGTATTAGATCAGAGAAACTGCCTGCCTTTCGGGATTTGCAAGGCTCTCAGAGCCGGGGTACTCCGACCCTAATTAAACACCAGTGATCCAGCTAATCAAGGTCTTCAGGATTACCTCACAATTACAGGCTAGTGTGTTGGAACAGGTTGAAGCTAAACCCAGCAGTTCTGTGGGTGAAAACACCTTGTTAATTAGTAAGAGAGGTTAGAGGATAATGGCTGGGTTGGCTCGGGTTGACAGGAAGACGACAGTACCAGACAAACAGCAGAACATATCTGAACCCACAACATGTCAAACTTTGAAATGGATAGGCAACAGCAACAGAAATCCACACCAGCTTCAACTCCTGTCAGCCCTAGAACAGGAAACTAAACCTAACCTGGACACATCAGGCTGACCAAAACTGGACTGCAGACAACTTGAAGATTATTACATGGACTGATAATTCTTGATTTATTCTGACATACAGATGGTAGGGGAATATATTGGCATTACCAACCTGAATCCACAGATCCATCCCACCTTGTTTCATCATCTATGGTTAGCAGGACTGACGTTGGGGGAATTCCTTCTGCTGGTTGTTGGTGGTTTGCATCCCTTTATGACCACATTTTCTAAAGGTTACTTCTAGTGGGATAACATTCCATGTCACAAAACATACATCACCTCAAGCCGGTTCATTTATAAGCCATAAACAAGAGTTCGAGGCACTCTGTTGGCTTCCTGTCACAAAATCTCAATCCAACAAAACACTTTTGAGATGTGGTGGAATGAAAGAGTCATAACATGACAAATCTGAAGCAACTGCCTGATGCCATTACATCAACATGGGCAACTAAGGAATATCTACCGTACCTTGTGGAGTCCATGCTATGGAGGAGTATCAGAGGATACTTAAAAACAAACATGAAACAAAAACTCTTAATTTAATTTTTGTATTTAACACCTTGTACTTAACAAGTCCCTTAAAAGTCAAGATTCTCTACAATTTCCAACTTTTGTACCAATTTCACTATAAATAAATACTACTGCAACAATTGTGCCATTTTTAAAGGGTTATTGTTAACAGCTGTACAGTAGGGTGCAGAGATCCGCCTGAATTGAAAGTTAAGGCATGGATCTGGTGAACAGAACTGGAGCCAAAGTGAACATCTATCTTTTCTCTCTCTGAAGCCCAGGGCGCTCAGTGAGTGCTCAGTCTGCAGGTGGTGAAGGAGCAAAGGGCAGGCGGAGTAGAGTGGTGCTGCCGGAGAGAGGCTGATGGGTGGGGATAGGAGGAGAACAAGGCCTGCTACACTCAGCTACAGGAAGGCTGCAATCAATAATTCACATCATCTGTCACCACGCGCTCCACTGGACCACTCAACAAACAGCACAGACAAATTAAAGTAAAAACACGCAAGAGTCGAGCGGCCCGGCTCATCCACGTCTATGCACTGAGGAAGACAATGTGCGCAGATGGTTTGGATAACGTAATCGCATGAGAACGGGTAGATCAATCTTGTGGAAAAGGAGGACACAAATTCAAAAAACACATAACTGATCAAATATTGAGCAGTTATGAGTTCAAGAAAGGCTCAATTATTTGTTGATTCTATCTATCTATCTATCTATCTATCTATCTATCTATCTATCTATCTATCTATCTATCTATCTATCTATCTACCCCTCCATCCTAGCCTATGCAAACATTACTTTCTGTGCTCTTCTGTTTAAATTTTGTACTCTCTTTCATGTTTATTTCAACCTGATCTCACGGCAATTCGTACATATTTTACGAGGATTTTTGCTAAATCGTACATATTTTACGAGTTGCCCAATTCGTATGAATGACCCCGCCCCTAAACCAACACATCACTTTGATTTAAAAAAAGAAATTGTGCGGATTCGTAAGAGTGAGGTCGTACGAATTTTTACAAATTAGCTACCTTGTACGAATTGGTCGTGAGATACAGTAGCATTGGTTTATTTACTTACCATTTCCCTTGTCAGTATAAAAAGTCCTAGTCCTACTTTTACTTAAACATAAATATCTCTTAAAAAGTTGAACATGGGATTAATATATATATCCAATTTATAATGAGACAACTGACATTCCAAACAAACATTTCTAACCTGACCTTCACATGTCACTGGCTGTCTCATGGAGGTATTTGAATATAATTCTGATGGTGATTTTGGGCTCATGCAGATATGAGAGTGTGTGCAAACAGCGAACAGGTGTAATTTCACACTCCGTCGAGTGGCTGCTCGAATCCTCTTTAATAGCCACACGCAAGGCTCTGTCAATCAGCAGAGTTCTGAATTTTAAACACAAACACGCGCGAGTCAGATCATGGTTACAAGGTGCTTCCTCCCCCACAACTTCTCACTTTCACCACACTGGGTTCGAAACATGCCAACAGACAATGAGGTTCTGCTGTTTGTGTGATAGTTTGTGTGAAAGTGTTAACCTCAGGCAGGGTAAAATCTAACCAAGATAAAAACTAAATCAGTAGTAACCATACCATTTGCATTTCAGTAGCAGAAACAGATCTTTATCTCACAGACAGGTAAGAGATGTCCAGAAAGATAAACAAAATTATGCATACGTAACGTTTGATTCATAGTTTGCAAATCTGCACTATATTACAGTTTTTCTCAATTGCTTAAACACTATAACCAGGCTTTTGAACAAAAATTTCAAAACTATAACGCCATTTATCAAAAAGCACACCCATTTCCCTAAACTATAAACACTATTCCCTGTTTTGACACATGAGTCAGATTTGTTGAACTGTCACTGCAAAACTTTACACACAAATCCCTTCATTTCTCATTTCCTAGACCATGTTGTCATTTAGAAAGCACTAGCATTCAATATTGTTCACTCAAGTCAGCACAACTTCAGCTCAGTTAGCACACAATTACCCAAGTGGAAACAACAAGAGTCAAAATTTAACACACATCAATCAGATCCTTCAATAGATAGATAAAAGGGCCCAATTCAGTTTATTGAGTTTTGGAACAATGGATCCAGAAAGACATGAAGGAAGAGGTCGAGGAGGGATAAGGAGGAGGAGGAGGAAGGGCGAGCAGACAAGCAGTCTCAGATTAAATTCAAGCCACTCTAGTTGCCCATGTCTTTATCAATGGTATGACTATGAGGGAGGCTCGGCTACGAGTAAGGCCAAATTTGAGTCGCTTTACTGTCGCCTCCAGAACCTTCAGGGAGGTGTGGTGGCAAACAGAATTCTATCACTGAATAAGAGACAAACATTCCCAATAGTCTTTGATGAGGTGTATTTTCTTGCAAGAAAAGGCCAGCAGTCGTACAGTCACACAGAGTGGCACAGAGTGTGACAGTGAAGGGAGGGCATCCTTTCTCCTTTATAGACTTGACTCCCAGAATGTTATATTTCTAGGCAAATTGTGGTATTTTCAACTATACATGGAACATTCTTAGACTTGTTCATCATATTGTCTCCTTGAGTGGAGGCCCTCCTGTCACGTACCAACATTATTTACCATTCCAATACAATTCCATATTAGAATAAGGTTTGTGTGTGCTCTTTTACTGTCATATGATGGTCACACACATCTTACTGTAAGTACTGTAAATAGAAAAAAAAATTAGAGGAGAGAGTAAAAAAAAAAAGTAAAACAGGAACAAAAATGTGTGTGTGTGTGTTGTACTGTGTAGTACATGAATGAATAAAAATGTGCCAATGTATCCATTGGTTGTGTCTTTTGTGTTCATCATGTGAAAAGGTTTGTGTGTGTGTGTGTGTGTGTGTGTGTGTGTGTGTGTGTGTGTGTGTGTGTGTGTGTGTGTGTGTGTGTGTGTGTGTGTGTGTGTGTGTGTGTGTGGGGTGGGGGGCACAAGCAACATAACTTACCAGTTTTGGAAATGTTGTTTTGAATTTATTGCACCAGTGTGTTCGACTATGTTGTAGTGTGTGTGATTTGTGAGGGCTTGTGTGTCCTGTCTGAGGGCAAAGTTTGGTTTTTCAGCAAGAGTGAATGGTTTTGAGTGTAGAGCTTCATTTTGACCTGACAATAGGATGTTTGGGAAATTGGGTGAGACGTTATGGATTTGTGTTTACTGTTTTGAGAATAGTTTCAAGAAATGTGTTTACAGTTTTTACCAACTGCTTACACACAAAATCTTTTCATGTCACACGATTTTTGAAACCTCTCACTCAAAGTGCAAAACTACATGCCAAATCTTCAAAACCATAAGCTTTCAATTGCATAAAACACTTTTTTCAAAACACTACACACAATTCTCTACCTAAAACACAAAGATATATCAGGAAGTGACTTGCTTTCCTTTTCCAAACACAACCAATCAAAATGCTATAATGTTAGGCCTAATAAATATTGTCTGTTTCTACATTGCATTGGTGTTTACAGTGTACTTGTTACATCAGATTACTTTCACTGTAGAACATTGTATTGAAATGTAGATATAAGCCTAAGAAAGACCATAGAGCTTTAGATTTAGAACAACAGTGTTACATGTTATATCCAAAAATGTACTATTATGAAAGAAGTGTTTGCCATTTGATGCAAATGCTTCATTCTGACTTGTGTTTATGGCATTTTGAATGCAGTGTTGCATTTTGAAGGAGATGTGAGGCATTTTGCATTTTGTGTGTGCAGTTTTGAGAATTGTGTGTAGAGTTTTGAAAAAAGGAGACTTAGTTTTGAAAATGTGTGTAAGCAATCGAGAAAAACTGTAAATGGTGCACCAACATATGTTATATTATGTTTACACACCATCATTACAGTCTGATAATATCTTACCAAATACCTAAGTTCAGACTCACCGTCATGAAAATTTTCAAATGTATGAAATAAATAAATAAAGAAGATTATTTTATATATATAAACCCTTACTGATCTGGAAACAGATACACATTTTGATATACAAAGAATTTAGGTAACAAGGTCCAATTAGGTAAGGGTCCAATTCTCACTAATGGACAATTTACTAGTTATGGACAGTTACTGTATTATAATGCATATAACTTGGATATATTAGTACTTATAAAGCATATATTAATAACTCATTCTGCATGATCATATTCTACATCCCTTAATCCTACACAATACCTAAACTTAACAACTACCTTACTAACTATTAATAAGCAGTAATTAGGTGTTTACTGAGGCATTAAAGGTTGTAGTTAATAATTAGTTAATAGTGAGAATTGGACCCCAATCTAAAGTTTGACCAAAATTTTAATTGTAACAATTTAAACTACTCCTATTTCCAAAAAACAACAAAAAAGAAGGGCATGAAGGGGTGTACCGGGACACAAAAATTACGATTTAGTATGTACCTCAGTTCTGAAGTCACGGTTTGGTATGTTTTTGGTACATCAGGGACAAAAAGCAAACTATGCCTGTCTTTAAATGTATGATATAAAGGGTTTATGAGTTGCATTGCTTCATATAAAGCACATCCCATGTTTAAGATAACTTTTCCGGCAATCGTTTTTCAGATTTAATATAAATAATATCAAAACAATATTGTCCCATCCTATGGGGCAAACTCTGAGTTTGAAATTATGTTCCGCACACTGAGCCAGACTGAACATGCAGTGGTTAAAACAACACTGTATTTGTTTGGTATACATGGGTACCGAACCGAAAGGCCCATATCAAAACTTTTCTGTACAAATACATGTACCGTTACACCCCTAATGGCTACTGTTAAAACATCAGCTTTATGGAGACCTACTGTACAGTACATTCTCCTCAGAGGCTTCTGAAGCTGAACATTCTGTAGATGAGCACTTTCAGAGGGGGTTAGCTAAACCTCAGTGGTCAACAGTAACTTCATGCATGCACCACCTCCTGACCTACACAGACTCATCAATATTTGAGGTGGTACTTAACGGACAAAACTGAGTGAAGACCATGCCAGGGGCACCTGGGGCGGACAGGGAGGGGATCTCATGAGGACAAGATGGGGTCAGTTTTACCAATGGGGCCAGAACTGACCCAGAAAAACATCTGAACCATGAGCCTGTATGTAGACAACAAAATGTAAAGTTTTTCTACGAATCCCTCAAGCAAAAAAAAAATATTTCTCATGCAATGCACTGAAGCACATCATCTAAGATTTAACCACTCATCCTGAAACACCACTTCCTGTTGGATAGAAAATAATTTCCATTTCTGTTAATGTATGGATAACCTATAAATAATAATAAATAGACAAGACATAAACATTGATAATCACACTATAGCATTATATGATTACTTATCAATGTTATCTAAAGTCACACAATTACACATTTGACAGATGCTTTTAACCAAAATAACTGACATATTTCATTAGTCAAGCTATAATAAAGGTGCGGTCACACTTACCGTTGTTCAGCAGAAATTTTGTGTGCAATCGGAAAGGCAAAAAAGTTCTCCATGCAGATTTAGCTTGTGTTCAAGTTGGTCTTGCGAATTCTCTGCACTTACCAACAGAAAGCTGCTTGGATCGAAAGTGACTTCTGTGTGGTCGGTGCTTCATGCATCACTACACTATTTACAATAGACCTCTTTTACCCATGAAATTTTACTGAAAAAAATAACCATTTGAAACTACATATAGGCCTAGGTAGCAACTCAACACACCAAACAGAATTGATTCAAGTTTGTAATCAGCATGTTGTTAAGTGAATGACGCAATACTTTAAGCAAAACAACACCAACGCCTAGAAACAAACAAATGCTGGTTGTACATTTTATGCCTTAAAATACTGTTTAGAAGGGATGTATCGATTATGATTTTTTATAGCCGAATCCAATACTAGTTCCCTATTTTTTTTATTTTTTTTTTAAGTAAATTTATTTGCCGTTTTATTTAACCAAAAAAAAAAAAAAAAATACAGCTGTATCCATTTAAAATGATAGGCAACCACTGCATTCACGGTCCAAACAAATATGCTACACACATACAGCATGAGCTGATGTTTTTGCATTTAATGTAAATTAAATTGTATAATTTCATGATTTAAAGCAAAAACAGAATGGTCTGACTTTAAAGGTGACATATTATGCCCATTTTCACAAGATGTAATATAAATCTATGGCGTCCCCAGAATGTGTCTGTGAAATTCCAGCTCAAAATACCCACAGATCATTTATTATAGCATGTCAAATTTGCCCCTTTTTGGATGTGAGCTAAAATGTGTGTGTCCCTTTAAATGCAACTGAGCTTATGCTCCCCGCCCTGTTCAGAAGAGGGCCGATCCTTTACACACGTTTCGGACACTCCGGCAATAACAAACACGTGAATAATGTCACTCATCCAAAATCTCAGAAATAACTACTGTACCAGTAGCGGAGAGCAGCCTTACTAAGAGACTCTTAGGGCCCTATTTTAACGATCTGAAACGCAAGTATCAAACGCGAAACGCAAGTAAAATGGGTTGGTCTGAAGTAGCTACATTACTCATAGGTGTGGTTTGGCGTAACGTGAAATAAATCAATCAGAGCGTCATCTCACATTCCCTTTAAAAGCAGACGCGCTTGTTCCATTGCAGATTGCTGTTATAATGGCGTATTTGCCAGGCGCACGCCAGGAGCAGTTCACAGCCGAGCAGACTGACTTTCTCGTCAGGGCCGTAAAAGACAGAGAAGTGACGTTGTATGGGGATGGGAGAAACCCAAGTGAAAAAAAATGTAATGTCTGCAACACTGCTTTTAACTCCCATATTTAATAAAAAAGGCAACGTTTCGACCCTGCTGGGTCTTCTTCAGGCAAATGATAAACACATTTGATGAAGGGATATATAAAGGCCTTACAATCAACTGAAACACCATGTGATTTCAATTAGTTTGATTAGGTCTAAAAAAGCCTAATAGCCCCACCAATTACAGTAAGAGAACACTTACATAGGCCTACAGGTTTTTTTTTTTACAAACTTATACATCTCAAAAGGGGGCTTTTTAAATTTTAATATCCCCAAAAGAGTACATAACATAGCTATCCACAGAAAACAAAAAAAGAGAAAAGTAAAAAGAAAAACAATCAGCGGAAGAAACAATTCCATATACTGTATACAACCCCAACATCAAACAATTAAAGAACATTACCCTACATAAAACCTGCTGCAATGTAGTCAGCATAGAAACAGACAATTTCTTACAAAAAAATCTATATTTTTTTTATAAGAATGGTTTTTATTTTTTTCTGGTCCGTAGCGGTCTCGTTGTTTTGCCCACATATGCTAAGCCACAGCGAATTAAATAAATAACACATGTGCTGCTACATGTAATGACACTGCAAATGGATAATGTCTTGCCAGTGTGTGGATGATTAATTATTTTGCGTTTATGCGTGTACGAGCACTGGGCACAACTGCCACATCTATAGTTACCATCTGGCATACTAAGAAAGGACGTCGTGAGTTGCGGACGTATATCATTTGTAGCTAGGTGGTCTTTTAAGTTAGGGGCACGCTTAAAAATAAGCTTAGGTTTTTCGGGGAAAACTCTGATTAGTTTAGGGTCCTAATCAATAATGTGCCAATGTGCCAATCAACAGATTTTCTAAATTCTGACACAAGTGGGGAATGTTTTACGCAACATAAAGGGGACTTGTTTGGATTTTTAGTGCACTTATTTGACCGAAGACACTCATCTTGTGTTTTTTGGCCGAATCAACCCAATCTTTTTTATAACCTCTATAGAGGAATCTTTTTGTCAAGTCTGCAGCCTGCGTTGAGTAAGATGTATTGTCGCTGCATATTCTACGTACATGGTTAAACTGACTGATCGGAAGACTTTTGATCAACGGCCTGGGATGAAAACTATCCCCATGCAATATAGTTTTGCGATCCGTGGGCTTGCGAAAAAGATCACTTTTTATGGTCGTGCCATCTTTGTATACCTGAATGTCCAGGAAACTGATGCGATGTTTATCATATTCCAAAGTAAATTTCAAATGTTCATTACAAGAGTTAAGACACTCATGGAAGAAGACCTCAAAATCCACATCGCTGGCGGAGAGCAAGCTTTCCAAGCAAAAACGATGTTGAAGAAGTCAGCGAAAAAGGACGCAGGCAGCCCTGCATCCAGACCAGCAGGAGAGTACGGTAATTCATCTTTCTGAAAAAACTTTGTCTGAGGCTTGTACGTCAGCCTTAAGTAAAGGACTTTTGCAGGCGTAAAGGACTTTAAAAGGAGTTTTGTTCCAACCACCCACACTAATGACTTTGAGACTATTATTGATTTCCAGAAGTTTTTTTGAAATCTGAGATTGAGGGAGTTTTTCCATTCTGATATGAGAGACAGTCTAACTAGGAGTGTTTCTTCTTTGGACCAAGTCCACTCGTCTGCCACCTCTCCCCCTGGTGACTCGGCCTTTAGTCGCTTCAAGAAAAGGTCTACATTCATTCCTCCCAAGCGCCGCAATGCCTCTCTTGACACGTACTGCCGTTTAGTCGAGAATGATGTAAAGGGTCTACTAAAAAAGAAAAAAGGATAGCCTATAAAGTGAACAATAATCTGTCTAAAGAGGAGCTGTAATGGATTTGAGTAAGGATAATAGGATTGTGGTACGGCCTACTGATAAGGGGGGAGCTGTTGTTTTGCAAAATTTTGTGGATTATGAAAATGAAATTAAAAGACAATTAAGTGATTTGACATTCTATGAGAAATTATCCTCTGATCCTACTAATAGGTTGAAGATCTGGGTATATTCCCAACCACAGCTGAACATCACTTCAACAATGGCAAGTTTGAGAAAAATGCCTTTGAGTTTCTTAAGGTTGAACATCCAGTGATGCCATTTTATGAAATCAGAAGTAGTTACCCTCCCTTCTTATATACGTGACTCTATCGACTTTATCAATTCACTGAAAACCTTTGATGTTACCTCTGACAACTTGCTGTTGGCTACTTTTGATGTTCAGAGTTTGTACACAAATATTCCACATGACGGTGGCCTTGAAGCACTCCAGTATTTTCTCTCTTTAAATCAGGTTGAGCCAAACCCCAGCACTGAGTGCATATTAGACTTGGCTAATATAGTTCTGACCAATAACTTTTTTCGTTTTCAAAATGAGTTCTATATACAGAAGAAAGGCACTGCCATGGGAAGTAAAATGGCTCCTAACTATGCCTGCTCATATATGGGTCTCTTTGAAAACCAATTTGTGCTGCATCAGAGAAATCCATTCTATTCTAAGATCTTATTCTACAAGCGGTTTATCGATGATATTTTTCTGATTATTGACTGCACATTAGATGAATTAAGAATGAGTGTCTTAACTCTTGTAATGAACATTTGAAATTTACTTTGGAATATGAAAAACATCGCATCAGTTTCCTGGACATTCAGGTATACAAAGATGGCACGACCATAAAAAGTGATCTTTTTCGCAAGCCCACGGATTGCAATACTATATTGCATGGGGATAGTTTTCATCCCAGGCTGTTGATCAAAAGTCTTCCGATCAGTCAATTTAACCATGTACGTAGAATATGCAGCGACAATACAGCTTACTCAACGCAGGCTGCAGACTTGACAAAAAGATTCCTCAACTTTTAGACGCACCTGGACGTTTCTGAATGGTTAGTGGATACATTTATGTAGTTGTTGTGGAGTTACATTGATGCATCTAATTCTAATCGACTTGCATGTACCATCATGTTTAACTTTTACACAAGTTGACACAGTTCCCTGAGGCCTTTATAAGACAGCTGTGGCACTTTTTGGTTTACGCAGCCAACAACAGAACAGTTTGCATGCTTTGCTCGAACTTTTGCGTTAGAACTGGTAACACTGTTGTCGCTTGCGATAATCAAATGGCGGTGCTGTGGGTGGAAACTTGCAGATTAAGGCAGATTAACCCGATGACAACGCAGTGCTGAAGTGCCAACTAGTCTCTCCCTATGGAGAATCCCTTTACCACTCTACAGATAAAGCGTCGTCGGGAAACTCAATTCGCGTATCTACCCCGAATTGATCAAATAAAATAAAATTCTGTATCAAAAATTATAAGGAAACACCAGTACTTTGTTTAGGCTTGGTTTGTAGGGAATTCCAAACCTGCGCACATATATTCAAACGCACTTAACTATAGAACCAGTTCTTAATGCGCATGTGAACGCCATCAGCGTTTCTCACAGGTTCGCGTTTAAAGTCTGTGTAGAGAGAATGGTGTCGTCTTAGCGGCCCCTAATTTAATAACAAATGATTGTTGCGACGGAAGCGAATCAATCAAAACTAACTTTAGCTGGAAAATAACTTTAAAGAACCTCTATAAAGCCAAAACAATCTCTGTTACCTTAAATTATACGTTTGTCTCTGTAAAGCTGCTTTGAAACAATCTACATTGTTAAAAGCGCTATATAAATGAAGATGACTTGACTTGACTTGACTTAAGGGGCGGTTATATTATAAATAAGATCAAAGCTAAGGTAAGAGGAAAACAAAACCCCATCAAAACTTTTCTGAAGATATTTGCTTCCAGAGATACATTTAACCTCAACACCAATTAAAAATGTATATTTTACTTCCTATATTTCCTGCACTGCAAACAGTGAGTTTGTTGTGCCTGGTACTGTATTTTGCTGGTGCGTCCCTGCTCTCCTCTTTGCCATCGTCCTCAGCGTGTCCCGTCTCTGGCCTGTGTTAACGTCCTGTTTACAGACTTTGTAATATTTCCACACAAATTACATTTTGGGAAATGAGTGCAATGCAGTTTGTGTGAAAGTTCAGAACAGAGATCGGCCCAAATAAAAAAAAATAATAAAAAAACGGTTCCAATTTATGGCCGGTCGAACGATGTATCTCTACTGACTAGGTAGGTACTTTGGGAATAGAAACATGTAAAGCCAGTACACCCACGACATTTAGAAAAGGTATGGTGCAAACAGATAAGGACATTACATATCTCATGTTTCTCTCTCTGCTGTATTTAAAATAAAAAGAAGGATGCTCAAAAATGAACCATCCAACTGATATTGAAGAAAGTGGGCAGTGTTTATGCTACTCACTTGGCTGAATTGTCTCAGTTAACAAAATCAATACTAGTGTGCATGTGAAACCAGGCCTACAGGGGGTGTGGCCCAACTCCCATGGCAGGATGATGCACACACATCAATTATTGAGCGGTCCAGGCACATGCAATGCTCTGAAAGGTCAAAGGTCAAACACTAGCACCCAGTGGTGCTCAAGGTGTGACACTCCAAAGCAAACAGAAATGATCTTCTTGTTGGCAAGGACTGTCATGCCCTGGATGTTACCCATATTTATTTGCCTGTAATGATAGGCTAGATATTTTCATAGAGCTCGAAATTAAAAGTTAAAATTAAACGTTTTAAAAAAAATACTAAATGGCCAGAATCACACCCTAAAGAGTTTCTGCTGAATTTGTTGCACCACCCAATAGGCCGCACAGTTTGAGTTGAGTGAGGATAAGAGGCAACATTCTTCATCAACTTGGTCTGTTGCCATCAACATGCCACAAGTACTTCATTTCAAGCATACATATGAGCATGGATCAGTAGCACTGCTCTATCACTGTAGTGTGTCAGATGTAAAATCAACAATCATTCAAATGTGGTTTTGGGGAAATGCTAAAACTCAACCTCCCACATGCAAGCGATCACCAGGAAGCTTTTGAGTTTAATTGCACTTCTGTCACTTCTAAACCTTCCATGCCTTGATCTCTTGTATGTCAATGTCAGGATAGATTTAAGGCAGTTAGGAAGGTAAAATAACTGAGGTTAAATATGTTAGCACCTCTTTTGGAGCACAACCAATGGTAATCATGCAGACATGCACAGTCACACTTTACTTGATACTGAACCTTCAATCCTTTACCCATTTTTTAAATTGAATATCTGCAATTCGTTTGCAGATATTTTTCCTTTCTAGTCAGCCATGGATATTTCAGAGTTGAATGAGATATTTTGATGGTCCCTTTAACACATTCTGTTGACTATAAGTAACATTGCACCTACATGTTTGCTAACTCTTATTAGAGTGTTAGTAGACTGATAGGTTTAGGGTTTTAATAAGTTGACATGTACTTGCAAAGTTACTTATTGTCAGTAGAATGTCTGTTGGAGGACAATCACAATAAAGAGTTAGCAGATATTAAGCAGACAGTCTACTAATACTCTAGTGAGAGTTAGTTGCCAAAAAGGACCATCAAAATAAAATGTTACCAGATATTTTGTATTTATGAAGCCATGGGCTAAGAATGTGTTCATTTGTCCCCACAGCAGACGGTGTATCTTATCCTTCATGTGATCTCTTGTATTCTTAAACACGGGGTTTCCTCTGACCACAGCCAAGGTTGAGTGGGTGCTTTACAGCAGGCCAGAGCTCAAGTTCAGGGTGAATTCCTACACTAGTCTGCATTATTGTTGCATACGGGCTGGGGATTGTGCACACAGGTCTGAAACAACCAATATTAAGTGTATATTAGGAAAAGCATTTTCAATCGAGTTTGACTTCATTCTAATTCTATCCCAACTAACATTTAAAGCAGGCAAGAAGTCATTGTTATCTTCTTCTTTTGTGTGTAGTTTTAAAGGTCATGTTTTGCCTGGATACCCACTCCTCTATTTACCTAACCAATCCCCCCCTCCCCCCCCCCCTCCCCCCCCGCCCCCCCCAGCAAAATACATACCCTATCCTACCCTATGCCAGCCCCAACCTCTGGGTCCATTAAAGGGACGGCTGATGCATGTAGCGTTAAAGGGGAAGGCAGCCCAGTTGCGGGCCCCATGTCTGGGCCAGGACTGGCTCATGAAATATTGAGAGGTCGTGTCCCTTCTTGGAGCTGGCTCACTCATTCTTGGTGGAGGGAGGCTGATAAATATTTTAGACTGCAATCTCCTGCTTGACAAACTCTCCCACATGATTGGGCAAGAGCGTCTCTGCTCCCCCTTGCTCCGTCGCTCTGCCCCACCACCACCCACTTTGGCTTCTTTTTTTTCTTTTTAACCAAATTTCATTTATGGGGAAATTAATTACGCCCGGTGATTTTGGCGAGCAGACCCCTCAACCTCCTCGCTTATGGGGCCTCCTGGGGCCCTCGGTGGTCCCACTGAATGAAGTAGCATCCATTTTTTATGAAGAGCAGGTTATCGTATTTAGTCAGATTAAAACAGGCAATGAGGAGAGGGATCCAGAGAAACAAGCAAAGCATCTTTCCAAGTTTCATACCTGCTTTAGTTTAAACTCAACTCATTTACAAAGAGAACACTTCTGCCCACACACACACACACACACACACACACACACACACACACACAAACATTATTTGTGATAAAGATAATCCAGCTGTGGTTATTTCCTTTAACAAAACAGACTAGTAGCTGTTATACTGCATTTTTTTATGACACACCTGAAAGCATCTTTGTGAACAAAACATCTTTTTTTTTCAACAAATGCATTGAGAATCTTAAAATGTATATCATATATATATATATATATATATATATATATATATATATATATATATATATATATATATATATATATATATTATATATTATATTACGTATATATTATATTATATTATATTATATTATATTATATTATATTATATTATATTATATTATATTATATTATATTATATTATAATTAGGGCTGTGCAACAATTAATCGCATCCAAAATAAAAGTTTGTGTTTACATAATATTTGTGTGTGTACTGTGTATTATTATTTTATTATTTTGTATATATAAATACACACACATGCATGTATGTGTTATTTATATATAAAATATTGATATATAATATAAATTCTATATAAATATAAATACAGTATATACATGTAAATATTCCTTAAATATATACATGCATGTGTGTGTATTTATGTATACAAAATAATAATGCACAGCCCTAAATATAATATAATATAATATAATATAACATAATATAATATAATATAATATAATATAATATAATATAATATAATATAATATAATATAATATAATATAATATAATATTTTAAAAAAATAAGCATTTTATCTGAAACTAGGCCATGTCTGTGGAATCATAAAACAAATCACCGATAGGGCAGCGTTTAAAATATAACTAAATCTATAGCAATTGACAATAAATCTTCTGGGAAAGATCCCATACAGGAATTCAGAATATTATCAGACACACCGCCATAATAGCTCACAATTATTACTATTATTATTATTATTATTATTATTATTATTATTGTTGTTGTTGTTGATGTTGCAAGTGCGGTATTTTCACACTAGGTTGAGGTTGTTTAAAAAAAAAATGGAAAAAGGGAGAAAACTAATCTTAGCAAGTACCAAGCAAGTGTATGTAGTTGCCAACTTTTCGTTCTGAAAACTGCTGGAAAACAAAAAAAGAATATTTCTGTTTCGGCATTGCAAAGATAACAGAGCAGAGATATAGGCAAGAGAGATGAGTTTTACTCAGTAAGCCCTGAGTGGCATTGTAGAGAGGTGCCAACGGTGAGACGGCTCACCTGGGGGCCTTGCCATGTCAGGACAGTACCTGGCATCCCGCTGCTACAGCCTGTTAAATGATGCAGAAGCTACCAGACAGTCCTCTTACATGGGAAGGCCAATGGCACGTAAAAACAAGTGGGCAGGATGAACATCCGCCTACTCAGCAGGGCCAGGACAGGGGCCAAGGGAGGCTTTACCTCAACCAGAGCAAAGTTTTGTCAAGACAAAGAGCGAGAGAGAGAGAGAAAGAAAAGAAATAGAATGAGAAAGGAGGTGTATTATTCTCAAGATGAGATGCAAGCAAACAGAAACAAATTCCCTGCCGGTCCCCACCTCTACGAATTTTTTTCTTCTCTACACACACCTGATATGACCTTGTAAACACGCACATAAAGATCCACTCAGGCATTCAAAATCATGGTTCTGTGAACACACATACACACAGGGCAGGGCAGAGCATTCATAACATCCATGCTTTAAAGGACAAGGCCACAGGGAGAGTCAGTGAGCGAGAATCGATGAGAAAGCCGTGTCTTTGTCAGAGAGGTTAGGATCCCCACTAAAGGGGCAAAAGGAAAACTCAGCAAAGCGGAAAGACAGCAGCCGTCCTACTGCTTCACTCCTCTGGGTCCACACCATACCCCAATCTCCACCTCCAACTCGCAAACACACACTCCTACAAACAGTGTTGTGCCGATACAATCATGTGTCACAAAACTCGCAATCATCTTTGAATAATTCCATAAGATTGATATTTTTACAATTTATTTGTGCATTTATATCATGTCCTGAAAATGATCCCACAGATCTTTTGGACACGTATTTGGGCAAGAAAAAACAAGAATGTCCATATGGAAGAAAGTCCTTTTATTCTATTTCAAAAACTTGCTCACTCTGTATTCATGTTGGTTTCATATGGTCTTGAAAACCATCATCAAGAAATGTTTCAATTTACGTTTACACGACAACGATATGCTTAAAACAAAGAAGTTTATCCTGAGTTTTCCACGGACAGACAGAAAAGGACAATTTTCATTGTCAAAACGATCCCCATTCACACGGATCCACGAAAACGACTATA
Source organism: Squalius cephalus (assembly GCF_949319135.1). Lineage (NCBI taxonomy): Eukaryota > Metazoa > Chordata > Actinopteri > Cypriniformes > Leuciscidae > Squalius > Squalius cephalus. The sequence continues at coordinate 25,624,403 of NC_137138.1, read as the reverse complement.
AACACTGTATTCTGCTGCCCGACCATTAGATGGCGATGAAACACAATAGACTGAACATGTAATACGCATGTGCATGACGTCATCGTTTTCAGAGATTCGCGTTTTTGTTGTTTACACGGAGACCGTTTTCAAAAACTTGCACTTTGAAACACGTTTTCAAAAGTTTGTGTTTTCAGGCACTTGTCGTGTAAACGAACGGCCAAAACGCATAAAAAGTTGAAATACTAAATTAAAAATACTAAAATAGTTTCCTTACACCTTGAATACATAAGTGTACACATACGCATTATCTCATTATTTTCAAAACCATTAACATTTTAATTTTTTTTAAGGCTAAAGGTGTGGTTGTTGTTGTTTTTAAACAAATTAATCTCATGTAACATTAATCTCATAAACCTGACAGCCTGAAAAATATTAGTTGGACCTCATGACTTGATTTGGAGGATAAAGGGCTTTCAAAAATTAATAGTGAAGCAGAACTACTTCATTCCATGAGTTTTTTTCTTCATTATATCACAATATCAGTTTTGACCTGTTTTGATATTGTGGGCTTTTCACACTTCGCTTAACCCTGGGTTGTCTTCGTTCTAAATCACTCTTTCGACTTTGGGTAAAGGAACATTTCACACTTTTAGAAGCGGGGTTAGCACTGTTTTTTACATGTGGTTATTGTCATGATACGTGGAGCAGACAAATTGGTGAACTGTACATATGCATATCACCACAATTATGAAACCCTGCCCCGGAGCAGTGTTAAAACCCTGCATTTCGGTGCCAAACATGTACAGTGTGAAACTATGCAGTGGTGCTAGAAAGTTACAGCTAGATGCTAGGCAATTGACGGCCAATCGAGTGGCTCATATTCATGTGCTTTGGACAGTCATGGAAACGCTGCATGTTGTAAACAGTCATTTCAGTGGGATGACAAATGTCTTATGGTGACAGAAAACGTGACAATTGGAGTAAAGAAGAGATTGTTTCATTCTTACTTTCATAATACGAAAAGTCCATTCAGTATAAATTTGATAGTATAGTCGGTAATACATGGATATGCAATTCTAGAGCATTTATGTACACCGAACGCTTACTGCGTTTGTTCAATCAATGACACAGACACCGCAAATATGCAAGTAAGAACATTAACCCAGGGTTTAGGAGTGTACTGTGTGAAACGGCAGCTTATGAACACCAAAAATTAATTGTTAACCCTGTGTAAATTATGAGCAATGTGAAACGTGAGGCAAGATAACCCATTTACCCGCGGGGCTGGAATGACCCATGGGTTAACTATTTCAAGTGTGAAAAGCCCCATCATGTAGTATCGTATTGTGAGTCATACCTTACTTACAAAGCCAAAGAACTTGTACATGTGTACACAACCATAAACAAACATTGACGTTTTTTTAGGTACTGCAGGTCCTGCTTGAACATTTCAAATCAAACACAAACAGTCTTACATAAAATATCAAGGCCATAGAAAACATAAGAACGTGAATGACCATGAACGACCATTACTTAAACGGATAGAACATGAAAATACTAAACAAAACAAAGTGCCCTTGGAAGCCTTCATCTGATTCCTGGCATTGGGAGCAACAGAAAGACAAAGAGCCCTGGGCTCCCAGAAGTCAACGCTCTATAAATGCTTCTATGTCCAGAACCTCAGTACCAGAATACACCATTAATGGAACTGGTCCTATGCTATACTAGTAAATTATGAATGGAGGGTTATGTTTTCCAAGTCACTGCCTGCTGTCCACACAAAAGTGCAGTGATAGATTCATAATGAAAAATGCTTGTGACATAAATGGGTCCAAGGCCAAGAAAAAACAGGAGGATTTTTTAACCTTTGACGATGCATCACTTACCCTATGTTCCTAATGAACAATCTCCAGAAAGGCATGTGGAAAAAAAAGGTTCTTATTTGTGACATACTTTTTATAGACTGTAAAGTTTTGCTTCTGTTTAGTGTAAATTAAATATCTCTTAATCGGCAAGTTAGGTACGGACAACAATCCAATTAAAATTCAAAAGGAACCGTTGCCCACATCTATAATGAATCAAGATTAATTGATTTGCATCCATTGCAACTGAAAAACTGTGAACACATCATTTGTTAATGTTTTTATTTTTACAAACTGAGGTATAAGTCATAACTTTCTGTGGTAATTTCATACCATAAACCCAGAATATTCCTGATGCACATGGATTTGAAAAGTCAAAAATGACTTTAAAACCATGAAACATGGAAAAGGCTGTGTAATGGAATGGTATCTATTATGCCAGCTATACTGTAATTCTCACACCACTGGCCCTTGATTAGATCTATACTGTATCACCTGAACTTCAGTTCTGAATCTACACCACCTGCAGTGTTAACTGCTCATCCAACCCATCGGCCACAACAACAAATAACTGTCAAAATGTCAGTTCCCAACTGTATTAAATCCTTAACACTAAAGGATAAATCCACAACAACAGCATTATCAAAATGCACAGCCATACTCCAGTCCCAAGAGACATCTTCCGTCAGACAGCGGCAGGAGGGTCGTTTGAATTCCCTTTGAAAGACTTTGCTGCTTGTGTCTCCGTAAGCACTGTCCCCTTTCAAGGAACTGTGCAAAAAAGAGAGGAGCTTAAGACAGAATTAGCCTCATCAGAAGTACTTTGAAAGAGTTTAGATTAATGCAATTAGCAGTGAGTTAAAGATCTCCGTCCTCCAGACGATCCCCTCAAGACATGGCCTTGAAGAACTTCCTTTGCACGGCTTCAAAAAAGAACCCCAGGAAAAAGACAGTCTTGTTTAAAAAAAAAAAAAAGGGTAGTATGTAAATATATTTACACCATATACCATGGGAATAATCAAGCTTTAATTTAGCTGCTAATTTAATTAGCCGCCAAAGCCGCCCCTAAGCCTCCCAGAAGCTTTTTCTTCCAATTTTCTTTTTAGCGAGAAAGCAAGGGAGGTATGGTCATATTAAAACGTACAAAGATAATAGTTAAAGTCAAAAAGGTTCCCATTTTTAAATGATTTCAGTTATCAAATGTCACAGAAATTTAGAAAATGAATAGAAACTGTTCCTTATGTAATGAAGACAATAATCCTGGTTTCTTCACTGTGCAAACAAAAAGACATAATTCCAAGTGAATAGGATCAATCAATGAGTAACAATCATGTTACAGTTTTTCTCGATTGCTTAAACACTATAACCAGGCTTTTGAACTAAAATTTCAAAACTATAACGCCATTTATCAAAAAGCACACCCATTTCCCTAAACTATAAACACTATTCCCTGTTTTGACACATGAGTCAGATTTGTTGAACTGTCACTGCAAAACTTTACACACAAATCCCTTCATTTCTCATTTCCTAGACCATGTTGTCATTTAGAAAGCACTAGCATTCAATATTGTTCACTCAAGTCAGCACAACTTCAGCTCAGTTAGCACACAATTACCCAGGTGGAAACAACAAGAGTCAAAATTTAACACACATCAATCAGATCCTTCAATAGATATATAAAAGGGCCCAATTCAGTTTATTGAGTTTTGGAACAATGGATCCAGAAAGACATGAAGGAAGAGGTCGAGGAGGGATAAGGAGGAGGAGGAGGAAGGGCGAGCAGACAAGCAGTCTCAGATTAAATTCAAGCCACTCTAGTTGCCCATGTCTTTATCAATGGTATGACTATGAGGGAGGCTCGGCTACGAGTAAGGCCAAATTTGAGTCGCTTTACCGTCGCCTCCAGAACCTTCAGGGAGGTGTGGTGGCAAACAGAATTCTATCACTGAATAAGAGACAAACATTTCCAATAGTCTTTGATGAGGTGTATTTTCTTGCAAGAAAAGGCCAGCAGTCGTACAGTCACACAGAGTGGCACAGAGTGTGACAGTGAAGGGAGGGCATCCTTTCTCCTTTATAGACTTGACTCCCAGAATGTTATATTTCTAGGCAAATTGTGGTATTTTCAACTATACATGGAACATTCTTAGACTTGTTCATCATATTGTCTCCTTGAGTGGAGGCCCTCCTGTCACGTACCAACATTATTTACCATTCCAATACAATTCCATATTAGAATAAGGTTTGTGTGTGCTCTTTTACTGTCATATGATGGTCACACACATCTTACTGTAAGTACTGTAAATATAAAAAATAAAAAAAATAGAGGAGAGAGTAAAAAAAAAAGTAAAACAGGAACAAAAATGTGTGTGTGTGTTGTACTGTGTCGTACATGAATGAATAAAAATGTGCCAATGTATCCATTGGTTGTGTCTTTTGTGTTCATCATGTGAAAAGGTTTGTGTGTGTGTGTGGGGTGGGGGGCACAAGCAACATAACTTACCAGTTTTGGAAATGTTGTTTTGAATTTATTGCACCAGTGTGTTCGACTATGTTGTAGTGTGTGTGATTTTGAGGGCTTGTGTGTCCTGTCTGAGGGCAAAGTTTGGTTTTTCAGCAAGAGTGAATGGTTTTGAGTGTAGAGCTTCATTTTGACCTGAAAATAGGATGTTTGGGAAATTGGGTGAGACGTTATGGATTTGTGTTTACTGTTTTGAGAATACGAGGCATAGTTTCAAGAAATGTGTTTAAGCAATCGAGAAAAACTGTATTAAAAGTTACAGTAAGGTAAATGAAAAGAAGTTACCAACAATCATCTCCAAATTATTTTCTATTAACTCAGCTGCTTGAACTGGAATACAACGGGGCATTGTGAGTGAAGGTGGATTGGAAATGGTTATGTCTGTTTGGAGAAGTCCAAATCAAAGGCTTGGGTGGCTGGTGTGTACGTGCGTGTACAGTTCGATGTGCTGGGCTTCAGCAGGCGCACAGGGATGTGTCGAGTAGGAGGTGAAACGAACACATGCCACTCAGTCTGCAGGCAAGGGGGCCGGGGGCTTCATTAGAGGGAGCCAGAGGCTGACCCTGGCTGCCGCAGGGCACAGATCAGGGGGGTGCAGGAATCTCTGGATATCGGGGGCGGTGGGGGCTGGGGGTGCGAGAGAGACGAATGAACCACCAAGGAGCCTTTCCCCTGGGCTCCCCTTCTGCCCGACCTCCCGGATCTCTGGACGGAGCAGAAAATCAACAGCGTTCCCCTTTGAAGCTGTCTCCTCCTCTGTTTCTCCTTCTCCACGCTCCCTTTCTCTGTGGACCTCATAAATCATGCATGCAACACACACACACACACATCATATTTTTGCTCTTTCTTTCTGTCTTTCTTTCTTTCTTTCTTTCTTTTTATGAAAGACTGTCTTTCGAGCAAGGCATGAAGCATGCAACAAAGGACGGGAGTTTATTTGTGTCGTGGCTCCGTGGTTCAGCCCATTATCTGGCATGTTTGACAAATTACTTCACATGACTGCACTACTGATTTGGCAGTAGTGGAAATTTCATGGTGCAACCACAAGCCTGAAATTTAACAAGCTACCATTAATGAGCAAGCAAATGCTCCTCAAATGAGGAAGAACAAATCACCATACACAGCAATAAGGAAACAGTGCTATCCAGAAGAATCAATTAGAGAAAACCAAAAAAAAAAAAAAAGACGGTGCTTCAGATGAGAAGGATGGTTATTTTAATGCAATAATTGGCATGGAGATAAAGTAGCTAATTGCCATAATGAAACCGAATTTTTAACATGAAAGGCAAGTAAATGAATCGAGAAGCGCATCTTGAAAGGGCGCTGGGAATCTTGGGAGACTCTCAAAGATGATCTTTTATTCCTCTTCAGAGTGCAATTCTGATGTGGAACGTCAGCAAAAAAAAAAAAAAGGAAAAAGAAACATGCCCGACTAGTGGTGTCAAATCAGAATAAAGACCCTCTCTCCTGCCATTCAGGAAAAGATGAGGTGGGAGGGGTAGAGAAACAGAAAACAGAAAAAGTTAGTTGGCTCCAAAACATCTTTGAACGTGTAAAAAAATGGTGTCCCTTGGCATGCAACTCAGATCAAAGTGAGGGAAAATGAAATAATCATACAGAAATATAAGACAAAGTTTTTAAGAAGGGGGCAGAGAACTTGTGGCAGGAAACATAGACCTAGCTGTAACTGAGAAACTTATGGAGGACAGTATATATATATCCTGATATGCCATTGCATAAGATACTGGTGCTCTTGTAGGTAATTGTGTGTCATATTGTGTGGTAGTAGGTCAGGGATCTAAAAGCAGGTGTTTTCTTCTGCTTTTATATTCCTGACCTAATGTGACAAAATGTGATATACAATTGAAAGAACTAAGATCCTGTATGAGCATTACCTATGTCTATTAAAGTATGTTTAGAGCTAAGACTCGGTAAACTCCAAGACATTGAAATCATCCTGGGTTGTAACATAAATTGGGGGCTTGTCCAGGATCCAGAAGTTGTTCAAGTTATATTCTTTTATATTGCTTCAACAATTTTAATGTTGATGAATGCCAGAAATATCCACAAGAACAGAATGAAATGTGAGAACGGTAGCTGTACTCAGCTGTAAACACTGAAAAGACCACTCAAAGAAATCTGCAGAAACACAAAGAAAATCAAATGTGTGAAAATTCATTGCACACCCTAAGACTGTATTCCTTCCTAGAATGTCACATGCCCCACATGCAAAAGTTATGAATTCAGACTATGTCCCAAAAGGTTTTTCTCTCAAGTGCTTCTTAGGCTGTTACCATCTGTTTTATTCCTTTCTTCAGGAGTCAGAGTTGCCTACGCTTCGGCCTGGCCTTGTATGAAAAGACACCCCCACTGAACAAGAATATGGTACTACAGAATATGTGTCCAGCCCTCTTCTCAGTCATGAGGACTCTCAGCAAATCAAGTTTGAACCGCTTTCCAAGAAGTGGCAAGACATCAGAATTAAAAGTGATGACCAATCAGTTACAGGCTAATTATAAACCCAGATACGGCTGTCGAGCTCTACCTCAAGGGATACAACTTAAGATCTTCCGACATGAGAGAGATGAACACCATCTGTCTCTGGCCTGTTTATTACAAGATGTGTATATGTGTGTGTGCATATGTCTGTGTGTTTAAGGTTGAAGTGAATGTCCTGTTTAGGGTTTCTGACTGAGCTGACTGAGTCCAGTGGGTTCATCTTAGATTGGGGTGCGCCAGCTCAGGACACCACCATTTGGCATGATGTTTGCTCTTGGTGGAGACACTGTCCCTGGCCGAGGGAAAGGGAGCTTTTAATAAAACTCCGTTTGATTGATGTGCTCTTATTTTAATCGTATGATCAGTGATTATCAAGGATAAATAATTTAGGGTACTAAAAACTTAATAAAGAAAATGCGACGAACCTCATAATTTAAGTAGAAGGCATCTTAGAAGATGGGAGGGGGTTCGATGGATGGGAAGATGACAGAATGGATGTGTGGTCAGTGGGGGCAGAAAGAGGTGTGAAGGGACATGGACAGTGAGGAAGGTGGGAGGAGGAAGGAGGAATATAGATTGGGGAGGAGAAGAGGTGTGGCAAATAGGACCAAGGGAACCAGGCCCCTAATTGGTACTTAAACACTTGCGCTGCTCCGAACTGTTGCTATCATAAGAAATTGATGAATTAACTGAGAGAGAGAGAGAGTGAGTGGGAGAGAGTGCGAGAGAGGCTTCTAAATCTTTTAAGAGGATAACTTACTTGGGCAAAACAGCTGTTTATGCATTATTTGTGCCGAGAGCCATTTACCACCGTTTAAGAAGGAACCAGGGCCCAGGTCTGAGGAGACACCCATTGGGAGTAAGGTCTGGAAGGACTTAGATAATATCATTTACAGAAAGAGATTAGATGAAAAATTCATCCACTAGTAATTTTTTAAAGGCCTACAAACCTGTGGCCTCATGTATTAAAACTTTATAGATTTCATCCTAAAAGTGTGCGTACGCACTAAAGCTATATATTTTGGGTTCTCACAAAAGTTTTCAGATTTATAAAAAGGATGCTATCCAAGTAAGTTATCCCAGATATAAAACCCAATCAGCGGAAGATTGTGCGTATATGTATCTCCATCCCATCTCCTCCCCGACATCACCATATATGGAGCCTACAGCGCCTATTTTTACTGTGCATATCCTCATCTACATTATGTACATATGCATATTCCTATTAGGAAAATATGAGATACGGACTATAAATACTAAAAAGTATTGTCATCGAACCTTTTCAAACCTGCCAATGAACCGTTTTACCACCAAATGAAATTGCACATCATTGATCATTGATCTCGCGAGATCATGTCACTAAAGGGATAGTTCGGCCAAAAATGATATTAAACCCATGATTTACTCACCCTCAAGCCGTTCGAGATGCATATGTCAATCATTTTTCAGATGAACACATTTTCAGTTATTTTAGAAAATGTCTTAGATCTTTCAGTGGTTATAATGTCAAGTTATGGGGTCCACCTCCTTCAAGTCCCAAAAATGTGCATGCATCCTTCACAAAAGTAATCCATCCGGCTCCAGGGGGATAAACGAAGGCCTTCTGAGGGTAATCCGTGCTGTTTTGTCATAAAAATATACATATTTAAAACTTAATAAATGAAAATAACTGGCTTCCGGCAACGGTCGACGCGCGTTCACGGGAGATGGATGCCGGCGTATGACGTAGGACGTAGCGTAGGAAGCGTCGTGACGTAGAACGAACGTACGACATATATTTTTATGACATATTTTTATGACGTAGAAAAAAACTTAAGTATAGCTAAATCAAATAACTCTTCACGGAAATCCTGAGTGGAGTTTTGTTTTGCTCTGCTCTCTGGCTGTGCTGTCGCGTTCGTTCTACGTCACGACGCTTCCTACGCTACGTCCTACGTCATACGCCGGCATCCATCTCCCGTGAACGCGCGTCGACCGTTGCCGGAAGCCAGTTATTTTCATTTATAAAGTTTTAAATTTGTATATTTTTACGACAAAACCGCACGGATTACCCTCAGAAGGCCTTCGTTTATCCCCCTGGAGCCGGATGGATTACTTTTGTGAAGGATGCATGCACATTTTTGGGACTTGAAGGAGGTGGACCCCATAACTTGACATTATAACCACTGAAAGATCTAAGACATTTTCTAAAATAACTGAAAATGTGTTTGTCTGAAAAATGATTGACATATGCATCTCGAACGGCTTGAGGGTGAGTAAATCATGGGTTTAATATCATTTTTGGCTGAACTATCCCTTTAAACATTGTCTGTCATTAAACATTAAAAGGTAGCATGCCACAGGAAAGGTGTTCAAGAGCAGCGTATTCACTACAAATATCTAAATTCAATTCTAACTTTAACATTTTTGTTTGAACTTTTGGATGATGACTTTATGTAGCCTAATTTGAGTACTTAACTCCATTAATGAGAGTGGAATATTTGATCTAAATGTGTATATCAAAATGAAAACACTGTTTTAAAATCAATCTGTTTTCTTCATTATTTCGCTCAGTTCTGTAAACGAGTGCATACGCTTGGTCTGGAGTGTGCGGACTTTGCACACATATTCATGCAAAGTTTATTTTTTATAAATCCCAATATGTGCGTGGAAAATACATCATATTTATACATCAGGCGGGCCCCTGGGCTGTCAGTCTTTTAGTAACAAAAATCGAAAGAAGGAAAGCGAGACACATCAACATGTTTTAAGAAAGGACAACACGCCCCTTGCCAAATGTGGTGTATAAATAACCCTGCAAACTTGACTTTGATCAGAGAAGATGGTGAAGAAAAACAAAACATTATTAGAAAGTGAGTCTATCTTACTCAAAATCAGCAAAACAAGTGTTAGCATGATTTGTAAGCTTTGATGGAGAATTTGATAAAATTCTACTTTTTAGACTCCAGGTTTAGATTATATTCAGGATTGTGAGATAAATGTGTGTGTGCTTGTATGCCTGTGCTGTTGGTAACAGATAAGAAAAAAACAACTGGAGCAAACGGCATTGCGAGTGCCAGTAATGCATGTGTGTCACCTGAAGCCCCCAGTGCTGCTCCTCTACCTCCTGACTGTAGCTCTGTTGTGCCTCAGGGTGACAGACAGCTCCATTTCAGCTGCCGCTGACACTGATTAGGTCTGAAAGATGAAAGTTTGCTCTCTGTTTGTTATCTAACACATCGCTTTGTCCATCAGATGCCTGCGGGTGACCAACCTGTGACAAGCCATGAGAGACTACCTCTGGTACACAGCCATAATGTGGACTTCTGGACTATGGGGGAAGGTTTGATACAGCAGCATCAAGACAAATTCATTTCTTCAATGAAAAATGTCTGTTATATTTGATGTATTCATTGTTACCTCATTCACATGCAGAATGACTGAAATATTTCATATAATTGATGATGTGACTCAATTCTTCAGTATGAGAAGAATTTCATTGCTCACCGCCAAGACCTCAAGAGTCCACCCTGAGAGGGGTCTTCCCACATTAATCATCTCCCTCGAAGAGGACTATGCAAAAGAAGCTGGAAAAAAACCCACACAGGCTTATGTACACTACAAACAAAACTGGCAAGAGTTGAATTAATTTCAACTTCTTAAAATCATGTTGCACGTTGTTTCTATTGGTCTATCTAAAAACTTATTCATATTAACATGGTACTGCTTTTGCTATGATTGCTTCTGAAAATTAAATTCCTGAATATGAACTGAGGAAGCAAACAGAAATCAAGAATATTCACTCACAGAAAGAAAGTAGAAAGAAATAAAACAACTGGAATTCAGTGTGATTTTTTAAATCTAAATATTAGGGTTTGTTAGATTCCATAATAGGCAAGGCAAGTTTATTTATACAGCACATTTCATACACTATGGCAATTCAGAGTGCTTTACATAGAAAGGAATAAAAATAATCACAAAATAAATGCAAGAAAAATTAAAACAGTTATTCAAAATGCTTTAAAGGAATTAAAATATCACACTATGGCAATTCAAAGTGCTTTGCATAGAAAATAAGCACAAAATAAAAGCAAGGGAAATTAAAACAGTTATAAAAGGAATTAAAAGAGATAAATGATACAGTTATAAAATTAATTAGAGTAAAATGAATTAAAGTAGTAAAAAGATGATACATAGAATAAACTTCTCATCTGGCAAAACACCGGTGTATCTTATTTTGCATATAGTTTTACTCTTACACTGTGTCTGTGGTTCCATTGGACATCTCCGATGGACCCGATTTTTCCCTAAAATCAGACTGGAGGAGCTCTAGGACTGACTCCTCGGGTTCACTGCCCCATCAGTCCGCACCCCACAGAACCTCAAGTTTAATTGACACATCAAGCTCACTACTCCACCACAGACCCAGGTCATCAGCATGGTTTCATCTCTCAATTTCTCCAATTAAGTAATTTATGTTTGTCTCTTATCCAATTTTCAGCGCCATTTGAGTTTAGAATCAAAAGGCGGATGCAGAAATAAAATACAGTGCAATCACAGATGTGTTTTGAGTCTGGATTTGAATGTGACTACTGTAGGAACACATCTGATCTCTTCTGGAAGCTGGTTCCAGCTGCGGCTGGCATGATAGCTAAAAGCGGACACGCCATGCTTAGAGTGAACCCTTGGTATTTCTAGTTGATGTGATCCTAATGATCTGAGTGATCTGTTAGGTTTATATTCAGTGAGCATATCTAATAATACCCACACAACCCTTAAGTGGCCAATCATCATGCAGGTCTGTGCTCGGGAAAGGCCGGGGGTTAGCCATGATTGGCCAGCAATTTATTTTCTCCCCACAATTTATTATCTATAAAAATGAGGGTTTGCCAAGAATTGTCTCAGGCTTAGAACAATGGCTTGACAAAGACTTGTCTGAAAATGTTATGAAGATTAAAAAGTCTTGAAGGTTTAACAGGCCAGACAAAAGGGTAATTGAGTTTGAAATGTCCCCAGTATAAATTTGTACCTCATTTATAGAGCAGAGTGTAAGAACACTTATATTCCCAGAATGCTATGTTAACTTTCTAAAATTCCCATTCAATTTCTTCACAGTTTCAAATTTTAAATGATGATTTGAAACAACGGCAAAATATTCAATTCTGAGCAGTTTTAGGTTTGGGAGATATCACGATATAACAATAATATAAATAATCCTCCGAATTTAGATCTAGCTAACATTGTCGGGCACACGCCTGAGGGTCTAAAGTTGCAATTTTAAAAAAACTTAAAATCTTAAAAAAACTTTAAGTTGCAATTAAAAGGAAGTAGCGTCTGTCGTTTTCACTGGAAGATCGAATTGTGGCATTGACCGGAGACATGCTCCAAACAGACGTGTACCAGGATAGACTGGAGTGGAATAGCTCTTGACAGAGTTCACACCAGAAATAACTGGTGCTTATTCATTTTAGACCAACTTTACAGACATCTCCAACTAATTAATTAGGTGGTTTAATGCAGATTGTTGCAGCATTATTTGCTTTAACTTTTATGCCGAACTTGAATGAATGATGTATGCTTGCAAGCCGGTCATTGTAGCGATATTTACCCGTCCATAAACTTGACGCTGAGCAAAACGAACTCTGATTAGTCACTTTACATGTCAGTCAGACGTCATCTTCCTGTCAAAATAGGTGGTCCATGGCCAATTGCAGTGGCTATACATCCCAGACCGTGGCTGCAATCAAAATTGCATTCTTCCCTACTATATGGTAGGCGAAAAAGAGTATGTGACAAAAAAAGTATGTCTGAATTCACAGTACTCATAAAAAGAGTAGGCAAAAAGTACCCGGATGGCCTACTTCTTCTGGCGAGATTCTGAATTGTGCATATGGACACTTTACTATCCCATGAGGCCACGGGATAGGAGTTGTGAATGGCACTGAAGCGGCGCAACTGACGCTGGTCACATGATAATGACAACATAGCGAATGTAGTACATCCAGATTACATTCATACTATATAGAAGGTGCTTTTTAATTACTTATTCAAAATAAGTACCTACTCAAGAGAGTATGTGATTTCGGACGCAGCCCTCATGTCATGTCAGGCAAAGGTCTGGCTACACAAGACTACTTACTTGGATACTTGGTACAAAGTAAAGATATCCATGAGAACACAGTAGATCCTGTTTTGCCCTCAGACTTGTATACAATTTAAGATCTACTTGTCCCTAAATGCCATGTGAAAAAGGTGTCACATGACCCCTTCAGCAAAATTGTCAAGATTGTATGATGGTACTCAAAAGCCTAGCTACTGTCCATGAGATTAACATAACTGTGGTGCTTTTAATGCTGGTGGCCACAACAGATTGTATACAACGTTGCCATATTTATGGTTTTGACTTTGACAGTTATCTGGAGGAAAGTTCAAGACGGATCAGTTTGCTCATCATAAGAGATTCTTCCTCTCCAGTTACCCAGATTCCACAATAATACCCACATAACCCTTAAGTGGCCCTCTCACCAGTAACATCATCATGCAGGTCTGTGCTCGGACAGGCCGGGGGTTAGCCATGATTAGCCAGCAATTTATTCTCTCCCCACAATTGAGAGGCAGGGCACCCACATGGTAATGTGTTTAAAATGTCAGTGGAGAGGTAAGGATCTCATCAACCTTTGGTCACCCGGCCTCTTTGAATATTCTTATTGGCATCATGCATTAGTAATGCGCTTTTGAAAAGTAAGTCAAATTTAACCTTCCCTGTACCTGGCCCCTGTCATGAATATTAACCGGGCCTATTATGTGTACATGATCTGAAAGAATTTAACCCCACGGCGCCAGGCTCCCGTGCCCAGCCACCTGGGCAACAGAGGGGGAGAGGGGAGGGTGTTTACCATATAGAGATGGTGTTTGCCCAGGCTCTCGGATGCCTGGCCAGATTAATGGGTTATCAAGGAACAGTGCCCCAGAGATGGGGAAGCATTGACGGGTCTATTGGAGAGTCAGGCAGGGTTGCACGAGGAAGTGTTTGTTCAGGCACAGGGAGGTGCAGATGCTAATTCAAAGACTAATGTACATTGTACGATGAAATAGTGTGGGTGGGGCCTAGCGTATGATGCGTACATGGAGTCACACAAACGTTTTTCAGTAGAATCGGAATGAATCTGACATGAAAGAAAGAAACTCACGAAGACTCGATTTGAAAACTCAAGGGTAGGCAAGATCAGACCGTAAAATTCAAAATAATACGTTAAGACTGCAACGTGCTAAAATGTCTCAAAAGGTTCCTGGGTAATTGAATCTTTGTACTATAATTTGTCCACATTCTTGTGCCCTGATAGGGCGGCAAATGATTGGAGACACAAAAGAACCCCAATTCCCATAGGTCTGCTCAGGCCTTCTTATCTGAGATAATGTGGAACAGCTTGGGTCTGTCCTCATAAAAGTCACGCTGCTCTGATCCTGTTGGAAAGCTTTAAATGAGCCAGGTCTTATTATGATCTGTCTATTGATCTGAAGAAGAACAAAGAGCAGTCTTTCCCTCATTAGCAGTAGATGAAGTCATAATCCACTAGGCGGGCTGCCGTCTTGCTCTGGCTATTATTATTCTACCCCATCGCTGTTGCTACACTGCGCTGGTGGCCAAATCTTCACTGAAACACACTGAATCAGTCATTCGGCATCTCTTGGTGTGGCATCTACCTTTAATTGCCAGTTTAATATATGCACAAACGTATCAAGAACACCCAAGTACAGACTCACTACACAAATGTTAACATTTACACCCAGCACCATGTGCTGCTCCCTGCCCCAAAATCTGAATTTAGATTTTCTATCAATCAATCTGCCTGTCAATTGCCTTTCCTCTCAACATTCCTGCTTTTCCTCTGGTGTTTTTAGCTGTGCTTCATTCAACCAGGGATTTCAGCCTCCTCCTGACTTCGAGTTGCGCTATCGATCGACGAGGGGCCGGACTCACAATGCAGCCCGGGCCCTGTTCGGCCCTGCATCTTTCAGAGGGGGCATCGATCCTCCCTCTCTTTTCCACCCTCTCTATCTTTTTTCCTCTTCAAAGCTTTTTATTCAGTAGAAACAGTGAGTGGAAGACATGAGAAGTAGAGAAGCGGATAGAACAGGAAAGTGGATCGTGAGGCCGTGCATGCGCTCACGCTGCCTATAGGCCCTGGATTGCTAGGAATATTAAGAATCAAAGAACTGCGCTTGCCCATCGGTCATAGCAATATGTGGTTGCCAGTCCCATGGTGGGAATCCATTCAGAGGAGCCCGATGTGGGGCACTAGTGGGCATATCGTCCCCTTAGACAATTTCACTGTGAGCCTCACTATCACAGTCAATTTTCTTTCCACAACAGTCAAAAGCTAAGCCACAGTCGGTACAAAGAAACATATCTCTCATTCATGTCTCTTTTCTTTGCTCTCTCTCCAGCCTTTGAGGCCTATCTCAACCAGTATGACAGAATACGGATCAAACATCGCTTTTCGAAAGCGGAGGACGCCTAAAGTCACATCTATTTAGTGTTGCGTGCAGCTGTTTGCACTATGTCAATTGCTTTCACTAGTAGAAGAGACATTTAAAAAAAAAAAAGAACAGAATTGGCATGGGTGCATGCTTGCCGGAGACGGATTTGTAAGGTTAAAGCTGAACCATTAATAAACAGAGCAAACAAAGCACTAATTAACACACAGAAGAGAAGGAAGCTCCCATGAGGCCTGCTTTAAGTCATTAGCAAGGCTGCATATGTATCCGCTAATAAACTCTGCTAATGCTAAATCCTTTTGCTCTTATGAATAGATGTGCTGAAAGTTGCAAGGTATCAGCCAATGACTTTTTTAAAGCTTAGTATGTCAAAACAATGTAACCTGAGGCGACTTTCACATCAAAAATAAAATACCGGACCAAACCTATATACTTTTTATTTCGACATAATCAGTTATAATCTGAGTTAAGATTCATTGAGCCAAATGCATTAACAGTGGAAAGTGAATACTCCACGCCCCAAAACACACACACACACACACACACACATTAAAACACAACTCCCCTACACACGCATTTTTCTGTGCAAGTTCTCAGTAATTTGATGTTCCATCGCGGGAGATTGTTGGCTTTAATACAAATCATGTTTGAATCGTTTCTTTAAGACCTTAAGCCCTCCCTGGGCATCAGGAGGATTCAGATAATGAGGCCTAGTGGGAATTCAATCATTTCTACATCTGTTGAAAAATGGAGGGGAAAAGAAAAGAAAAAAAAGAAGAAAAATCAACTCTGTCTCAACCCCCCAAAAAAAAAATCTAATTCATTTTGAGGATTAATAATAAAAATAGACTCTGCTCTTTACTTGCAGACTTTTGTGCTCTCTAAATGTATTGGCCTTGAACTCCCTCAATACTTCAGCGTTTAAACTCCCCAAACAATTTCATGCCTACGTTCCCCCCATCAGAAAATAAATAAATCCCTCAGATATCGCCTTTCAGACACCTCTTTATTACGTTCCTCTTCATTTGCCTGCATTCACTTCATCTTCAAGGTTTTTTGTACTTCGCCTGTAAACAGATCCTGGACCGACATGCATGTGAGTTTTATCAAGCTACAGCCAAATGATTGTTTAAGTAATTTGCTTCTACATGTCAACATAACTTTCAAACTGACATAAAGCAGTAGTTTGAGGGGGAAAGTTTACGATTTCAACAAAGAGGCTTATCCATGCAATTGGTAGCACCTAGTCAATTTTGATAAACCAAGTGTCATCAATGAAATATATCAAATACATATATGATTTATATCGAACACAAATAAACAAACTGCAGAAACCTCCAAACAATCACTTTAAAGGTGAATGGCTGTTAATCTTTAAAGATGAATGACTGTTAACATTCAACATCAAACTGAACTAATACCAAGACAGTTACACTGGTAGCCTAATCTGTTGGCATTTTGTTATGGTAAAATATCAAGACACTTTGAGTCACATAAGTCCCTCTCTGACACATATGAGATATGAGCTCAGGAAACTGCCCATGTAACGTTGATACGTTTTTTTCTTTTCTTTTTTTAAGGGGGAAACAGTCATTAAAATTATTTTACATTAAAAGGGGGCATTCCAACTTTAATAAGATGCCTTTTAGTGGTGGGAAGTAGTGGCGGGAAATCAACAAGCTTTATGACTGGACATCAAATGAAATCTGAATCTGGGCCTTAGTACCAGAGCAATTTTTCGACAACGACTGCGCTGCAAACGCGTGAAAACCATGAAAACACATTGATAATATAACAACACTGCCTTCTGTCGGTGACATATGGTAACAAACTATATTAGGCATAGGCTATACCGGTATGTTCAGTTGAACAGGTCTCACGACAAACACTTGTTATTCTGAGCCTTCATTTATCTGACTTAAATTAATATGTGTCTGTGTCTTATGCTTTAACGTTGCATTTTTCATGTGACTCGGGGCAAATATAAAAGCTCAATAAATGTACAACTGTGTGCTGTGTGCAGAGACACCCACTGACCACTAGATGGAGACAAAACCCAGTACATGCAGAGGTTGAGGTCAACAGCGTCCCGTTTATGATGTGCTCATTTCTTTGAACATTACAACCTCTTATTTTTTAAGCCGTCTCAGACTAAAATGCATGTTTGAGCTTAACTGACCAGTAATGTTTTTTATAAGGCACGTTTATAAAAGCCACTTAAATGTTCTAATTGAACTAAGGCCTAATCCCCTGGCTTAGTATAAACCCTGTCTGTGAAACCAAGCAAAAAAGTTCAGAAATAAGTTGTGGTAGGCTACAATTAGTGAGGAAAAGTAATATTTTGAGAAATAACTTACATTAGTTAGTAGGTGAAGAACAGTAATAGAGAAGTTATAGACATATTATACAGTCTAAAACATATACAGTATGACGTTTAGTGACATTAAATGCAGAGACATTGTCAGGGAAAGACAAGCAATTCATGCCCTTAAGGAATAAGAGATTGTGCTATGTATTTATTGTAGATATTGCATGATGGGCTGACAATCATCTCACTTCACCCTATAGCTTTACTCTAGAACAAGTCAAATTAATCCCTGAACATATTAACAGAAAATAAAGCAGAAATGGCAAAGGTCTGTTTAATAAACAAGACCAATAACAGATTGCAAGGGAAATGCTTTAGCAAACTTCATCATCCCCTGAGCATTCTGCAATCAAGCTGTGTGAATGAAGTAAATAAATAAAACTGCAATCTAATACTGTGTTTCCTGCGGAGGAAATGTGTCTAGGATAAGCATGCCACTAAAGTATGCCAAGCTTGAGTACAAGCCAGGGTCAGACAACACAGGCCATGTGCAGATGGAGCGTAGGACAGATGTAACCAAAAAAGATGTGGAGAAATACACAGCGTGTTTGTTTGGAAGTGAATTGCTGTAAACTAATTTATTTGAGATGGCATTTTTACACATTTAGGAAGCACAATGTTCCTTTTATAAAAAAATGTAACATGTTTCGGCCTATATGCAACTGGGCCAGGACCTTCATATTGCCTAAAACGTTTGGTGTTGACAAAATATGCATCATGGGGGAAGCTCAGGTCACTCTTGGAAAGCTGGGATGTTGATGGGGGGAGGGCTGTATAACCTCTTCCTTCCTCTGAGCTCAATGGCTCCCCTAACAGGCGACCTGGGGCCTCTTGGTGGAGTAGTTGTCATCGCCTGTTTCCGGTCTGCAAGTGTGGGAAAGTGGACGAGGCCTCTGTTGAACCCCCCGGCCCTTCTCTCGGCCTGCTTCCTGACCACCGCTAAATATACCAGGCCTTTTGTTCCGCACGGGCCCAAAAATACGCTGGCGCTGACATCAAACATGTTCTTTCCAAGTTCCTCCCGATGGCTTTATCGGCCACTGACGTTCTTCCCGCCTGGCAATGGGCTTCACTTTCCTGAATGGTGTGTGAGGTAGCAGGAATGAAGACGAGAAGCAGGAAGAGGAAATGAAAACTACATGAATGTGTCCCTCTGAGTCAGTGTATTATAGGGTCGATTATGCAGCGACTGCACAGTCAAGATGCATACCGTAGAGCTAGTTTGAATTGAAGAATTCCTATCTTCAAAGCCCTGTGAATATGAGAGTCCACATGCCTTAAAATTAGCATTATCATATAGACATTGCTAATGCTAATAATATGTGGTTACATTTTTTTTTACAAAGCATTTTATTTCTGTAATGCTGATAGCGAGACAATTAATTATAATTCTTCACAAAAGGAACCAAACATGATTATATATTTGACAATTACCTTAAAGGTGCTTTATGTTAAAAAAATGTTTTACTATACTAAAGCATAAAAATACCATAATATGTTTCAGATATTTTTGAAACATGCTAAGTTTACATACGTGTTGGAATGTCTGTTTTTGTTTTTGTCTGTGTGATTCCGCCCACTGCCAATTTACCTAATATTATTTCAACTCCCCAGGATGCCAGTTGCCATAAAACAGTATATTTCAGCCATGGAAACCAGCAAACAAACTGGGTCAAAGGTCGCATTTTCTACCCGACCTAAAAAGCCTCGGCATCCACAATAAGCTCTACAACCAAACGCATATTAAAACGCGGATAAATCCAGTCAGAGGGTAAGGATCAACGTCTTCCATTGTGAATTGCGATCATTCCTATTGCGTCCTCAATCTGGCAACACGCGTGAGCGTCGAGTCTGAGGAGGAGAGGGTGGGAGCAACAAGCCTCTCCCAATATTTTGAATATAGACTGCAGTACCCATTTCAACCACTAGCTGTCAATATTACATACTGCACCTTTAAATTAAGTAGTTTGACTTTTTTGTCTTTCAGTCGTTTGTAGGTTTTTGAGTCAGAAGGGAAATAAATATTTTTAAAATAATTATTTCCAGTAAAAAAGAAAAGAAAAGAAGTTCATTTTCAAGCAGTTTCGCCACTTTCAGGTGTATTTCATCACATCAAAGATTATTAATCTCTTTGTCATATAGAATAGGTGCAAGTTAGGGTCAAAGCATGGACAAATTATATATTTTGTATTTACATTGATTTATCTGCTATATAATATTACATTTCCCTTTATATTTGTGTATAAAGGACGCACTAAGTTAATAACTAATGATCTTGAGACAGAAGTGAATCAATCAAAACTAACTTTAGCTGGACAGGAACTTTATTCTAGAGCTGCTGTAAAGCCAAAACAATCTCTGATACTTTAATTTCCTATTGTCACTGTAAAGCTGCTTTGAAACAATCTATATTGTTAAAAGCACCACATAAATGAAGGTGACTTGACTTGACTTGTATGCTACTACTATATGTAATACATATGATTGAACAGAACAGATTTGACACAAGAGAAATGGATGATCAATACTTGTTGTATTGTATTTGTATTTAAAGGGATAGTTTGCCCAAAAATTGTAATTTTTGTCATCATTTACTCAACCTCGTGTTGTTCCAAACCTGAATGAGTTTCTTTCTTCTGTTGAACACAAAATAAGATATTTTAAAGAATGTTGGTAACCAGACAGTTGATTTTAGCCTTTGACTTCCATGGTATTTGTTTTTCCTACTATGTAAGTCAATGACTTTCATTTTTGGGTGAACTACACCTTTAATATTAGGTTTGAGTCGTTCCTGTTAACCTTCAAGTGGAATGTGCCAGCTACAATTTACAATCGAGAACATCTGTTCATCGTACCGTGGTCCACCGTCCCGGAGTCTCCCTTTAAAAGACTGAATGGACCTACACTTAACCTGCAGTGGAAGGCAGTGAATAAGAGTGAGTGCTCAGATTTGATAGAATGCACTCAATAATTTATCCAGCGGCTCTTTCTTTAGGATGGTCAGAATTCATCATTCATTTTTTGCAAGAAAAAAAATGTGTTCCCTCCCCCTTTGTACGTGCAAAGAGAAGGAAAACAGCACCGAGGCTGGCTTGACCATCACAGTGGCCGAGACTTCCTGCTTGAGCTGGCCACCTATTTATGCGCTTGCCTTTCGGAAGGACTGGATGTTTCTATTCTTTGCCTTTCCTCTCCTCAGTCTGAGTCACGCATCAGGCTTGTTAAGACCGAGATTCTGGTTATTGTTGCTGTTCAAGCTGAGTAATCATCCTGGCTTTGGTGACTAAAGTCCTAAAGGTACATCCTTTCACAAGATGCAATGGCCCATTTGTAAAAGGCATCATTTTGTCTTTTCAAGCTGAGATCCTGTTGAACGGATCTGTTAGATTGACTAATATTTCCGTTTGCAGGTTATAAATGTGACCACAAATCTGAAAGCATGGATTGATGTTAGTGGAACGGAACAGATAGTGTTTTAGTGCTCTCTCTCTTTCTCTCTCTCTCTCTCTCGCTCTCTCTCTCTCTCTCTTTCCCTCTCCCACATGTGCATCAGTCTCTATTCCTTCTGATTTCTCTCTCGCTTTACCTCCCAGGTCAGTGATCATGTCCGGTCAAAAGGATGTGCTCAGCAATTTGCAGCATTTTGAAAAATGTGAGGAATGCACCAGCGTTTCCTGTTTCCAGCTTCCAGCCACGCAGGATTAGACACACCAACACACAGCTGGTACATCAGCCTTCATATGCATCATGATCACACGTTTAAAACCACAGTTGTTTAATGTACTATACATTCATCACATCTCATTACCCATAATATTAGATGCATAATAACGTATAATTAACATTACCGTTATTTACAAAAAAATATATATTTGGGGGGGGGGAATGCTCTGTTCTTTCATAGCTTTCCAGACAGCAACATAGGGTCGGAATACACGTGTATTCCACACGGCCCAGATGAGGGCCGGATCTGGGCCGACACGACACTATGTTGCTGTCTGGGTCAGAGTTAATTGAGGTCTCAGTTTTATTTCATTAAAGAGTTTAATACACGTTAAGTTCAATCGACAGCACTTGTGGTTTAATGTTGATTACCACACAAATTTATTTAGATTTTTCCCAGACAGCAACACAGTGTGGGCCGACACTATGTTGCTGTCTGGGTTCTTTCTTCCTCCTTTTCTTAAAAAACAAAACAAAATCTAGGGCACAGTGAGGCACTTTTAGTGGAAATGGGGGCCATTAAGCAAATAAATGATTGTTTCAACAGATGCAAATAATATGCGTTGACATGATTATAGCACGAAAAACACTTACTAACCTTTTCTCTATAAAGTTACAGTATTTTGCAATCCAATTTTACAACTTAGCTGTCATAGCACCTAAAACCCCAAAATGAACTTTATAGCTCAAATACTAAACACATTTTAACGGAATTAATTTAAGTGCTTTTATAAAATATTAAATTATTATTATAAAAAAAAATTGGCCCTATTAACTTTCCATTTGTAAGTGTCTCACTGCAATTTGAGAAAATGAGGGGCGAGTCAAAATAACTTTTTGTGGTAATCAGCCTCAATTGAGCTTAAATTATATTAAACCAATAAATATTCTTTTAAAGCTTCAAGTTTAATGTTGATTATGTAAAATAAATTTAGGAAAAATAAAAAGAGAAACGTATGAGAGAATTATGGCATATCATAAAAGTATAGAGCATAGAGTTTCAAATGGATCGCGCAGTCCTAGAAAGATTTGGATTAAAAAATGTTTCATATTTATTTCACATTGATATCTTGGCAAATCTAAGCAGTTTGTGAAGTGGAGATGTTTTCAGAAACACTTGAGGAAAATATAAGGTTATATAGGTGTTTTTTCTGAGAATAAAAACTATGTGTGTTTTTTTCTGTCTTGTCTCTCAGAATTGTCGCGAATCAAATGAATTGATTGTGCGGATTGCAATTGTTAAGAGACCAGACAACAAGATTTTATCCCATCTTCCTCACCATATCTGAAAGTAAATGACTCCCAAATTTAAAAAAAAAAAAAAAACCCAGACTCAGTCTAAAATAATGTGGGGCAGCCCTCGAAGGACCTGGGTCAGCTTTATCGCTGTGAGAATCTCTCCCTTCTTGCCCCCAGGGGAAATGTAAAACAGCTCTCTTTTTTTAGACAGCGGAACACAAGAGGATATTGGATCACCACAATCGAGAACATCTGCAGGGAGATTTTGCACTGCTCATTCCCCTGCATGTATGTATGTGTGTGTGTGTGTGTGTGTGTGGGAGGGGGAGGACAGTTAAACGAGAAACACACAGATGATGACAGAATCATGTTACAAAAACACGCATGTATAGCATTCAGCACATGCTATCTTGTTCCTTATAGAGGCCACACAAACTTTCTACAGATATATGCTTACTCTCTTTCTCTCTCACACACACACACTAATGCCCTTTAATGGTAGTGCAGTGTGTGCTGCTTCCCTGGCTGGGGCCAAATAACAGATATTATCCTCATCATAGTTTGGCCTCTTTGCACGGCTGTAGCGAGGGCCATCAGAGAGCGCAGAGAAAAACAGCCACTCGATATGCGCGCGACCATGGAGAGAGAGAAGAGCTCAGCGTTTCCGCTGTTGAAATGACAGGACTGCATGGATCGGGCAAGGGCAGATCTATATTACAGATGCGGCAGTAGATCCATACTGCCATTGATTGACTGTGGGAGCACACACAGGAATATGCATGTAGGCCATGGCGTGGAGAGGAATGACTGTAAAAATAAAGAAAGACTTTGAATGCTTATGGAAAAAGAACTGTTACAGCATCGATGGTATAGTAGTAGTTGTAGTAGTTGACATACATTTGTACAGTTGTCCTATGTGCTGCATGCATCCTTTGATCTATCTATATCCATCCATCCATCCATCTTTTTAAATATGTCAATAATATAGGTTCATTAATATTCTTGGTGGACATGTCATGTGTTCATGACTTTAAGGACTTGAAATGGTGTATTTACTTTGAAAAAAAAAAAATCACTAGTAAATCGCTAATAATTGCAAAGAAACAGCAAGTAACGTATTGATTTAAACATGACATTCTGAAATGGCATTTTTAAACATAAAATGTATTCCAATAATCTGTTTTATTTACAACTTCGAAAAATCATTTTTTACATGTCCCCAAAAACACAATAATATCATGGTACCACATCCAATAAACATGGTTATTCCACTTTCCTTTTTTTTTTTTTTTTTTTTGTTAGTAGAGATAAATAAATGGAGTGAGGGAGACAAAAAAAAAAAAAGAAAATACAGTGAAAAGGGAAGAAACGTGGCTTAAAACACACAAGTTTGAGTGGGAGCTGGAGGAGCAGAATTCCAGAGACTGGAGAGCCGTGGGGCCGGCAGCGGAAGTGTGCTAAAGCTCTCTCCAGTGACCCCTGACCTTGCAGATACCATTCCCATCAACTCCTCCTCCAGCTGTCTGCACTCAGCCACCCAGCAGGCCCGCAAACAGTCCTCCTCCTCTCCTCTCCTCTCCTCTCCTCCCCCATTCCCTCGCTCTTTCTTCCCTTGTGCTCTTCTGTCTCCCCCGCCGCACATCACTCTTCCACCATGCCATCCTTTCATCGAGTACAGTCCCACCTCGGATGGATAGCTATAGATAGATAGATAGATAGATAGATAGATAGATAGATAGATAGATAGTGTGGAACACATTTTAATAAACTGTTGTCAAAAAAATCTCTATTTTTATTTAATAATTGAATATTTTATTTTTCTCAAGGGATTATGCAAAAAAAAAACTGCTTAGGATTTGAGTCCCACAGGGTTGATGAAATTGGTTCGGTGGGAACTTGTTAGCGGGGAGGAAATCTCCCATCTTTTCCAAATTTGCTCTTTCCCACCATCTCATTGGCCACATAAGAGCAGCAGGATACATAGATTTCAGCCAACCCGACTTTAAAACACACTTCACACACTTTAACACAAACACCGCCAACCTCTAACCGATCACCACAACACAGATGGGCCCTCGGCAAGTCAACAGAAACTCTATCACAGCCATGGCGTTCAGTCATGTCTAGACAGTCTATAATTGAGATTCATTTACTTGGACCATATCCGTCCATTAACAAACTGAAATGAGGATGAAACATTTTGCACAATTTTAGGGAGCATAGGATGTTACCCATACAGTAAAAAAAAAAACTTTTTTCTGGCTAAAATATATTTAAATATATGCATTTTTGAAATTTAAAATATATTTAGTTTTAACATTCATATACCAAAATATATTTCAGGGGCAAGAAAACACATTTCCAATCTTACAGTATACTGCATTTATTCTAAATGCAAATGTGGATGGAATAGCCTCCTAAAGATCAAAACGATATTTTGCATGCATCATTTAAAATTACATTCTAAAGTACACTGATCAGCCACAACATTAAAACCACCTGCCAACATCTTGAACTTTTGGTCATGTTCCTCAAACTATTCCTCCAATCTTTTTATAAACTCCAACTTTTGCAGTGTTTAAAAAAAATTAAAATAAAAAATAAAACTTTTTTTTACATTTCAAACTTAATGTATTCATGTACAACAATTAAAGTTTTTCTTTAAATGTGAGATTTGTAAATGTATTTTCTTGGTTTGAAATATATGGAGGGCAAAATATATTTTTTAATGCCTTAAAAATGTATATTTTTATTTTTAAAATATACAAAAATATACAAAAAAATGGCCAAAAAAAATGTCTTGGTAGAAAATGAATTTACATAAATAATTTTTGTAAAAATAAATAAATAAATAATAATAAATAAATAAATAATATATATATTTCTGCTCTTTATTTAACGAGATACAACTTTCAGAGATTAAAAATCTCTTTTACAGAAGTGACCTGGCCAAGATGAGCAGCACAACATTATCAAAAAATTAAGTAAAAAATAAAAGAAAGAAAAATAAAGAAAATCATCATGACATTAAATTAAACATTAGATTTCAATAATAAAAAAATTGAATAAAGTTCAGTTTAAAATAAATAAAAGTATATATGTTCTAAATGCAAAAAGAATTCAAATATATGACCAATGATGCCCAGTCTTTCCAAAATCCCTGTTAGGGGTTGTAGGCTGGCTCCGCTCTGCCCCGGCACCGTGGCCTTCTTCAGCCCCTCTCAGCTCTCTCTGGCGCCTGCTTCTCCATCACACCTCCACCTGTCAACAGCTCCAGCTCTCCCCCAGCCTCTGAGGCTCCAGCTCAGGCCTGCACACACACCAGTCTCACCTTTTCGGAGTCACCGTGCTGGAAGTAACCATGCATTCAAAAATGGCTTTTATTTAAGACACTACATCGTGAATACGGTAGAACATGTAACTAATAGATATCATCATACTTTCACCAGTTGAATAATCACAATACAGTTTTTCTCAGTCACTTAGACTCAGTTCTTGAACTAGATTTTTTTTTCCCCTCAGAACAATAAGTTTACATCTTTGAACAGTTAGTTTGTTGTTCTCATTAGATTTGAATTCCTTATTGATTTTGTTGATATTGTATTGATTGTTTTGGCACGTGTGTAAAAGAGTAAGTGCAGCTGTCTACAATTTGCACAATAACTAAATGCACAAGGCTTGTTGATCAATGCGTAGATTCTCAGTGACATTGTCAAACTCTTAACAACTTCTAAACATTTTTTTATCGTGTGAGCTATCACATGCACATTTATTTTTCCAAGTACAATCACCACCATTTTTGAACACGGAGGAATGTCACAACCCTAAACAGCAGCAGCTACAGCATAAATAAATGTTTATTTATTCAGTACATTTATTTTTGTAGAAATGTGTTACATGTAAACTGAAAAGTTTCCTTGTCGTGGAACAGCTATAGGAAGATAAGAATGTGTGGTGGTGGTATTAGGGGAAGATGTAATATGTGTGTAAAAATAAACAAGCAACTGTCAAGTCATTTTCATTTGGCATATAACACATTTCGACAAAATAAATGTACTGTGTGAATACAAATGTTCATTTTCTTTTTATAAAGGATTGACTTTTCCCAGTTATTGTTTCATACTGTTGAAATCTGTTTCTAAAAAGCTCAGTGCTCTTTTGTAGTATAGAAGCAGTCAGTGTCAACAGAAAAGTTTTAAAAAATATGATATTTGTACTGTATATAACAAATATTTCAATAGTGTGGCACACCCGATGATAAAAAGCAAAGCATTGGGCAATTTACTGACACATTAATTACTGTAGATTTTGAAGCATAAATTAATTAGGGTTTTTTTTTTTTTTTTTTTTTGGTCTGAGTTACTACATTTTGCAGACATGCAATAGTGTTGAGGGTCCTCATTTATAAAACGCGAAAATCCAACGCCAAAATTCATATTTAAAACGTTGACATGGAAAAGTGCTTAGCGCCAAGTCAGGGTTTAAACAGATGTGCACACTTTCCCTTGTGGCAGAGAGTCGCGCTGCGTCCGAAATCGAATACTTCCCTACTATATAGTGAAAAACAGTATGCCAAAAGAGTAGCATGTCCGAATACGTAGTATGTGAAAAAAAGTAGGCAAAAAGTCCCCGGGTGACCTACAACTTCCGCAGAGATTTTGAAGTGCGCATTCGATGGACACTTTACTATCCCAGAGGATTTTTGAATTGTTGTGTTGAATGGAAGTGTTGCAATGCAACTGACGCTGGCCTGGCAGTATTGAGGAATGTTACTTTTAAAAGTAATGCATTTCAATATTGCGTTACTCCCTTAAAAGAGTAACTAACTGCATTACTTGGTTAGTTGAATGTCAGTCAGTAAATGGAAAAACAAAGGAACTTGTGTAACTTATTTGAAAAAGTAACTCAGATATTTTGATGTAACTTTAAAAATTATGTGTTACTTAAGTAGTTACTTGAAAAAAGTAATCTGATTATTTAACTCAAGTTACTTGTAATGCGTTACCCTTAACACTGGATGCTGGTAGGTCACGTGACAGTAACATTCATGCTACCCATTTTCATACTAGCCTAGAACGTTGTTTTAACGGCCGTGAAGTCAATTAAATTTCAAATATAGTACGTACTCAGAAAATACGCAATTTGCGACGCAGCTTTGGAGTAGACCTACTGCAGGAAATCTAAGCAATTCTTGCCGCTCGCGATTCTCAAGTAAAGCATTTGGACATTGACTGGTGCTCTTTTATATGTTCATGACATTAATTAGGTGGCGTTTACAAGGCGGAGGTCTGAAACCATTCCGCTACGCACAATTTCAAGACCATTTGCGATTTATACAATTTCACATCTGGAAGAGAGGGGCACTGTTTTCGTTGGTTCTCTGAATTGCATGTACGCACATTTGAGAAATGATCATAAGACAAAATTATGGTTTCTACGATGGTTTCTATAAATGAGGCCCGTGATGTTCCAACAGTCAGTGATAATTACAGGTTAGAGAATATTAAGACTGTTTCAAAAAGCGAGTGAAGAAAAACTGTACAATTGTTTTGTATTACAAGAACAAGTTGTGTTTAAATATACAAATGAATGAGCCATTGTCTAATTAAATATGCACTAATTTCCACAACAGAAATCTGAACATTGGATAACTCCCGGTTCAAAATTCTTGTTTCCATTTGTTGACAAATTAGAGTTAAAGGTTTTTACAGAGGAGGTTATGGATATCTCATTTTTGTCACTCCATAAATCAGAAAATACTATCAACAGCCAGAGAAAAAAACAACATATTTTTAGGAATAAAAAATGATATACAGTAAATCAGGCAAATGTTATATGAACAAACTGCTCTGTAAAAAACCTACAGAATAGAGATAGGAATAGGCCTACATCTGGAAAGTTTGGTGTTTGTAACCGCTACTGATGTGGAGATTTCGGGCACAGTACAAGAAAAAACTAATTTTGAGAACATGGCCTTTAAAGATATACTGTAATTGAAATCAACATATGCAAATAGATAAAGTGGAATAAAATAAACACTTCATTGTGTATTTGGGATTTCTTCTTTCCACTACTCTGAGAGAAGACAAGTTATGGAAGGAAAATGCATGCAGCTCAAAATTTCAAAACTGACCAGTGCGTGAAAAAACAATGGTTTTGCCACTAGTGTCTTGCCTTAAGTAAGGCAAATGGCTCATTTACATGTAAGCTAATACAGTTAGTGCAAAAACAGAAGGAGCTGCAAACACACATGATTTTGAACTATTATAAATGCAAACATCTAATTTTAGAATAAGAGCTTTGATATTGCTCAATTATGTAAGTGATTTGTAAGCCCTAATGCTGCTGCTTTTAAGTGGAGTGTTTTTACATTTGGATTAGGGTGTCTTAGAAAAGGTCCATTTTCACACACCGCAGCACTGTGATTGACACATGCATGGAGCTCTGACTGACAGCCTCTATAGCTCCATCCCCGACCCCTGGAGTGTCCTCAACAGTGCCTGTCCCCGCCAGACAAGGCCCTCATAGGGGGATTCACTGGTTACAGAGGCCATGAGGTCAGGATGGTAGAAGATCAACCGACCCCATCCCTTCTTGCTCTTTATTAGCTGGGTTAAAGGTTAAGAAAGCAAAGAGCATCCCTCCAGAGTCAGTTTCTTTTCTGACTTTTGACAGTCCTGGTTTACTGTATCCCATGACACATCTTGATGAACCCTGTGTCATTGCACATAACCTCTTGTTTGAGCACACGTTTCATGAAACAACCCAAATTGAACTGTATATATTAACTAAAAACCATAATGCAAAACAACTTTTATAAACCCTAGTTTACTTTGATGTTTAAATTTTCTCACAAATGTCCATCTGTTCCTCACACACATCTATCCAACGCTATCTCACGACCAATTCGTACAAGTGAGTAAAAGGTGGCTAATTCGTACGAATTCGTATGACCTCACTCGTACGAATTCGTACGATTTGTCTAAACCCCAGTAGGTTTAGGGGCGGGGTCAGGTGTAGGTCATTCGTACGAATTCATACGAATTGGGCAACTCGTAAAATATGTACGATTTAGCAAAAATCGTTCAAATTCATACGAGTGAGGTCATATGAATTCGTACCAATTAGCCACCTAGTAAAATATGTACGAATTTCCGTGAGATCGGGTTGAATCTATCGCATACAGTAGCTTCTGAAGACTATACGAATACTGAAATACAAATGGAACTTACGCTATTATTTTTATATATATGTTTTAAATAAGTCAGACAGGTTTGGAATGACATGAGGGTGAGTAAATTCATTTTATTTTTTGGTGAACTCTCCTTTTAATGGGTTTAATAAATACTGTACTATCAAGAACCGTGTGTCTGCAAACGCCAGACTGATGTATGCACTGTACATCTGAATGTACTCACACATAAAGGCAAGACTGTATTATTCATGCAGTGCCTTCTCATATAGACAAAGCAGAGAGAGATGGTTGGCTGTTAAGATGTTGGGGAACAGGCTTAATGCTTTTGAAGCTCTGGGAAAATGAGGCGTGGTTGTGTGTCTGTGATGAACAGCACAAATGGTGATACAAACACATCTCATACACACTCTCACACATCTGAAGTAACACACACACACACATCTCTAGTCCCTCTTTTCCAAGGCCATTAGTACAAGCTGGCCTTGATTACTTATTTATGAGGCAAACAGGCAGAAGTGCGGGGAGTGGAGTAAAGAGACAGACAAAGACTGACCGGAACCCCTCGGCACTGAAACCAGTGTCCACGCATATACAGTATTTGCTACTTCACAGCATTTTCTTCTAAACAGATCACTTATGCACTTAATAACTCATTCAGGTATCTGCAGAATAGCAGTCAAACGCCAGAAAACTACATGATGCAACCATGTAGACTCAGCATTGCAGCTGTGGGTGTACGTGTACTTTTAAAGCCTTGCATTAAATTTGATCAAAAGCAATTCGATTTACAGTCAGAATTGTAAACTGTCGCAGATGTAAAAACAAGTTTTGTACACAGAATATTTGAAAACTTTTTATTTATTATCCATGGCCATATGGCCATATCCACCAATCCTCTTTGAAAAAAGCTGAAATCATCACATGGGTCTTTTCATTCAATGTCTTTTTATCATTCACCCAAAATAAATACATAGCTTTTCTTGCAACCATTTAAATAAATATCTGTGGCTTTATGATAATATCAGCAACAAAAAAGTGTAAAATATATATATATATATATATATATATATATATATATATATATATATATATATATATCATAGATTCATTTGTATAGATTTATATATATATTTATTTATATATTCTCCTTTAATTCTTTTACAACTTACAAGATGCCAATTGTACCAAAGCAATACTTACTAATACAACATGGTGAACTTTTAGTGGTTAACTTAGAGACTGCGGACAGCACCCGTTAGGCATTCTTGTAAATTGTATGTACCTGCACACTGAAACCCCACAGCATAGACGCTCCTTAGAGGAGCCATTCTTATGGGATGCAACTGTGGAGGAGAGGTATCTTCTCACTATTTCATACTGTGAAAGTTTGCCACACACTCTGATAGTAAAGCATGTTATTTACTCTCATGCCAGTAAATATTGAGTAGTTAGAAAAACATATGATTGGCTCTGGAAGCTTGTGTGTGACTTAAACCCCAAGCTTTTTTTTTTTTTTTTTTGTGGAAAAAATATATTTCAGGCTGTTTAGGTCTTATCTGAACACCACAACATATTTTAAATCAGTTTTGAGTGATTGTTTCTGTTCTTAGGACAAAAGCAATTTATGATTGATAGATGTGACCAATAAGAGAGAATTCTCACATTTTTATGGAAATTTACTGTACTGCGATGCAAAACAAGTGTTATGCACAAGGGACCTCTCCTCCACAATACAAAATCAGCATTATGGTTAGTCTTAAGTATTAGCCAGGTCTCTGACAAGGTTAATGTCCAACAGTAATAGAAAGTAATGGTAATAATAATAACCAGATTAAAACAAATGGAATAAAAATACAAATACAATAAGAATTCTATGTACATACAAAAATATAGCAAAGGAACTCACAAGGATGTGCATTTTTTGGGGAAGAACACACACACTTGAAACGGATTTCATTCATCTTGCTTCCCAGTTTTGGATGCCAGTGCATCTGTTTCACCTTGTTCCCAATTGTGGTTTTCTACCTCGTTCTGGCCAGGTGACTAAGCCCTTGTCTCAATACAATCCCTTCTCCCTGTCAGATGACACAACAGTTTCCATTAACCTCACTTTCTGCAAAGCATTCAGGGCACACCAGAGAAGCTCAGGAAAGGCCAAAGTCTTTAGAGATACTCATGCATCGTGTATAGCAGAACTGGGGAACCACAATGGCTTCATTTTGCTGATACAACTCGGATCTGATGATAACCGTCCTAAAGCATGGTCCCACAGGTTTTCTGGCTGATTTGTCCAAAGTATTGGCTTGTATCTCATCCTGACTGTCAAAGGTGGACAGACAGTCCCTTTTGATGTTTGGTCCCACAGCGTAGTTGGATGCAGAAATGGTCAGGGATCCTATCACTGATGTTCAACAGTTGGAAAGTACAATGGGCAGCTGAGAAAAAATGAGTTGAGGATGTAAGAGTGCTTGGGAGAGGTTGGCGTCAGGCTGCCCTGGGCTGGAAACCTGACCAGACACTTTGTCTTTCAGAGTAGCTCCTCTAAAAATAAAAAGAGAGGCTTCTGCTGACAGCAGATGCCGGCCTGAGACTGCACACACATGCACATACAAACGCACACATTTTCCCTTCTTCTTCCTTACACACTCATTCACACACAATGTCTCTCTTTACCGCCTCTCTTGAAACACATCCCTCTTAGGTGAGCTTAATTTTCTGATTTTAAATGGTCCTGTTTTTGGTGTCAAACAGAATTGACTTACATAGTCAGATTTTGGTTGGGCTCTCCTCCCTAACCAGTGCCCTGTATCCACGTAAAGTCAGAGTGAACCAGCTTGCTTACAGTTTTTCCATTCAGTAAGGCTGAAGAAGACACACTCAGAGCTGACTTTCTGTTGAAAGCGATGCCTAGATGATCCTTTTACTAAGTACAGCCTCTGCATTTATTTTGATAGCATACTCCCTGTGTTACATATGGTTCACATTACCCAACTCCATCTTGGAAAGTCCAATAAATAAATAAATAGACATGGGTTTGCTAAAAAAAATCGGGGAGGTGGGGGGGGGGGGGGGGGTTGGATAGCATACATGATGATGAACATGATGCAGGGAGGCCTGATTGGTTTAGAGTTGGTCAGTTCATTTAGCAGAATTGTCGGGCTGCTTCAGCAATAGAGGTGTCTCCTCGAAGGAGAATTGCGAGAGTCTCATTCAGCCTGTCATACAGGCTTCTCCAGGGTTTTACGAAAGGGTGCAGGGTTGGTGGCAGAGATCTTGCGGCACACAGTGTTGGTGTTGCTACATCGGCAGCCTGGACGTGTGGCGCGATCGTAGCCACGCTGGCATAAAGTGAGGCACAGCTTGGCAGGAGGGTAGCAGCACAGGCAAGGCAGGCAGAGCGCCAGGAAGGCCATGGCACTCCAGCGGGAGCAGGCGTGAGCCGGGGCACAGGAGCATGGTCGGTCAGCACAGTTGTCCTCTTTATCTGCCGAGCAGTGGTAGAACAGACCCTTCACACAGCACAGGCAAGTGCCGTACTCCAAGAATTTTTCAGCTGAGCACAAGCAGCGCTGGCCACAGGTCCAGCAGGAGGGCAAATTACGAGGGGCACAGCACTCCTGGCACTTACAGTGGCCGCAACGTTCACAGATGAAGAGATGCAGGCCCAAGTCCTCACTGTCAGCCAGTCCTTTGCCTAGTGAGTCAGGTTTCAAGTCACCTTTGGGCTGGGACCGCACCACAGTGGCCAGACCAGAATGGGAAGGCGTTAGTCCTGTAAGAAGTCTCTGGTCCGAAGCAGCACTGCCGCGGGACATGGAGCTCACAGTACTGGAACGACTCAAGTAGGCCAAGTGGGAATGTTGATGCTGACTTTGACTGTGAGACATCTGAGGATGTCGCTCATCATGCACATAAAAGACACCAACCTGAGTGGCAGGCTCCAGCGCCACAGGGCGTTCCACATAGTCATTATTAGCCCTTATAGCATGGATCTGGTCTATGGACAAAACAGGGACCTGTTGAAGATCCAGGCTTTCAGGGTCCATCCGAAAAGGTGGTACTGGATCCATTCTTTCAGGGCCACCAGGATAGGGGCTGAGCTGCAAGGCTGACCAATATCAGGGTACATCGGATAAACCTGTAGAATGAAAAGATAAAATAAATGGATCAGTGTTAGATTTTGAATCAAATTAAATGGTTGAAGTTCAGATAGTCTATGGCTAAAGCTATGGTTATTATTAGACACAGAGGATGGAGAGATAACGCCATTGACAACACACTGTAATTTAGCATCTGGAGAACACAGCTGTTGACACAAGGGATAGGAACCAGAGCAAAGAATTTGACAGCAATGAATTGTGAGAAACTGGGGAACCCAAAAGAATTAGTGTTAGTGTCCTGAGGTATCTCTTCCTCAGCAGCTTGGCGGAATTTTGCCCCTCCCTGCAGCCCTTCTTTTGTTAGGCCTTATCCTTCATAAACAGGAACAACATGGCTTTTGGAATGTGCATGGAAATAATCAGCATCCTGGAATTGAGAAACATGTTGCTTGCATTATTGGACGTCATAGGCAAACAAGACATTGGATTGCATTGGATTAGATAGCGATGGGTTTTGTTTTTTTCCATCAATAAAGAGATAGAAGACCACTTTTTGATGTTTGTCAGACTCTCAGACTGTTCCAAAAGTCAATGTGTGATAGGGAAAAAAGCAAACATTTTAGGTCGCCTAGGAAGAGATTGGCCATGAGAAGAGAGCTGTTTCTGACATAACAAGTAACGGAAATCCATACACAACAGCAGTGATTAGAAGAAGCAGTGTCTGCTCCCAGTCCCTCAAGCATCCGGGGCACAGTCAGCTGAATTCCTGGCAAGAGCCCTGAATGCTCTCGCAAAAAAAAAAAAAAAAGTAAGATAGCATCCTCCCCCGCTCCCACTGCCCAGCCAGAAACTCAAGATAAGGAGGCCCAGGTCGGAAGCACAAAATGCATTTGCAAATTACACAGAGGAGAAAAGAGAAGTCCTGGAGAGTAATTACATCAAACCCAGCAGAGAGCTGTAGTCAGGTCCTATCAGTCCATCTAATTGTTGAAAGGGGTCTGCTGTTCATTTCCATGAGCTCATTATTTGGGGCCTGAGTTCGAAAACAACATTGGACTTTTAGTCTCGCATCTGCGGGCAAGCCAGAGAGGAAGTTTTGGGTTAGCTCATCTGTGTCATGTCAGGCACTTTGGTTGCATATTTGTTTGAGCATTTGCACATGTCCTCTCCATGTGGTTTTCCTCAAGTGTGTCGGCACTTGGGAGCATTTATCACTCGCGGCTACACTGGAGTTTATTTGGAACTTTCCACTGACTTGCAGAGATCTTGTGTAAAAACAGACCCAAATTACACCTCAAAAAGATGTATTTCCTGGGCTCTGAGAAATGGTACAAAGAAAAATTCTAAACTATTACTTTCTAATTAACTGCCCACTCACCATTAATTCCATCCACAAAAGTTCCTCTCAAGTTATCATCAATGAAATACCCATTTATCCCATGAGTTACTTCCCTTGAGCCAGACCGTTTGGAAAGCCACCATCCATTAACCGTAAACTACCTCCCAGTAGAGTTCACCAACCACTTCCATGCCCTGTCAATGAGCATAGTGCATTTGTAAAATAAGCTGTGAAGCAAAAGACCAGAGCAGAAGCTGCTATATAAAAGCCCCTGAAACATTCTTCCACCGCACCCAGCAGCAGCAGTCCGGGTGCCAGAGGGTCGATAAGTCACACTACAGTGGCATTGCAGGTAAGGTGCTGACATCAGGAAGTCCAGCAGATCACCCCAACACTTAAACCCCCAACAAAGAGCACACTACCACTCCCTACTGAGTCCCAGAGTACTCTTTAGCTCCACCTGCCCCAGACCGCACACCAGAGCGAGACCGTACTAGGGCCGTGGACTGGTCTATCATGTCTCTACAGTGGAGCTTGCACAACTGTTTTCTCTTAAACAAATTCTGTGGATAACTGCTACTTGAGTGCCTTCCAAAGTGCTACTGGCTGTTGTTTAGGGAACATTCAATAGATGTTGGACATGTTGATTCAAGTCTACTTGCATTGTGAGTGTATGCTGAGATATTGATTATGCTGTTCAGGTCAAGTCTTCTCATTTGTAAGTTCTGACCATGACCTCTAAAAGAATTACTCTAAATGCGCAAAAACTTTGCTGAAACTGACACATTTTATAAAACTGTGATGACTGGGAATGAGGGAAATAGGAACGTTACTACACTACACTACTTCAGCATAGCACTTGAATGGATCAGTTTAGGCCAGTTCAGAATCTGTTTCTGCAATCTAGCATTCATCCAAAGTATTGTTTTTTCCCGATCCCACATCTGAAGAATCTATCTTCTATTTTTTGCTGGATGGTTTTATCATTTAAAAGGATATTCTGTATCTGGCTCTCCAAATTTGATAGCATTTCTTACATTGGATGAAGTAAAGCAAGTCCATACCCATTCACCACAAATGGCTGTCTGTATTTCTCTTTTTCTTTCAGGTCACATGAGCACTCATCCAACTTTTTTTTTATTATCACATTTAAACCACTATACTAGGGGGAATATTCACGCAACAGACATCTGATCTAAAAAAGAAAATGGAAGACTGTGAGTGCACAAGAAGATAACACCTGTCCCAGGTTAAAGCACACTTTATGTCCCAGAACTGTGCATACAGCTCAGAGCAAGTGAGAGACAGCTGCATCTAGTGAGCCAGAGAGAGAAAAAGAAGGGAGAGAGTGGCCTTGTTTACTCAGCCCTGCCTGCCATGAGGGGTAACCTGAAGACAGGCCTCTGCGCTCTGGGAGTATCAGTGCTGAGTGAGCTGTACCTCGCGGCTCTGCCCCGGGGCTCCTTGCACCCGTTACCTTGCACACATCCTTGGCCAGAGTAATCCAATCCAGGGCAGGAAGAGGATGAGAAGCGCATATTATTCATAACAGTCACCACACTCCACTGACTGGGAGAAACTTTAAACCTCCAAACAGGGAGGCAAATGAGAACAGGCAAATGAGAAAAGGCAAAACAGTCGTCCCGTAAAGGGTCGTTGGACAACATTGGAATAGCTGAAGATTGTTCAGCCTGTTTATCTATTGATGGGTGTGACCATCAGGTGAATAAGGTGCTGCTGCTGTTGTTTGGGGGCTGATGAGAAGTTGGCCAATGACATCATGCTGTGGTGCTATTTTTAAAGCCTCCAGTCTCCTTTCATTGACCCCTGCTGCCACTGATAAGCATCCAGCAGTTCTGCAGCCAGCCATCAGGCCAGTCTGACTTCCTGCAGGCTAACTGTCATTAGAGATATCCATTTTCCATTTCTGCTCTCTCTCTCTGACTCAGATAGAGTGGCAGATTGGCAATTGCTGACTGAGGGTTGATTAGCTGGTAGTCGTGGGGGGTAGGGGCCGGGGGCCTTGCAGAGGGCATATATATGCTCCTAGGGGCCAGGCTTAACTGCGGCTGGACTTGAGTTGTCAGGCACCAGGACCCTGGGATCTGCCCTACAGGCCCCTCTGGGAACACAGTGGGATTGAATGACAATAAACTGTATGAGATTCCGGATGTGCCGAATCCGACCCCCAGGAAGGACTGAAATAGACACTGCAGACCAGCAAGTTTGGGTGAGAGAAAGACAGAGAGAGACTGAGAAGAGAAAGGGGGGAGGGTTACTTAGAGAAAGGAGGAATATATAAGAAAAAGATAGTATTATTGAGCAAAACACACACACACACACACACACACACACAAAACACTGACAAACATGTAAATCTAAAACTATAAATTAATATTAATAGATATTGACAACTATTATGACAATATAAAACGAATTGACACAGTGAGGAAATTTTCACTGTTAACCTGCACCATTCACAAAATTCACATTCCATTCACAAAATTCACATTCCTTTACGCTGGCCTCTACTTCGAGAACTTTATCACAAACCAATTCCAAATACACAGAAACTTCACTATAGACCATTGTGAGCGCACATGTGTGCAGCGCTGTCCCATGTCCACTTCCAAACTCTCCATCAGCCTCTGCCAGCACAAACTGGGTAGTATTGACATCTCCAACCTTGAGGACAATCAATTCCATGCCTGTACACCCGAAGCTCAGTACATTGGCTGGGTCAGGGTAGGCGACACACAGAGATCATCTCTCACTCGGATGCTATTCTTCTCCCATTATATGTCAACTAGATTATATTTCATTCGGAGAACTAGATCTAGAGAATCTCAAGAGAACACAGTTTGAGCTAAAAAAAAAAATAGATTTAAACAGATTAAGACTAGATTTAAAGAGATTGAAATAAAGAATCTCTTACCCCTAAAAGGAGGGAGATCCATTTTGCGCCAAAGCAGTGTTTTATGTTTGTTTGTTTCTTGTTTTCTTTCTTTCCTTTATGTTTTCTTAAGCAGTTTTCTCTCTTCTGCCTCCTGATGCTTCTTCACAAGTGTCCCACACGTGCAAGCAATCCTGGTTCCTCAGTGCTCAGTCATTCCCTCTGAAGAACACCAACAGCCTTTATCAAGCCAGAGCACTGCATGTTCAAAGAGCACTCAGAAGTAAGACGAAGAAACGAGGGCAACATGTCACACGAAATATCCCAATTTATTTGAGTAAGAAACAAAAATGTCCCCAGGGCAAAGTAACTGAGAGGAGCTTTGCTTTTCAAAAGTACTTCCACAAAACAGTGTGGAAAGACCACAGCAGCAGCTCTGTAGTTTGTCGTCTCTCAGTATGAGCTGAAAGTGTGAGTGCTGGATTTTCTCTCTCGGACTGTCTATCGCTCTCTCTCTTTTTCTCTCTCTCTATCTGTGTATGGTCAGCGCTTCCTGCTCATGCGATCATCCACTCACTCCCAGAGTGTGTGTATGTATGTGTGTGTGAGAGAGAGAGATAGAGATGAAGGGTGGGAAACAGTGAGGGAGAGAGAGAGGGAGGGAGATGGGATGGGGAGGAGAAGGAGGGGTGGTTGGATATGAATGGTAGAAGGAAGGAGGGCCGGGCTGAGGAGGGTTGGGGTGGGGGGCACTTGGTTTTGCAGGAGATAGTTAATGGCTAAGTGGCATCATCGGGCTGAAACCCAATCTCTCATTTTCTCCCCCTCAGGAACTTTTCTATATGATTCCCTGAGCTAAACCTAACAAGATGGGTAGAGGGAGGAAGGGAAAAGGAGATAAAGAGAAAGAGAGAGAGAGAGAGAGAGAGAGAGAACACAGTGAGAAATGGATAGAAAGATAAAGAAGGAAAATATGAGTCAACAATATGAAAGGTGATAAAACAATGAAAGAGAGAGAGATGAGAAAGACAATAACTGACAAGAACTTGATTGAGGAATATGTGCAAGTTCATGGAGCCATAAAGAGACAAACAGTTCTGTAAACATTCTGTAGACATATAAACAATTTCATTCTTGCTGATCTTTCACTTGCATGCAATGGTACCAAGTATTTGGGCACTTAAGCTACCGTTAAAAGTATGTAGAATCTGTGCATTAGAAAATATCACATTTAGGCTACTGTAGATATCTTGTTCAGAATTGACCCTTCGCAGGGAGTTTGATTGACAGGCGATCTGACCAATCATAATCCGCCATTTTTGTCCGACAAAGCAGTCAGGAGAGTTAGTAGATTAACGTTGGAGGATTTGAACTTGAAAAACGTTATGTACTGACATCTTTCCGCGGTTAAAACAACATTCCTTCTTATGTTCATTTATGTTTATTTGATGCTAGAAGTAAAAGATGATTGGTTCACGAGCAGCTTTAACTGAGGCTCCACCGTGATCTGTCAGACACATTAAAGAGCCACAAAACGGTATTTATTGTTTAAATTTTGTTAAAAAATGACCAAATTTGAAAGTTGAGACTTTGTTTATATCAAAAGTTTTATAAAAGTTTGCGAACGGTCAATTAACCCAATGCAATAAAAGTGTGTCTTAAGTGTCCAAGAACATTTGGCACCACTGTATAGGAAAAAAAGTATATGGAATATATATATATATATATATATATATATATAGGAAGACCTCGATATTTTACAGAACGTCACAGTTGGTGAACATGGACAGAACATCGAGGTATATGAACATCACATGCAATTTTTAACTCTAAGAGCCTCATGTGGTTGTAGACTCAACATTTGGGAACTCACTGACCCATTCTGATGTGTTTGTGCCAGCTAGCAGCTGTCCTAGAGCAGGTTACATCCTAGAACAGTGAATAATTCAGTGTCTCAATCGAGTGCATGACAGATTGGAACCCAGCCCATGTTCCTTCACTTCAGTCATTGCCAAACTGACAACAAGTTTTAACCTTATCATTATCGCAGTGAAATGATCAAGAACGAAAGCAGCTTCACAGTGAAAATAATAGAAGAAAATTGTGTCATCGTCCACCTTAAGTAAGGCACATCAATAATATTGTTGAATATTAAATGTCCGAATAAGTAAGCCAAAAGCCAAGGCAACAGTGGCAAGGAACCAAAACTCCATCAGGTGACAGAATGGAGAAAAAAACCTTGGGAGAAACCAGGCTCAGTCTCGTTCTCCTCTGGCCAATGAACAAATAGTGTGTGATTATGATTCAGGCAGCATTACAGGTCAGAAGTCAGATTGGATCAGAACATTCAGAATATTTATCCAGTTCCATCTGGTTGAAGATCGGAGTCATCACACTGGTATCGAGATGAGTTTGTTGAGGATCAGTGTCGATGGCTGTCGTGTCGATGAGGTGTGTGTGTGTGTGTGTGTGTGTGTGTGTGTGTGTGTGTGTGTGTGTGTGTGTGCGTGTAATGGGTCAGGAAGAGGGGTGCTTCCTGGCTTCCTTTAGAGGGAAATAGCTAGGATGACCAAACAGTGCATGAGAGAGGAGAGTGAATAAGGTTTCTCTATACTAAACACGTTCAAAACGCATGACAGAACAGCTTCAGCCTCAAAAAAGAATCAGCTTATCTACATATCTACTATGTTCGCAATGTAATTTGTATAATTTATGCTCTCTCTATAACCTAATGTTCAATGAGATGGATGTTAATTTACTGCATAAATAGCAGTAACAGTTCTGTTTACTCGTATTTGATTCTACTTTTGCCCATCATTTTGTGGTCTCATAATATTCAACTATTCATGAAACATACCATACTTAAGTATGTTATTAAATTTAACACACATTAAAAAAAAAATTAAAAAAGAAACTTTAAAATTTAGAAACTGACAGCAAATTCAAGAGATGCTCCCGTTAAAGTTCTAGCAATTTTTTAAGCAACTCGTTTCATCATAATGTTTATGATTTGCTAAAAAGAAAAGAAGTAAATAAAACTAAATGTAATTTACAAGGTAATGCCTGACAATCAAAGGCTCTAAGACTAAGTTTAATAAATGTTTGAAACCAATGTCCTCAAACCTCTTACCAAGAACTGTAAAACTTTTAACTACTGATTTTATGGTTTGTTTGTATTAGATATTTGATCATTTACATGGTTGTTTGTATGCTGATTGTTAATGGCGTTCACATTTGAACAACATTTTTAAAAATGGTTATAATGAATGTTTGTAAAAGGCAAGCCCTTTTTTAAAAAAGGCTATATTAAACCAATGGAAAATGGCCCAGAATTGTTCATCTAATTTAGTTAAAAACGAATATATTCTTCAAATAATATCCCTGTTTATCTTAAAGCCTTGTAGCTGGCCATGAATGCACAATACTAAGTCGTAGTTAATAGTTAACCATTTAAGCCCTTAAAGGGGACATATCATGCTAAATGCACTTTTTTAGCCCTTAAATGCATTTTGTTGTATATTTGGAGTGTTTAGAAGTACAGAAAAGATGAAATTATTCTCTTCAGGTGCTTCGTTGATATCTTTATATTCTGTTTTGGTCATATTTTTCAACCTGTTCAGATTTTTCTGTTATCTATGACGTTTTGTGAACTATCACGTCACAGTATTTGCAGCGGAACTGCCAAATAAGGACATTGACTTCCGGCCCAACACTTCGAGCGATCCGCCATTATTATTTCTCGCTGCAATTTTGTAGTCCAAGCTAAAGGATGCAGAAGTTACGAGAGGGTAAGTTAAAATGATCGGTTGTTTTATTATTATGTTACATATCTTTCTTATTTGACATGCAATAACTCAGGAAGGAAATAACATGGAGGACCATTCTTTTTTGGTGAAGTTCCTCTATATTGAGCAGCATCTGGATAAAATTTTGTGGTGATAGCATAAAATAATCAAGTTACAGCATTTGGAATCAAGGTAGCCTTTTGTTTAGCCCTTGACACCCCCTAATGGCCATTTTTAAAATGATTTCTCCATGAGGAATATCTTGTGATCGACGCAATGGATTATGTTGATTTTGGACTCATTTCAGTGTGGAGCATGCACTGTAAGTAATGATGTGCCATTTTCTATGATCTATGAAGTTTCTTGATGTTACAAGTGTAAACGTCACATGAAAGCTATAATTGATTTTACTTAGCTATACATTTGCACCTGTTCGGTTTTATGTGTCCTAACTCCGTGAGGATAGAATATCTTGTGATAGACGCAATGGATTATGGTTTTTGAGCATATCATTTGAGCAAATCGGAGCATGATTCATGAAGTTACAAGCGAAAACGTGACATAAAGTGGAAGTAGCCTACCACCGGAGTTACACTTTGGGTTTAAAGAGTTAATAGAGAGAATTGGAACATAATCTAAAGTGTGACCTAAACATTTTATAATTTAAATTGATCTTTTTAAAATAAAAATAAGTTAAAATATATATTTTAAAAAATGTTCTTTTTTATAGGTGTTATAGTACAAATTTCCTAAAATAATACATTTATAGCTATGACGTACAATTACTCATGTCCTTTTTTTATCTCTACCCATCTGTATGATGCAATAGCATGTATCCACCTCACATTATCAGTATGTGTGTGAGTGTGATGGGAACATTTTCCCTCAAGGCCTGCCACTGCCTCAGCCCATGGCACTCACTGCCTGAGAGAGAGAGAGAGAGAGAGAGAGAGAGAGAGAGAGAGAGAGAGAGAGAGAGAGAGAGAGAGAGAGAGAGAGAGAGAGAGAGAGGCACTACTGGCCCATAGAAGGATCAATGTTAAAAGGCCTGGTTAATGACCGGCACACAGCTGACAAAGTCATTCATTTCTGCCGGCACTATGTATTCTGTGTGTGTGTGTAAACAAGAGGGATTTGCATGTTTGTGTGTTTCAAACTCAAATATGAAAATGAGAGAGAGAATGAGAAAATTAAAAGCAGAAAAAGAGACCCAACAAGGCTAGATAAACAAACAAACGCTGATTTTGGGGTTTGATAAATAGAGAAACAAAGAGTGTATGTGTGAATGTGCGTGTGTGTTCTGTTATGACAGTGTTAGTGTAAAGATCACTTCCCATGTCAAAGCACCACTGCAGATGAAGCTGTAATATTGAGTTACAAAACACTCCTCATTGCCTCTTCTAGATCGCTTAAAGGGATAGTTCATATAAAATAATTGAGCTGCTATTAGTAGATAACTAGAAGAATAACAAAGTGCACCAAATCAGTTTATGATCATAATATATTAAAATAGTGCAATAACTAATACCCGTTTGCAATATCAAGCAGCATAATGAACTGTTTTTGTACTGCTAAATACCTGCAAAGCTGCTGACAACGGAAGCCTCGACACATTGGTTACAAATGGCTGTGATTTCTGAATTTTTGACTTTCACAGTATTGTTTTGAATGATTTGTTCACAAATCAGACCGAGTTGGTTGTCAAGTTCAACTCACTCACACTGTATATATGTGTGCCAAGTGGTCGAACTTGGAATAGAGTGCACGAGTCAAATGAATCACTAAATTTTACATTTATGGTACTTCTGCGTCCTTTTTGAAGCTTGAAACCCCTGTCATGGAAAAGAGTGACCGGTATAGAGTAAAAAAAAAAAAAGTCCTTTTGTGTTCCAAATAAAGTAAAATAGTTTTGGTAAAGGTGAGGAAATGACAACTGTCCATTTAAACTACACCGCAGAAAGCAAAGTGAGCTATTCTTCCTGATTTCTTGAAGCATCATTTTTAACCCCACACACTCAAGTGGAGCTTATTCTTCCAAACAACTAGTCAAGCCCTCTCATCCTCCTGCTCTGTACCACTGAGCTACGTAAACACCACCATCTGTATCTGATCAGAATTAATGCCCACCCCCCTCCACATTCTCCATCTTTCCCCGCTGCCCCTTTCGCCGCCTGGTCCCATGCACACATGGAGATACTTACACATCATCACCCCATTACATGGACATGGGCGAAGATATGAACACACACACACACACACACACACACACACACACACACACACACACACATACACAACCCATCAAAACACACCCCAAACTCCTCTCATAACAGACAAACACACACTCCCTGTCCCCCCTACGCACCACGTAATTGTCGCTAATAGATTGGGGGTGAAGTATCCATATTCCATTAAGTGAACCAAACTCTCTGATTGGCTGAGCTGACGGCCCCTCGGAATAGCCGAGCTGGCCGCCAGCCAGAGGCTCATTTCCTGCCGGCCTGAGAGCCTCCAGCCGCTCCCGCTGCAAATGCACTTCCTGACTATGTATAAAATTTTTATTAATGGCCAGGAGTGCATCAGCAAAGGCTCAGCGAAGGAGAAAGAGAGAGAGAATGACAGAGATGGATGGAGTGAGGGGAAAGACAGCATTAAGTATGATTGAGCTCTGATAGAGGAAGGGAAGAAGAAGGAGAGTTTCCAGAATGCCCTTTTAAGAACATCTTTAAGACAGTGCAGACCTGCCATAAGTGTCTGTTCGTTGTCTCATAAACAGATAAAGAGAAAACAGATGAAGAAATGGGGAGATAGAATAAAAGACAAGACTTGATGAATGAGAACGAGAGAAAGCACCAGTTCTTCCTAATAAATACTCAGCTTGGGGTCCGGTAGACTGCTGAATAGTTTATACTTTCAACATTTACTGTAGGCGTACACTAGTATGAGTAGAGTGAAAGGAGGCCAAGAGAACATGTGGAGAATAACACAAATAAAGGCAG
This sequence comes from Squalius cephalus, assembly GCF_949319135.1. Classification (NCBI taxonomy): domain Eukaryota; kingdom Metazoa; phylum Chordata; class Actinopteri; order Cypriniformes; family Leuciscidae; genus Squalius; species Squalius cephalus. The sequence continues at coordinate 25,579,420 of NC_137138.1, read as the reverse complement.
TCAGTCACCTTTCCCCTGAAGAGATCAGGAGGCTTATGACTGGAGATAGAGATTCAACAGATGATGGAAGTTAAATGTCTAGGCAAGACATTTGCCTAGACACTTGACGGACAAGCCCATTTCTTATTAAACTCCATCAGCACAGAGGAGGAGAGGTCAAATGGCTGAGAGAAAGTCACAGCCAATTGGAGAAGACAAAGGTACTTGCCCATCCCAAAGAGGTCTCAGTGTCAATAGAGTTTGTGTATGTGAGGGCCAAAGGTGAGGGGGGACTCTGTTGACCCTTGATAGGAGCCCTAGTTACAGGAGCAAGGGGGTTGACAGGTCATATGAAGTAGATACGCTGAGATTTTAAAGGAATGGTTCATGCAAATATGAAAATTTTGTCATTGTTGACTAGGGCTGGATATTGACAAAACATTTCACGATTGGATTTCAATTCCAATTTACAAGGTCTTGATTTGATTCGATTTCGATGTTGATTCAATATAGCTTCATTTGGATACATATCGGGTACAGTGTGTCGCCAATTAAGGAAAAAAAATCTCTCTCATTTAGCTGTAAACTATACAGTGATCCCTGTCAGTTGGTACATTAGTAGTTAATATTACAAAACAGAGTCAATACTATTAAATTCAATTGCTATTTAGCAAAATTGTCCTCTATAAAGTTTATTTTTTTTCTAGTTGTCTAATGAGTTCCCTATCTGTCAGTCAGTTTAGCGTGATGTTGAATGCTGACACTAGGGGTCGCACTTGGGAGCCCCAAATACCTCTGATACTTCAGAAAAGGCCAATGAGAATTTGGGTATAAATAATACGGGTATAAAAAGAGCTAACATGTCACTACAGACAGACGCTCATTCTCATTCACCTCGTTGCTGGAAGATTACAGCGCATTGCAGCGGTATATCTACCCCGACTCACAGCCACGCCCCACCCCAGTGACCTTCTTCTCTGAAGTGCATGAGGAGCTCACGAAGTTGTGGAAGCCAGATGTTTTACTGTCAGATCATGCTTTACAGACTCTTCCACCCTCACTACCCTTGATGGTGGGGCAGCCAGGGGGTACACGGATGTTCCTCAGGTGGAGCATACAGCTGTGTGCTGCAAAACGCCGCCACCTGACGGAATTGTCCTAGGCTCCTGTCCAGGGCCTGTAGGTTGCTGCTGGACAGGCCGCCTCCACTCTGCATGCCATGGCCATCCTGGATTGATGCAGGAACTTCGTTTGGCAATTGACTTCGCTCTGAGATCGACAAAAGTTACAATACCGGCTCACGGTCAGACGAGGCCCACACTAGTGGTCCAGGAACGCCATCTCTGGCTGAACCTTGCTGAGATGAGGGAGATCGACAAAGTCTGCTTTCTCAACGCCCCCCTCTTTCTCAATTATTTCAACAACTGGCTGATTCTAGCACACTCTCGAGATCACCGGTGTGTACACAGGGGCCTGGTACTCAGGTACCTCAGCCGATTGGTGCTTTAGGTCAACTGGGAAAAGAGCAAGCTCTCTTCAGTGCAGAGAATCTCCTTTATCGGGATGGAGTTGGACTCAGTCACTATGATTGCGCATCTCATGAACGATTGCGCATCTCACACAGTCAGTGCTGAATTGCCTGAATTCGTTCAGAGGAAAAACAGCTGTCCCACTGAAAATAATTCAGAGGCTGCTGGGGCATATGTGTACTCTGTGGAAGTAACGAAGACTGGAAGACCACAGAGATGTGCAGTCATGTCAGAGCTTTTCTTCATGCAAGACAGGTTGGAGGGTCGGTTGTACCCCTTACCCCTGAAAGTGTATGTGGCATAGCGGCACATCACAACGCATTGGATGGTAGGTCTTAAGAGAAGACCGACCTGATCATCAGGTTCCTTAGAGGTGCCAGGAGGTTGAATACCCTTATTCCCTTGTGGGATCTCTCTGTTGACTTGCTGGGCCTACAGAGAGCTCCCTTTGAGCCACTGGAGTCAGTCAAGCGTAGGGCTCTCTCATTGAAGACAGTGTTTCTGACCTCGCTCACTTCCATCAAGAGGGTGGGAGACCTACAGGTGTTCTCTGTCAGTGAAACGTGCCTTGAGTTCGGTCTGTCCTTTCACGTTATCCTGAAACCCCCTCCGGGCTAAATGTCCAAAGTCCCCACTATCCCTTTTAGGGATCAAGTGGTGAACTTGCAAGCGCTGCCTCAAGACAAGCCAGATCCAGCCTTATCGTTGCTGTGTCCAGTACGTGCTTACTGTAAGTATTTACTTGGACGCAGAAATGCATGGAATGGACAGAAATGGACAAAGATGATGACAACCTGTAGTGATGAATAGCAAGTCGGAGGAAATCACTGTGAACTGGTTCTAACCACTTCCTTACACAGTGGAGAAATAAGGACATTTCACCCAAAGAGTTGTTGTTTTAGAGAGGTAACATACATGTTTTACTTACTATAGTCTGTATGTTTTAGCATATACATATATATATATATATACACACACACTATATTCTGTATATATAGACCCATATACAGGGGTGCACATAACCTTTTTGTCTGGTTCTCATGAGAGCACCTGAAGATGCTGCTTGGTACTCACGCTTTACGTGGCACACTTATCCTATAAGTTGTCGTCATCACTTTCCTCCTGACTGCTCTCCTCACCATAACACTATTTGTTCACAGTAGAAATTAAAATATAGGTTAATCTTTGGTTTAATTTTATTAACATTAATGACACAGACAACAGCAGAAATATTAGGCTGCTATCACTTTAAGACTGACACACATCTGGTTTATTTTTCAACTGTTCACTTATGACATAACTGAGAGAATTAGGTATTAGATGGTTGTTTTGACACAATTGTGTGTGTATGTGTCACGAAAGAGGAATCGATTTGGTGTTGGAGTGCTGTCTGAAACGCGCCTTTCTCTCTCTCTCTCTCTCTCTCTCTCTGCGTGCGCACACTTCGGGTGTGTGCGGCTGTGGGCACAGGTAACAGAGCGGGAGTCCCGATTTTCACCTCTTCTTCCACGTTTAAAATCGTTTGAATGTGTCATTTGTCAAGATAAAAAAACGTCCAAATTAAAAACTTTCACTCTATGATGGTTAAACTTAGCAGTTAATCTGCGAATCACGTAGGTGCCGATCCATGGGGCCTGGTCTGTACAGATCACGGGATCAACTGCGATCCGTTGCACCCTTATTAATAACTAATAATTAATGGACATACTTATCATGATGATTGCTAATGCTATCTTACCAGAGATAGAGAAAAATCCTACTTAAGTAAGTAAACAGGTCCCTGTCCCCAAAACTGCCCAAAATGTTGGTACTCAAAAGCACTTCCCTCCACATTTTCTGCTGTACATCGTTTATTTTTACCACTCATGCGCACCAGTTATGTGCATCTCTGTATAGGCCACTCTGGTTTAGGCCAAATACTACAACAAATATGAGATAAAAAATATGCTTGATAATGTATTATTTAATTTATTATATTTGAATCGATGTAAAAAAAAAATGCAATGTTGATGAGACTTTGATGTAATATCATTTTAATAAATTATTCATTAATACAAACATTATAGTTTAATGTTATTAATACTGCAGTGTTTCTCCTTGTTGATAGGGGGTATCAAAAATAATGTATACTGTACTGAAACATCAGCTACAATTTTAGTTATTGGACCAAATCCAGTGGTGAATTTTACTTCAAGTCCTCCACACCCCACTGCAATCTGATCAGAAAAAAAAAAAAAAAAAAAAAAAAGAAAAAGAAAAAGAAAAAGAAAGAAAAAGAAAGAAAGAGAGAATATTGCAAAAAGTTTGCTTCTTAGCCTTTTTTAACTCTGAAATGTGTCACTGCACTTAATTGTATTAAGTGACCACCCACTAGCATCGTGTGACAGGAGGCTGGCCAACGCTTGCCAACTTCAGCTGCATGCAATGTAGAATAAAGATATTAATATATGCTGATGTGACAATGGAAAATAATGTTGGTGATGGGATCAGTCATTCCGCAGAGGAAGCTGAGGGTGTTCTGCTGACATGATATGCGATTATGAATATTAATTATTGAAGTGCAGCAAGAAGTGAGGAAATATGAACCTGGGGCGGAAGCACTTCTGTCTGAATCAGTCTCTCTCACTGCTGAGTGTAGAGTGGACAGAGCCTAATAGCACATCCAGAAAAACTTACTCAAAGCTTTTGCTGCAGTCTCCAAACACTGGGGCTGAGCCGTTTCCATGCCCTTTTAGGAATGGTTCACGCCAAACTTAAAATGATGTCTTCATTTGCTTACTCTCATTTTGTTCTGACCCTGTACTATTTTCTTTTTTCTGTGAAACACAAATTGAGATGCTAAGCAGAATGTCTAAGCTGCTCTTTTAATTTCACTGAAAGTGGATGGTGATTCATATTCTCTTATTGTATAATGGCAAGCTGAATTGGCTAGAAAAGCTCTATCTTTTCAAAAGGTCATTAATCAATTTCGGCAATCACTATTTTCCACCCTGGTCCATAATTTTATCATACTGATAAAATATGTATTGTCGTCTATGGTGGATTGGCGACTTTCAAATAATGAACTGTATCCCTAAATTATGTGTGCATTCCATTGCTGCTGTACACAGGGGCTAGTGTCTCTCTTCTGAATGCCAACACATACAGAGAGGGTTTTTTTTAATGCGCTCCCCCTGGCTGCACCCTCTACTGACATTTGTGGGTATAGCAACTCCAAAATAGAGATACTAGGGTCGCTTAAATTGACTGTTTGTTATGGGAAAAGAACACTGCCCTCCTTTGTATTCAATGTGGCCCGTAAGGGAGCAAATGTGATGGGGTTGAATCTGTTCACTGCTTTGGGGCTCGCTTTGGGGGACATGTGGGGGGGGGGGGGGGGGGGCTGCTATTCTGGCCGTGACTACAACGTGGCAGCAACAGTGGCCAGTACTGTTCGAAGGGTTGGGCTGCCTCACCAAGTTTACCCATCAACCTCTCCTCAATCCCGCTGTCACCCCTGTAATTCAACCACTACACCGTATTCCCCTGGCCCTTTGTGATGGTGTGTCAGCTGCAGTGGCTGTGGGATGCAGATATCATTGAGCATGTGGACGCTTTGCCCTTCTATACTGAACTCAGTTCAGTATCGTGCTCAAGGCAGTATGAGAGGCTGCTTTCTGTGCGCATTCTTTGGATGTTCTCAACCCAAACTCTGACCGTTCCTGCTTACAGAAGATAATGACTTCTGTGTCAAGATTAATCTTGACAATGTGATTGTGAATGGGGGGACCAGGATGTTTCATGATGAGCACCTCAGTAAGGTGTTGGATGCACTTGCCAAACATCACTTGACCCTCAACAGTGACAGATTCTTTGCTGCACCCGCCATTGAATTTGTGGGATTCAAATTGTCGACGGAGGACATTTCCCCACTTAATTCCACTATCCAGTCCATTCCCTAAACCAACTTTGCCAGTGCAGGAGGCTTCCTTTCTATGAATGACAGGCTATTACTTGAATGTTCTTCCCCAACTACAGCCAAGACAGCAGCAACTATTGCGGATAGATGAACCCTCAAGCATTAAGGCTATGGGACACACTCTTAAGGCTCAACTCACATTGCCCCCAGTGCTGGCACATTTCAGGGTGATACCCTGGTCACCTGCGACTCGTCTGCCACAGCCATCGGAGCCGTGCTGTCAAAGACACAAAGTGGCGTTGAAAGGTCCATAGCCTTCACCTCCCCCGGGCCCTTGACCCAACAGAGCAATGGTATTCAGTGGGGGAGCGGGAAGCGCTAGCATGCGTCTGGGCATGCGGAAGATGGCACTGTTACGTTCTATGCGTGTTTGTTGTTGTTGTTTTGCTTTTGTTTTTCCCTCCCTCTCTTGTTACGTCTCCTATTCGCTATCTCGCTCTCAGGTTCCTGTGAGAGGCCATGTCAGCTGTCAATCATCGTCAGGGAGGCTCTTCTGCATCCAATCTGCTGTCGCCCCGCTGGTTTAAAAGACTTCCAGCACGTCTCGTTTGGCAGCAGTGTGTGTGTGTGTTCAGTGTCCTCAGTCCTCAGTGTTGCGTCTTCATTTGCATTGTACATAGCTCACTCACTGCATCTAGTGGCTTCAGCTTTTTATTATAAATTATCACGTTTCCAACACTGGCTGTTTCCTATTCATGGTTCTTTCTGCTTTTTCCAATCTACAGTACCAGCAGTAGTGTGATATCTAAATGTTGCATTCCATCTCCTAGACCTTTAAAGATAACAGCCGCCATTTCACAGTGAGGATGGAGCATTACACTAATGACATTGCTGACGACAGGAACAGGCCACAAACCACTGAAAACTGCTGGCACCACCATCTTTGCCAGTATAATTATAGTCTGCAGTTTACCCTAGGCCATGACAATGTGATTATTAAAACCTTTTATCACCCCCAGCCCAATGGTGGCGTGGAGGGTTTCCATCAGTCCCTTAAAAATGGTCTCGGAGCACACCTGGCCCAAGGGTGCTCTTTCAACCAGGCCATTCGCCTCACCCCGCTGCACTACAGGGCCTCACATCATTGCACCACGGGCATTTCCCCCATCTCTCTCATGTTGGGTACGGTACTCAATTTAAAGCTTAACCCTGAAACCCCTCCCAGGTTTGACAGACTCAAGCACGCCAAAGCACCAGACATTGCTGTCAATGACTGGTTTAGGGTTCGCAGGCCTCACAGGGGAAGCAAACTGGCATGATCCTGGTCCCTTCCTCTGAGAATTCTCCTTCAGCTTGGCCTGGCATATCTTAGCTTTTGAACGATGGCACCCACTGGCAGTCTAGCAGTCTTCATAAAGTTCCGAAACCATGCCCAGTAGTCACAAAAGGCACACAGGCCATTCCCACAGTGGAGCAAGACGCTCCAACACCTCATGCTGTCAGGTCAGGCCTAGACCTCCCAGCGACCTGTTCGCACCCGGTCACTGCCAGGTCATTTAAAGGACTTTGTAGCTACATTCCATGTTTAGAGAGCACATAGGGAATGTGTGTGTGTGTGTGTGTTTGTGTGTGTGTGTGTGTGTGTGTGGGGGGGGGGGTTATGTAGTGTTGTCTTTGGTGGATTGTTCTATCATCATTAGGCATGTCTTGGAAAATGTGCTTCATTTGTTGAGTCTGGTTCTGTTGTTGGGGTTCTGTGGTTTGAGTAGTTTGAGAGTGATCTATCTATCTATCTTATCTATCTATCTATCTATCTATCTATCTATCTATCTTTATTTATTTATTTGAAATCTACTCTTTTTTCATTTCTGCTTCCTTATAATCTTGTTTGCAACCCCCAGTTCAAATTCAATTCAAATTCAATATGTAATTATTATTTTGACATATAACCATACGTGATGAAAAAAATATTAAATTTTTGTATATTTTATATATATTTTTCCTGAAATGTTTGAAATGTTATTTCCACCACATAATTATATTAGACACTATACATCATTTGAGATATGACAATTGTTGATTCAGTTAAAATGCAAAAATAACAGAGGCCTTCAGGTCTTCAAATGAAATAAACTAGTGTTAGTATTACAAGTGTGTTTTAAACCACAGGACCAAAAGGACCTGCAAGATGCTGTCTAAAATACAAAATAAACTTATTTTACATTAAATTCGCCAATGCAAAAACAGCACCAGCTGAGCATTCATCAAGTCTAAGTCAACCACAGCTCAATGTTAACAAAAAATGAGTTGGATCCTTTCTTTTGTCAAACGAGGTCTGCGTCTGTTCACATGAATCAGTGTCTATGGGAAATGGGAAAAACAGGCAGTGAAAAAAATAAGCATGCAAAGGATTCCAGACACAAATAGACGCAACTAAATAAATACAGTGGAGACACACTGGAGAAACAGAGGAAAAAAGATCATGGAACACATGATTTACACAAGAGAGACATATCCTGACACACACACACACACACACACACACACACACACACACACAAACATCCTCAGAGGATGCAGCACAGGTACACACACACACACACACACACACACACACACACACACACTCTCTCTCTCTCTCACGTTTACTTAGCTAAATCTAAATGGGGACATTCCATAGACGTAATGGGTTTTCTATCTCCTTACACTAACCCCACCCCTAAACCTACCCATCACAGAAAACTTTCTGCATTTTTACATTTAAAAAACTTTATTTTTATACCAGATTTACAAATGAAGACGTCCCTAACGGGAGGTTTTTGGAGATGTTGTCAGGTTTTGGTCACTTCTGAGTACAAAATTGTCCCCAAAATATAGTTAAGTAGGTACACACACACACACACACTCATAAATCTATCTTTGTGAGGACATTCATCGACACAATGCAATCTCTAGTTCCATACAGTAACCTTACCCATCACAACTAATTGCCTAATCCGAACCCTTACCCTAACCTACCTTTAACTTAATTATAACCGTATCACTAAAATCATGTCTTGACCCTCAAACAGGCCTTTAAAGGGGTCTCAGAAAGTGAGGATCGGACAAAATGTCCACACTTTACTTTCTTTTTCCTCACTCCAATGGTCTAAAACTCAAACCAGACCTCACAAAACTAGTTGTACAATTGCACACACACACATACATGCGCACTTAGCTCTGAATGGGGAAATTCCATAGACGTAATGGTTTTTATACTGTACAAACTGTATATTCTATCCCACTACACTAACTAACCCTACATTTAAACCTACCCATCACACAAAACCTTCAGCAATTTTACATATTTAAAAAGCCTTTATTACTTTATTTTTATACCAGTTTTACAAATAAGGATGTCGCTAAATGGAGGTTTTTAGAGATTTTGCCAGGTTTTGGTCCCTTCTGGGTACAAATTTGTCCACAAAATATAGTTAAGTAGGTGTGCGCACACACACACACACGCACACACACACACGCAAAGCAAAGCAACCGAGACAGAAAAAAACTAAATGTTTCCTCTTGATAATCAGATTAATAGTTAATAAAATTCAGCATTATAAATGAATGCAAATCTGTTTAATAAAATACTGTAATTCGCCAAAGTCCGAAGCGCATAAAAATGTGCAGGAGAAATGGACTGAGTGATATACTGGAGAGAGAGAGCGAGAGAGAGAGAGACTGAGCAGTGTCTGTAAACCCAATATCCTCTGTGGCCCCAGGGGCTGGGAGTGAACGGCCAGTGCAGGAAGAGATGGGCTGCATTATCCACATCAAAGCTCTGAATTATCAGCCATAATCAATGCCTTTGCATTACTGCCCCTGCTCTCCTCTCACTGTACAGCACAGCAGGGCCGTGGGATCATCCGGAGAGAGAAAGAGAGCAGGGAAACCAGTGAAGGGGGAAATGGCATTAGTCTGGGGTGATGTCTGTTCTTAAAGTCTTTGTAGGTGCTGTGGGACACCGGGCACTGGGCTGGACATTTAACGGTGGGCTTTGGGGTCTTGCTGGTTGGTGACATTTTGGACAGGGTTTGTATAATGCTGCATCTCATCTTTGTAAATGTTGCAGTATTGTGCAAACAATCTTTCAAAAGCGCTTGATCACAATTTTTGTGTGATCTTATATAGTCTACTGGTGATATTACATTTAACAAATACATTTTTGAATACAGTGTATCTACACTGTATTGTACATTGTAACATCGCCAAAATTACCATCATTAGCATTTGTTTGCATTCTGAAATTAACTTTAGGATTATCATAGGTAGAATTTAAGAGGGAAATACTTTAATTTAATCTTTTTATCAAAGATATGAATCTACCAAAGTGGTATTCAAGCCCTTTCAGATATAATGACCTCATTGATGGAGGGGATGTCAAAAGCTGTCCTGTGTTAGAAAGGAAAAGTTTGTTGTTTTGGCGCCCTCTGGTGAATAGACTAGTGATTTCTGGACTTTATTTTTAAGCAATTCATGACAGGGTTTTACCTAAAACAAAACGAACATTTCCGTTACTTAAAACAAAATAAACTTTAACTGAAGTAAAATTAAATATTTTAAAAAAGCTTAAACCTATTTTATTTCATCTAGTTGCCAAGGCAACATGATCCTTAAAAAAAAAAATCATGATCTTAACTTTTATCTCCATAGCGAAATCTCAGTTGGCCAGAGAGTGATTCGTCTTTTATAAATCTTTCAAATAGACAGTCCGGGACGCCACGAGGAGACTGTTAGTGTACTCTGTATCGTTTTAAAATCTTAAACTTAAAAAAGTGTGATATGAATAAATAGTGCTCATCAGTGGCGGACTGGGACAATAATTCAGGCCGGGAATTTGATTCCACTGCCAGGCCACCTCTGCTGCTGCAGTCACCACCACCCTATTCATGTAATCTACTGGACTGATAAACTTGTAGGCTAACCCTATTAATGTAACAGGTTATAGCATAATTGCCTAAGTCATTTTTTGTTTCTTCTTTTCCAAAGACATTGAAATATGACTTAGGCAATTATGCTATGAGGCTAACGATATATAAAAATTTTGTAGACATAGAGATGCACCGATTACAATTTTCTAGGCTGATTCCGGTTTTTCATTGAGTTTGACCTGCCGATTCCGATTTTTTTTTCTAACCACTTTACAGCACACACAAATATTTATTTTTTATCTTTTCTTGACTTTAACCCTTTCACGCGTAAGTTTAAAATATTCTAACTGACACCCCCACCCCCAGAGTGAGTTTTTTCAAGGCGAACGTTCCCTTTAATTTTTCCATGGCGACGCGTCACGCGATATTATATATTTGAAAAGATTGTTATTGCTGCTTCCACAGACATCAGTGTGTATTTTACAAACTCCAAATGTATTGTTTTTCTCGTGCTTATGTGTATTTAAATATCTGAAACCTAAAATAATAACATTATGAGGTTGAAAACACTGCTTAGTTGTGATATATGACAGCGCTGTATGCGTCCGACTCTGGCTCAGCGCCAGCCAACGCGCGAAAGCACAGTTTGAATCTGGCAGTTATGCGACGTCTCAAAACGGTAAAATTAAATATGTAAAATTATAGACGTAATGAGTGGCACATAACGTGAAGTAACATGGCATTTTATTTTGTTTGAAATTTAACTTGTCCAGTGGGACAACTAATTTTCTATTCCACTTGTCCTACAAAAAAATCCACTTGTCCCGGACAAGCAGACAAGCCTTAATGTCGAGCCCTGCACTAACACTATTCTGTCTACTTTTTATTCATTTTTATTTATTATATAAAAAATATGCTACATGTAGACGAAACGAGACTTGACACAGCACAGCAGCACTTACATATTGTTGCTCGTTTGTTGGTTTAATTTTATCTATTGTGATTATCTAAGTGATTTGGATGAAAGCGTTCGTCTGCCAAATTATTATAAATATAATGTAAATGTAATCTTTACCGACCTGTTCCCTTACTGGCGAACATGGCTGGGATTTTGCAGCAGCTTGCTGCGTCTGTGGCCAGGGCTTTTTTCCTTTTTATACGCTCCCTCTCTGCTCCTCTGCGTTTACGCTCCATTTTTTGAACGATTTCAAATAGGCAGTGCGTCGCTGACGTTGGGTGGGAGTGTCATTTTCACTCCGCAATTGCCTGATTCGTCGATTGAGAGATCCGTCAATTAATTCGTAGTTGCACACCAGTCTATCACATGCCAGGCTGATCGTCTGCACAGCGGCAGCCGGCAGGCCAGAACGACCGTCAGGCCACCGGGAAATGTCCCGGTGCTCCCGATGGCCAGTCCGCCCCTGGTGCTCATAAACAGCTGTTGAGATTATATTCTCAAGTGAAACGAATGGAGGCTTGGACCCGGAAACAGTATTCCCTACGTCACGACTAACAAGCCAATAAGGCTTTTCACACTGCGCTCGACCCCGGGTTATCTTCGGTCTAAAGATAGCTTTTATCCCTGGGTAAAGGAATATTTCACACTTGTAATTTAGAAGTGGGGTTGGTACCGTTTTTTACCCGGGGTTATGTTAACCCCGCATTGCGCCCCGTGCGATCAACGTGTGATCATCAACGAGTGAATCTCTGAGCTGGTGTGAGTGAGTGGAGGCGGGGCTCATCTGCATATTCATAGAACTGCGTATACTAAAGGCAAGGGTGAAAAGTTGAAATGTCATTTTGATGATCAAAGATGAGTTTTAATGGATACAATTATTGACCACAGGGGGACTTTAACAAAAACTATAATAGTAGGCTAGCCTATACATCAGTGACACTGAAAAAAACAACTAATACAGACAGGAAAAATGTTGAAACCATTATTGTAACAACATAAAAGAAAACAAAGCAATTAACAGACTAATAAATCAAATTGACAATCCAAATATTTGAAAAAAAAACAAAAAAAAAACAGAAATGTTTATGGAGGTTTTAATGTTATTAACTTTATTTAAAAACAACCAATGTTTACATAGGCTAAAATTAACCATTTGACAGATAAAGAAAAAAGTTACATACAGTATAGCTTTGAGAAATTAGCTTACACTAATCAGTTCTCCCATGCGCTATCAACCACTTTAAAGCAGTAAACCCCCTCACCAGCTTACATTACATATTAGTGGTCTACCGATGTATCAGCCAGAGATATTAGGCTACACTTTGTTTTTTAACAATCGCTAGGAGGGTCCCAGTGATATATAAAAAAAAAAAAAAAAAAAAAAACGATCTGCCATCGGCTGATAACTGTGTGTTTGCGCCCCCATGTGTCAGTTACAATATCCGACAGCTTTGTAAACAGATAATGTGATTTTTATTTTTTATTTTTACATTCTTGTGCTTCTCGTGTACGTTTTCTAGTCTATATAAACTACCATTCAAAAGTTTGGGGTCAGTAAGACTTTTATTCAGCAAGGATGCATTAAATTGATCAAAAGAGAGAAAAAACTTGTTACAGCAAAATATATTGTTTAAATAAAATATTGACTTTTGTTTTCACCAAAGTATCCTGACAATAGACAGACAGACAGGAAAAATGTATTACGGTTTCCACAACATTAAGCAGCACAACTGTTTTCAACATTGATAAGAAATGTTTCTTGAGCATCATATTAGAATGATTTCTGAAGGATCATGTGACAATTTTCTTCTAGAAACGAACACTGTTGTATTATTGTCACATGTTGTCACTGTGAAGCTGTGACTTGACTTGACGACTGGAGTAATGATGCTGAAAATTCAGCTTTGACACCACAGGAATAAATTACATTTTAAAATATATTCAAATAGAATATTTGAAATTATTTAAAAATGTAATATTTCACAACATCTGTTTTTTAATGTATTTTTAATCAAACGTGCTTTGTAGCCTGGTTGATGTTTATTTCAGAAACATTAGAAAATGCTACTGACCCCAAACTTTTTGCATTTAGTGGGTCATCCTGCTCTCCATATATGTATCGGTCGACCACTATTACCTATAGGCATCATTTTCTATATAAAGCATCAATTTTTTTTTTATAAAGAAAAAAAAAAAAAAAAAATTAGCATAATAAATGTACCCAAATGAACAAGAAAACCCGCAATCACCTTTTACATCACTGACAATGCTTAACTTTCATTCCAGCCAAGGTATATGATACTTGCAAGTCGTTTCTCTCCAAATATTTACATCCTTACAGTAGCGTTGTGGTGCATCATATGAAGAGATGACACAAATATAAAAATAACTATCAGTAGTCACGCTATATCGTAATAAAGAAGATGCTTCTGGAAGATTTTGTGTCATTAAATGTTGTGGTTGGTTCATACTTCATATGGCATTATCCAATTCCAAAGCCTAAGCACTAAAAGTCAGCGCCACCGCCACCAATAGGAGCCACTGGGAAGAGGGCGGCATGCAGGGAGAGAGAGAGGGAGTGAGATTCAGACGGGGAATCTTCTTCTTCCTGTTCATTCCTGTCAGAAAGAGACACTTCTAAGAATTGGTAATAACAAAACACACATGGACAAATTCACTAGACAGTTTGGCTACTTGTGCATGCTGTGTTTTAGTGGGAAAAGCATTTTACATTCACTAACCACCTGATAACCATCTCAGCTAATTCTGGGTATTTCCCCGTCAGCGTTCATTACAAGCTTGAGAATGCTTGGCAGTTTTTCAGATTTCAGGATTCGTTTCGTATTGTAGTAGTTTTGATAATATTCCGAGTGATAAAATGTCGCTCTGACATTCTTTGGGGAAACAAAAATCTGTAGGAAACTCAATGGATACAGACACGCTGGCTTCCTTCCCAGAAAGTACGACCAGCGATGATGAGACTTTGAAATATTGGTTCATCCATTCTGAAAATATGATACGACCACAAGATTTGTCGACTCAACACATTTTGTGAAGATGTTCTGGCACTGTTTAGAGCTGAAATGCTGCAACGTACATCACATGATGCAGTTAACGTTTTATCTGGTGCAAGAACAGCACCTGTTTTCTGTGGTCTTTGTGGTGCTTACTGGCAATTCTTTGTCTAAGCAGAAATGTGATTAAATATGCATCCCGCTTTATTGCATCATTTTGTTTTTCATTGGTTATTGTGTATAAAATAATGAGGTCACTGGCAAAAAGCGAGTTCAATGACATCATTCATTTATGCCAGCAGTAGAATTTAGCATTGGCCCTCTACGCCAGAGACTGATCTATTATTAACTAGTGAACAGTGTACTGTTCCCAGACAAACAACATGCTTAAGATAAATGCTCTGGACAAGGTGTGAAATGATGGAAATTATGTGAAATGTCTAGTGCAACTAAAGAAAACTTCTTACCACTTTTTTTTCTTTTTGCATGAAAATATACATGTGCCCAGAAAACTCTAGTTAAAGTCAATGATAAGTATACCCTACTACTGTTCAAAAGTTTGAGGTCGGTATAATTTTATGTTTTTTGAAAGAAGTCTTATGTTCACCAAGACTGCATTTATTTGATTAAAAACAAACTTTTGCAACATAAGTGTCTTTACTGTCATTTTTGATCAGTTTAATGAATCTTTGCTGAATAAAGTATCAATAAAAAAATAAAAAAATAATCTTACCAACCCCATACTTTTTACTCGTAGTGTATG
The DNA here is from genome assembly GCF_949319135.1 of Squalius cephalus. Classification (NCBI taxonomy): domain Eukaryota; kingdom Metazoa; phylum Chordata; class Actinopteri; order Cypriniformes; family Leuciscidae; genus Squalius; species Squalius cephalus. The sequence goes on along the minus strand of NC_137138.1, from coordinate 25,564,369 downwards.
TTTATAATATTAAATATAATAAATTATCCAGTAAATTCAGAATTTAGATTTACATGAGCATTTGTGTTAAAAAAACAACAACATTTTTTGGCTGCTGTACCTTTAACCCCTCTATGTAAACGCCCTCCTTTTCTAAAAGCTTTTTTTCCCCTTCAAAATATCATAGAACATTTATAATTTACATGACCCCTTTTAAAGGGATAGTTCACCCAAAAATGAAAATTCTGTCATCATTTACTCTCCCTCAAGTTGTTCCAAACCTGTATGACTTTCTTTCTTCTGCTGAACACAAAAGAAGATATTTTGAAGAAAGTCGGTAACCAAAAGTCTGATGGACCCCATTGACTTCCATAGTAGGGAAAAAAAATACTATGGATGTCAATGGGGACCAGCAACTGTTTAATTACCAACCTTCTTTAAAATATCTTCTTTTGTGTTTAGCAGAAGAAAGGAAATCATACAGGTTTGGAACAACTTGAGGGAGAGTAAATGATGACAGAATTTTCATTTTTGGGTGAACTATCCCTTTAAGGTGACCATAGTAAAAAGTCATTTCTACACAACACCTGGAGAAATGCCTCCTATAACAAACAATTTCAAGTCTTACAATCTAGATTACTCGTCTGGTGACCTCCCCCGTACTCTCGAAGATGATGGTCCTGTCCTCTTTAATGGGTGGTGTGTACTTGTAATCGTCACTCAGCAGACCCAGTAAAGGGTACTGGGTCGCGTATCTGTTCCATGATAAGAAAGAGTTCACAACAACCATTAGGACTGAATGGCAATTTAGTTTTCACATGGTATTCAGACTATTCATAAGCAATAAAAACACACACACCTCTTTGTAACGATAGTCTTCGTCGCACTGCTGGAGCTGTCAGTCTTCTGCTGTCTGAGTCGCATGATCTCCTGAGAGTAAAAAGTCAAAGGTCAGAATGAAGCACTCCAGTATTGTACTATGACTTCACATTCCTCAAGGGTAATGAAGCTGAGGTAACGCAGAGACGGAAGAAACGAAAGAATGCCAATTATCAAGTGCTGTTCCTTACAATGAGAACCATGCCCTCGTTCAGTGATACGTTTAGAAATAGATGTTGTTTTCCTTGAACATGTCAATACCGACTTCTGATATAATTCATATTTTAAATATCTATTTTTCCAACAAACACATCTAACAAAAACATTAAAATAAAACTTTCCTTGTTTTAGTTTTACAGTAAACCTAGAATCTGTAATCCGGTTAATCCTGAGTTAAAGGGGACTTATTACGCCCCTTTTCACAAGATGTAATATAAATCTCAGGTGTCCCCAGAATGTGTCTGAAGTTTCAGCTCAAAATACCCCACAGATCATGTCAAATTTGCCCCTATTTGGGTGTGAGCAAAAACATGCCGTTTTTGTGTGCGTCTCTTTAAATGCAAATGAGCTGCTGCTCCCCGCCCCCTTTCCAGAAGAGGGCGGAGCTTTTACAGCTCATGCCTCTGATACTCCACAACAACAAAACTGGAGAATGTCACATAGCCAAAATGTCAGAAATGGTCAGTAGCGGTATTGAGCCTTACATGTTCGAACCAGATTTGGACACTGATGGACTCAGGAAGACGTTACAACTTTTAGAATGCAACTGGATGTTTCTGAATGTTTAGTGGATACATTTATGTAGTTGTTGTGGAGTTAAGTTGATTCAATTGACTAGCATGTACCGTCATGTTAATCTAAAAATCTTTTAGAAACAAGTTTAGAGCAAATCCAGTGTTGAACTGACACTGGTTTGCGAAGCAGTCAGGTGTAAATTTGCGCAAATATATAACACATTAACGACTTTCTTTGGCACATTTCCTTGATAAATGAAATTCACCCACGGTGTCCTCAGTGGCTCAGACGGCAGGAGTCTATGGTTACTCATGTTTGTTGGTACATCCAATAACAGAACATTTGTAATGTTTTTTTGGAGCAGACATTGTAATACTCTAGCTAGCTGATACAGCGAGTAAACAGATATGGCAGAGACTGTGCTTCTCACTCAGGACGGGATCTATGCTAATAGGGCAGATCGTCACCAGTCATGGGTGGGGCTTCACCCTACTCTTATGTAAGAGTATGGGGAAAACCTGGAACCACTTGTTTGGAGAGAAAAAATTTGAATTTTGCATAATAGATCCCCTTTAAGTCAGGTTTAACTTAAAATTGCTCCTGAGGCATTTCTAGAATGACAGACTGCATACGTTACATGGCATGATGAAAATGAAATGGTTCAAAGAGGGACTGTCTGTCAGACCAATAGCCCTGTGGGTAGTGCTCTGACAAATGACGCAGATGTGCCTCAGGCGACCTGAGTTCGAGTCCCGGCTCGATCCCGTCTCATCTACACTGTCCTATATCTAATAATAAAGGCATAAAAGGCCAGGAATAAGGACTGCCTCAACTCATTGAGCTTTATGTTTTTCTAGCAGGTTTCCAAGCTGTCAAATTTCAGCTCAAGGAAACATTGGGAAAATGTCGCATCACATGGCAGATCTGATGACAAACGCATTGCGTGCTTGTTAAAAACAACACTGACAGAGCATTTTATGTCTGTATGAGGGCGTAAGTTGACGTACCTCCTGCTGGTGTCTGATGACGCTTTCATGCTGCTCCAGTTTGGTCAGGAGCTCAGTGATGCGCAGTTCCAAGGTGCTGTCAGAGGTGTGTGTTACGGTGCGCTCCGACTGGATTTTTATAAGCTGAGACTGGAAAAGAAGAAATACACATAAAATAGATAGTTCTGACTAGATGGGATGCATTTGAAGGATTCTACACTAACATTCATAAGTTTGGGGTCAATAAGATTTGTTTATAAATGTATTTAAAGAAATTATTTGTATTCAGCGAAGAGCATTAAATTGATCAGAAGTGACAGTAAAGGCATTTCTAATGTTCTAAAATCTTTCCGTTTCAAATAAACGTGCTCTATCTATCAAAGTACTGTATCCTGAAAAAAATTGTATCATGGTTTCCACAAAAATATTATCATCAAATATGATAATAATAAATGTTTCTTGAGCACCATATCAGCATATTAGAATGATTTCTGAAGGGTCATGTGACACTGAAGACTAGAGTAAGGATGCTGAAAATTCACCTTTAAATCACAGGAATAAATTACATTTTAAAATATATAAAAACAGAAAACAATCATTTTAAATTGTAATAATATTTCACAATATTACAGTTTTTACTGTAATGTTGATCAAATAAATGCAGCCTTGGTGAACATAAGAGACATAAAACATTTTAAAAATCTTTTTGACCCCAACCTTTTGAACAGTAGTGTATATTAATGACCCAAATTGTTTATCAATCATCCTAAGCCTACAGTTTGACTAAATTATATTACTGAATTAAATAGTTTGTCTCTTAATATTTATTGAACATTTGAGTCTTTATCATACTAGTCATTTTATAAAAGCATTTTAGGATGCTTATAAAAGCAATAAACAGCTTTTCCATACTTAAGTGCGTTTTACCTAAAAACATAATTTAATACATTCAGGGTTCCCACTCTTTCATACGAACACCAGATTCAAGGACTTTCAAGCACTTTTTAAAAGCACCTTTTACTTTAAATCAAACACAATAAAGGTGGGTTTGTTACTACCAATCTGGACACTATCAAAGACCTACTGTACCTGTGTCTACTGACAACTAAGATCAAACTTAAGGGGCATATGACTTTTTTTAAATACATTGAGTAGAGACTAGAGTGCATGAGAGAGAGCGAGTTTGAACGAGAGATGCAGTTTTCAGCTTTATTATTCCTGCTTTTAACATTTATTTTACACTGGTTTTAGTTTAGTTTTTTTTATGAATAATTACTTGATTAAAACATTAAAATATACATACATTTTGCAATTAAATGAAATTGATGTGGACAAGGTAATTGTTAGGCATTACAAAATATTCAAAATATTTTACATGATATCTGCAGGGTTTTTTAAATCAATTTTAAGTCTTTTAAGACCTTTAAGACATGCACAAATAAAATTAATTGGGGGAGATCAGCGTTTATGCAACATCCTAAACCATAAAATGACTATAAAACAAGGACTTAAACAACTTTCCAGTTCAAATAATACAAGGTTTGACAATAACAAATATTTATAAATATATAACCTCACATTACCACACATACTTTATTAGGCATTATTCGATGGAAATTTGATTAAACTATTTTATGTAGCTCAATCCCTTATGTCCGAGGGAGGGCTCCGAGCTTGGAATGTGGCCCGAACCCAGAGTTCTCCCCCGCATCCCTGACTGGGATAGGAGCTAGACGAGAGTGAGTCGTCGGAGGGATGCTTGGTTCCTGTCGAGGAACCAAGACGATTCGGCTATATAAATAAGCCTCGGATCGTACTGATAGAGTAGATCATTTGAACATGCTCTTTGGTAATAAAATATAATTTCAAGTACTTTCAAGAAGCATGGGAACCCTGTACATTGAGTACAAATTCATCAACTCTTTTGCATTTTTTTGTTTCTTCCTTATTTACCCGCAGGTTCTGGAGCTCTCTGTCCTTCTCCCCCCGGAGATCATTCAGCATCCGTTCATACTCTCTAGACAGCTCCTGTGTTTTGATTTGGACAGTGGAACTACTGCACTGCCCTGTCAACTGCGGAAGAGATACAGACAAACATAAAAGAGGAAGAAGACACATGAGGGAAGGGAAGACAAAAAATACAACCCTAGAATCAATGATTTCCACAGTATAATGTCTACTTTCCTATTTTTGAGCAAACTACAAGACTGCTAATTATATAGTAAAATAGTAAATAATGCTAAGTAAATACTGAAACATAATATTATAGCATGTAGTTAGATTGGACCAGCCAGAGTCTACAAAGAAGTAATTATATTTTTTGCAATGTGAATTGAGTGATGAGTTTAAAGGACCGTGAACAATGTTTCTCTTGTGACGTCTTTACGGCGCACTTCACTGCACACAAACATGCAGTGTGACCAGTGTCGTTTGCTTTACAAACGTTTGACTGGTTCTTTTATTGAAAACTTCAGAGCGGTGATGGATGTGACTCAATGAGCCACAAGTCATTTCAAGTCATCATCATTTTCATTTATATCTGATAGGAAATTAACTGTTCTTGTGAGTCGTGTGTGTTATGTGTATAATAAAGGTTTTTGACATATATACATATATACATAAATAGTGCTGGGCAATGATTAATCGCGATTAATCGAATCGGAAATAAAAGTTTGTGTTTACATAATAAATGTGAGTGTATGGTGTATAATTATTCAACAGAATTTTGATGAAGACCCTGAGGTTTGCCCACCTTCTTCCTGAGCAGCTCGTTCTCCTGCTCCAGGGCCCTCTTGCTGCCCTCCAGCTCTTTGATGCGGAAGTCTTTGCTGGGGTCTTTGCTCTGGAAGGTCAGTAGCTGACTTTCTAGAGAACGCTGAGCATTGTTACTTTCCTTCAAAGCCGCCTAAGAGAAAATGGAAATGAAAGATCTGAGATAGATATCTAATAACATGCACAGGTTGTTAGTTGTCATGATTAAAGGGGTCATGACAAGTTTTTTGCACAAAACAAAAAAACAAATATAAGTGTGGAAAAATGATTATTTTCAATCCTCATTCTGACCCTCTATCTGAAATTATACATTTTAAGGGCAGTGTAGAGAGCGTCATTGATTATAATGGGTTCTATTTGCCTGGGATGAGACGAAACACTAGCATCCAGCGTAGGCAAATGTCAGTCGTTAAGCGACTGAATGCCAGTGGGCGGGGCCTATGGTGCGATGATGAAAAACTAATCGTCGATGTCTTGCTCTGGAAGCAGGCATATGCAAAAGTATTTGACTTGATTAAAGGGGACCTATTACGCCTCTTTTTACAAGATGCAATATAAGTCTCAGTTGTCCCCAGAATGTGTCTGTGAAATTTTAGCTCAAAATACCGCACAGATAATTTATTATGTTGTAAATTACCATTTTTGAGTGGAAGGAAAAACATACTTTTTTCGCGCATGTATCTTTAAATGCAAATGAGCTGCTGCTCCCCACCCTGCTTTCCAGAAGAGGGCGGAGCCTTTACATCTGGTGCATCAGATACTCTGTCAAAAACTAAAACATCTGTTTGGTTTTGATTATCATCTTTGATTATCATTATCGGTCACGCTGACGTGACATTGCAGTTCTTCATCATCATGTAAGTTTATTATCTGCATGTGTTTTAAAGCCATATCAGTCTAAACTTCTGATATATGGTTTTCTGAGCGCACACATCCGTAGCTCGCACATAGACAGCTGGATGTCAGACGGCGCATCCCGAGAGAATTAAACTAAGTTCTCTTTCACGTCTTATTGCGCTTAAACTGTCAAATACACACAAGGTTATGTCAAAAACACACAAAGTTCACATGAGCACAGTGGGTTATATCTGTGGATGTAAACAGCAAGTAAAGAAATCACATGTGTATATTAGATTAAAGTGACAACAGCGTAATATACAGTACCTGCTACTATATATGCTGTTAATATAAGTCAAACAACAAAAGAAAAACAGAAATTCACTCACTGCTCTTGATTGAACAACTTTAGTAGATTTAATAAGAATACATTTCTTACTTAAATGCTGCTGTTAAATTGTTGTATTGTTGACAGGAGTGATGAAGTGAAGTTTTATGGTACCTGCAGTTGTCTGCTTTGCTCGCGTACGTTCTCCAGTAGTTTCTCATATTGAAAACCTTGATCTTTCCTATAGCTCAGTTCTTTCTCCAGCTCCTCCTTCTCACTCTCCAGATTCTGCAAATGCACACAGTTAATCCAAATGCAAGTTGCAACTAACCATATAATTGTGCATGCACAAAAAAAAAAAAAAAAAAGGCTTATAGATTTGTAAATTCAGTAGATGCTAGTCAAATTATATGCTAACAGGTTATATCTTCAAAAACCCTCCACAAACTACAAAACGGTGACTCTTATCACTGTCTGGTTTAATCAATTAATTTATTTTGACTGTACATTACCACACCTTTTAGAGCTAATTATAAAATTATCAAAATAAACTGAATTTGTAATATGGCTTAGAGCAATCTGGTGTTTTCAGTGTTTCAGAGCGACTCCACATGAAATCATCTCTGCATGTGTCCTGAGTTTGGGTCACTCATAACATGCATTTCGGAAGACAACAAGTGCCAACCATCTTCCCAAATGTAATGAGAAGCGCTTACTGTATAAAGCAGCTGTTTTCAAAAAAAGAGAAGCTTTAAGGGCTCCCTGCGGTTTCCGCGTAAATAAAAGCCTGATGGTGCTTGAAAATTAAGACAGCCATAAATATTACTATTAGTAGTTTTTTATTTTAAGGTGAAATATTACAATAGCAATAATAATAATAATAATAATAATAAATAACAATATTATTATTATTCATATTTTATAGTCATGTTAATTGAGTGCAATAATTGATTAAAAAAAAATTCCCAAATCATGCAGCCCTAGTCATACCATAAAATATATGACATCAGAATGCTTCAACTGACCAATCATGATCAGTCAGATGTCACACACACACACACACACACACGTAAGCATCCATTCATGCACAGTGCATTCAGTGCAATCACTTCCGTATTTCTCAATCAAGTTTGCAATACGTCTTGCTTCAAAAGAGACCGCACACAAAGCTTTATTATAAGCAATTATCTTTTTTTGATTATTTTTAGTGGCTAATTAGTGAAAACACAGACACTGACGTAGTTGCTGTCTTCAGTAGCTGTTGGCTGCTCCATTTTGGCTTACCAATTGAAAATATGCTGCATGTATTTGTGATGATTCATGTTAAACTGAGCAGAAGCTTTGTTCAGTCAAAGAGGAAATTACCTCTGCTATACCAACAAAGCAGATATTCTTTTGGCATACTGTATCACAATCTGAATTTGTATTTGCAGAAGTAAGGTGCATATTATTACATTTGACATTACATTTGACTTTTGTCATTTTCTCATGTATAATCGAAGAACTAGAAAAAAAATTGTTTTACCTTCAACAAAATAATGCTAATATAGTGTTAAAGGGCTGGGGGCTGTTGTGTAGCTGTTACATCATACCATTGAATCGGTGTATACACGCATCACACCTTGAAAAACACAAGGTCAGCTGAAAGCTGGACTGTAAAGCAAACGCACGCCCACGAGGCAAAACCTGATATGTTTCATCATCATATCTACTGCTTCTGCTGGACAGGAGGCTGTCGGCTGGTTTAGTGGTAGAATAATCGCACTCACCCTCAGATCCTCCTGCATACGCACTAGTTCCTCTCGCAGACTGCTGAACGTGGCCATCAACAGACGCATGGTCTTATCAGCCGTCACACGAGTCTAGATGAGGGAGAGAAAGACTTTACTTTGTGTCTGAAACTACTGCCAACTAAAGTGCTTCATATGTATTGACCGTTATATTATATTATATTTAGTGCTGTCAAATTGATTAATTGTGATTAATCACAGCTAACATAAACGTTTTGGTTTATATATGTGTGAATCTACAAACTATATTGCCAAAAGTTTGGGACGCCTGCCTTTACATGCACATGAACTTTAATGACATCCCATTCTTAATCCGTTGGGTTTAATATGGAGTTGGCCCACCCTTTGCAGCTATAACAGCTTCAACTCTTCTGGGAAGACTTTTCACAAGGTTTAGGAGTGTGTTTATTGTAATTTTTGACCATTCTTCTAGAAGCGCATTTGTGAGGTCAGGCACTGATGCTGGATGAGACGGACGGCTCTCAGTCTCCGCTCTAATTCATCCCAAAGGTGTTCTATCGGGTTGAGGTCAGGACTCTGCAGAACAGTCAAGTTCCTCCACACCAAACTCACTCATCCATGTCTTTATGGACCTTGCTTTGTGCACTGGTGGGTGTTCATGTCGGAACAAGAAGAGGCCCATCCCCAAACTGTTCCCACAAAGTTGGGAGCATGAAATTTTCCAAAATGTCTTGGTATGCTGAAGCATTAAGAGTTCCTTTCACTGAAACTAAGGGGCCAAGCCCAACCTCTGAAAAACAACCCCACACCATAATCCCCCCTCCATTAAACTTTACACTTGGCACAATGCAGTCAGGCAAGTACCATTCTCCTGGCAACCGCCAAACCCAGAGTCGTCCATCAGATTGCCAGACAGAGAAGTGTGATTCGTCACTCCAGAGAACACGTCTCCACTGCTGTAGAGTCCAGTGGCGGCGTGCTTTACTGCATCTGACGCTTTACATTGCACTTGGTGATGTAAGGCTTGGATGCAGCTGCTCAGCCATGGAAACCCATTCCACAAAGCCCCCTACGCACTGTTCTTGAGCTAATCTGAAGGCCACACAAGGTTTGGAGGTCTGTAGCTATTGACTCTGCAGAAAGTTGGCGACTTCTGCGCACTGTGCGCCTCAGCATGCGCTGACCCCTCTCTGTGATTTCACGTGGCCTACCACTTCGTGGCTGTGTTGCTGTTGTTCCCAATTGCTTCCACTTTGTTATAAGACCACTAACAGTTGACCGTGGAATATTTAGTAGAGAGGATATTTCATGAATGGACTTATTGCACAGGTGGCAACCTATCACGGTACCACGCTTGAATTCACTGAGATCCTGAGAGTGACACATTCTTTCACAAATGTTTGTAGACGCATCTGCATGTCTAGATGCTTGATGTTTTACAACAGTGGCCATGGAAGTGATTGGAACACCTGAATTCAATGATTTGGAGGGGTGTCCCAATACTTTTGACAATATAGTGTATCTTAAATGAATAATCACATATATTAACGTTTTTTTGTGGGAAAAAATTAAAGAAAACATATACACACACACACATACATATATATATATATATATATATATATATATATATATATATATGTGTATATGTATATGTTTTCTTTTCTTTTTTCTTCTCTTTTCTTATATATATGAACAGAAAATAAGGACAGCACTTAATCTAATCTAACTTGCTCAAAGTTGACTGAATATCCAAAAAATGACTGAAGATGAAGCAATTATCTGTTTTTATCAGACTCCCAGCTCAAACAATGACTGAGAGGCTACATTGTGCCTGGAGGAACATGTGTTCCTGGGACAGGTTTTATGAGCTAATAATCTGCTGCAGTCAGGAGAGGCGTCTGAGGGTGGGGTGTACTGAGAGGTGGGTGGGGCTGACTGGAAGTGGGCAGGGCAGTCGTTCATAATGTGCGCTCACCTGCAGCAGGTAGCGGATCTGTTGCTTAGTCAGTTCAGACACTCCTTTGGGAATCAGAGACTCTATTTCATCTTTGTCCACCTGCAAACACACATACAGACAAACACGTGTTTAACAAGTTCATCATATATTCTTCGACCAAGAGCTGCAAGAACATTATTTTCAAACTTTTTTTTCTTCCAAAATATCATGAATTATTAATTAATAAATATAATGTTTCTGGGCAGTTGCATTTTATGACATTTTATATTTTAATTTTTTTTAGATTTTGAGATTTAAGGACAGTTCTTTCACACTGCTATTTTTTTTATTTATGCCCCAATGAAAACGTCAAAAAACATTCTCATAATAGTAGAGGTGTAATAAAGCCACCTTGTTCATATTATAAATTGCACTTTAAAATGTACTTATTTAAAGGGGGTTAGAATTAACCATGATTGAAACTTGAAATCCTGTTTGCAAAGCACAGGAACTGAACAATCTGCCACTCCCTACCTTGTAGTCAATGGTGGAGTCCAGAAGGTGTTTCCTGCAGAGACGGAGAACAATATGAATGAGTCAAAATGACCAAAAAAAAAAAAGAGCCTTAAAGCAGAGGCGTCCATTGGTGTTGCTGTTCTCACAATCATTTCTAAGGTGTAAAGTACAGAACCTCTTAACTTGCCATGAATCACTAGATTGAGCCTTGCTCTCAGACAGCTTTAGACAAGGCGGAGAGGATTCAGGTTTTTGATCACTCTAATGAATCATTTGAGAAAGTGGCTGCAGATTAGGTGAAGAGATGAGATTTAATTTTGGTATGTAATAGGTTTTCTCAGTTAAGTCATCAATCATCTAGCTAGTGTTTGACAGGGTTAAGGGCTGTTATCAGCATGCAAATCTTTAATTTAAATACTCCTTTAAGGCACACAGGGAGGAATTCACTAAGACAGAATATGTGAAAAGCAATTTGCACATTATATCTCATTATTGTAATTGAAGCATGGCATTTCATGAATTAGCTTGCGAAAATGTACTTATTATGAAATAACGGTTTTAAAAAGCATTAAAATGCTGAAGGATGTGCTCTACCTTCCCCGGATCTTCGCCACATGCTCGGAGATGCAGGTGTGAATATCGGAGTTCTTGCGGTAAACCTCAGCAAGAAGCTCACCAAAGAAGCGGTTGTCCATCTTGGCGACGGGTTCCACCTCAAATACCTCGGTCTTAATCTCAGACGAGAAGCCATTCTTCAAGTCCCTCAAGTCCACGATGTCCTCCTGAATGCTTGAACTCTCCACCAAGTCCGACTGGAAAAGGGCAGGATGTGAAGAGCATGAGTGCACAACTTTTGTTGAGTTACATGAATTTTATCAGATGTTATTCTGCAAGTTTAATATTAAACAAATCAGCTACAGGATCAACACTGTTTTTCCTTGACACATGCAAAACATAACGCTTACATAACTGTTAGTATGTCAAAATGGAGGAAACTTTTCAAAGAAGCAAACAAACTCTGCCTATGTCTGCTCAGAAATGTGGGTTAACGTTTACAAATATGTGTTACATTTTAGTAGTAGATTGTGAGTGATGCATACTATCGATCCAGTTCAGACACTCCTGAGTGACATCTCTAAGAATACTCTTAAAAGCAGAAGACCAAACTACATGCTGGGAATTGAGTGAACCATAAAGGTATAAGGCCTCCAGGGGAGCGCAAAGACTTTGGCATATGCAGCTACTGAAGCTGTTGATGGAAATATTCATCTGTCTCTATGCAAACTTTGCATTCTGTACATTGTAATCTGCTAGAAAGCATTACGGTAGTAATAGTAGTAGTAGTGGAGATGCACAAATATCATCTCGGCCAATATTACCATTTTTTTAATTATATGCATTGCTATGATTTTTCAAAGTCAAATTTATTTGCATAGCACTTTTCACAACACACATTGTTCCAAAGCAGCTTTTCAAAAAATCATGACGTTAATGTTTAAAATATCTCAAAGCCTTAAAGTTACATTTAGAAGAAGCTGGGCGATAATATAGGAAGCAATAAGCAATTTTGCTGTATAGTATATATTGTCTATGCGAGTATCGAGTATACTGTATGTAAACGGATTAAGTTGGACTAAGTTATATATCCAACTTTATATAAAGAGCTGGGCGCCAATAGCTACATTTTGCAACTATATATAATATATAGTATAACTATATACTTATAAGTGCTATAGCTAAGTTACTTGTAAGTGCTAAGTTATATAGAACTTATAAGTGCTGTCAAATCTATCTATCTATCTCTCTATCTCTCTATCTATCTGGAAAGCTACTTTTTAAAATAATCATTGGCCAAATTTTCTATTTTGGTGCATCCATAATTAATAGCGTTTTCATCCCTAGTTAATAGCGTTTCAGATTGATTGACATTTTTGCATTCTAAAAGCTTCAGCAGTGTTTGGGTAACAAAATGATTGATGACATGCAAGACAGAGCAGCAGTTTCGTCAATCCTCCAGTAACTTCGAGAACTTGAGGTGTGTCTGAGTGGTCGGGCCAGATTCCACTCATCCGTGAGAGAGAATCACTCAGGGTCTGGTTTAATAACTGAACTGACACTACAAAAGATCTTTAGGTTTCAATTTTAATAATCTTGACACAACTAGAAGTCATTTACCATTACCATCGTACCATTTACGATTACCAGGTTTTCAACTTCAAGAGAAATTTCTCTTAAAAAGTATTAACTTAGTGTTAGTAGCACCATGCTCTACTAGAAGAGCAACTGGAGCAAGTATCCTACAAGTTTCTCTGCTCTGTCCTATGCATTCTGCAAAAAGTGCATGTTAAGCAATGCAGCAGAAGTACTATAAAAAGAGACATTCGTCCAGGTGTTTGCAGGGGTCAGCATCTGCTTTGAGAGCACTTATAGAAAGACAAAAGTGTTTTTTGACAGTGGGTGTGTCAGGCCTTGAGAACATTCCACACATTCTGTAGCAGGAAGACCAGCAGTGACGGTGTTAACTGGGTGTGTGGACTGACTCTGAGACTCAGAGTAGTTCAAGGACTACTGAGACTACTGTGCCGAAACCGGTTTGGAGCTGCAACAACAAAGAGCCCAGCTTGTTAACAGTTGCGCATATTACTAAACTTGTCATTTTTACAGGATAAGCTGTGCATGAGTTGATGCAGAGTTGTGTTAATAAAAGATTGTGTCTGGGTGTGTTCTTACAAGACTAGGAAGATAAGAAATCATCAATGATTGAAACGTACTTTGGACATTAGTTACTTTTACCATCTGACAAGTTGCAGCATGTTCTGCACACAGCAAGCAAGGACACATAATATAGTTTAATTCTTCTAGTTTCACTCAGTGACTAGAGGTAGTATCACTAGAATTATAAGTCCAACAAACTGCCACTTAGGCCTATGCATAATCAATAAGAGTGTGCATTTTAAAAAAAGGTAACACTTTACTTTAGGGTCCAATTCTCACTATTAACTAGTTGCTTATCATGCATATTACTATGATATTGGCTGTTTATTAGTACTTATAAAGCACATATAAATGTCTTATTCTGCATGATCATATTCTACATACCTTAATCCTACCGAATACCTAAACTTAAATACTATAAAAACTACTAATAAGCAGTAAATTAGGAGTTTATTGAGGCAAAAGTCTTAGTTAATAGTTAGTTAATAGAGAGAATTGGACCATAGTCTAAAGTGTGACCAAAAAAACTTCTATATGGGTTATGTCAAGAGTCAATGCACAAAATATTTCTAGGAGTAATTCCAGATCACCTGAACTCCCTTCTTATATGCAAATTTCATTCAGTTGTACTATTGTAACATCGATTCCCACAGCAGGATTGAGCAACTCTGCACAGGAATGCACAGAAAGTGCTGTAATCCTAAAATCAACATTACAGAAAGTTCATAAAAAAAAAATGTATATACTGTATATATATCCCACCATGTTAATAAAGATATGAAAAATACTTTACCTTTATATAAACTGTAGGGTTATATTATATTATATATAAGTTTGAATCCATAATCACTAGGGCTTCCATTTGAATAATAATTAATCAAATTAATTATATGATATGTAGAGTCCAAGTTCGAGTCCAAGTCTGTTCACATAGGACATGTTGTTGTTGACATGTTCCAGAAATGTACATATGGTTGAGTGGGCAAAAGTAATACTTTACGTTCACCTAACAATTACTCAAAATAGGAACTGCAGCTTAGTGTCCCTTTACTTTTTATGTGAAAATAACAACTAAGTCTTATCTAACCTTTTGATAAGCGAGTTCCCAAGAATTATGAGAAGACACTACTAATCTTTACTACCTAACAAACAAACTAATCCTGCAGCTGTGGGATGTCCTTTCTGCCTTTTGCTTTCCACAATACCTTACTGTGTGCAAAAATAGGTCAATGTGTGAGCCAAAAGCTCCTCTGTTCCAGTGTAACAGCAGGTCATTGCTCTTGTCTACAGTGAAAGGAAGGAGGAGCTCGGTTTTCAAACTAAAGTTGTGTCTGACCACAGGAAGCAAGTGGAGAGAGATACAGAGAAACTGAGAGATTTGACATTTGAAGGAATGGAGGGACTACAGTTTTGTTTTTTACCAAAGTAAAACCATATCATTCCAAACTAGTCATTAAGTGTTGAATGTTCTAAATGAAAATAGACTGAAACCCTTTACAAAGAGTCTTTGCATAAGATTTAGAATCACATGATCCCGAGTCCTTCTGGTTCATTTTAAAAGCTAATTTATTTAAGGTCTTACCTAGGATTTTTAAATGCCAAATTCAAATGCTCCCATGCACACAAGAACTATACATTAAAATTATTAATACAATTTTTACATATTGTAATCCCTCAGAGATGTGGCAAAGAAACATGTTTTTTTTTGCACTCAATTTTCGCTCCAAGCCTAAATCATGATCTTTTCAGAGTCAGCTGTCAAACAGTCAAATCACAGGAAAACGTCAAACAGTCAAGTAATGAGTTGAAGGGTCTAATTCAAGTTAAATTCCAAATTTAAACCATTCAAGTCTTAATAATAATAATGTATAAAATCATAATTACAAGCCATTTCTAAATTTGCTTTTATTAAAAAAAAATATGTATAAGGAAAAATGAATTTTAAATATAATTATTAAAAACTTGAAACTTATGTAAAACTATTCCATTGGAGACGGCAGATAATTGATCTGTAAAAGTGCAATATCAAATAATAGTCAACAAAACAGCTAGCTAAACCCACTACTGTCACGGTTCCCCTGTTCAAAGACTCTTATTTTGTTATTCTGTTGCCTTGATGTTCCTGGTTTCATTTTCTGTGCATTTGTTCCTGTTTCCTTTGTTTCCATTGCCGTCTGGTTAGTTTGCATAATTACCCTTATCAGTCTTCATGATTACTTCATTAGCCTCTTGTATTCTTGCGTATATAATTAAACACCCCCATGTTTTTAATCAGTGTTTGTCAGTCGTCGTACACTTGTTGTAAAGTCTCCCGTAACGTCAGTTTGGATTACTACTATTGGCTTCTTGTTTGGATAATCCTTGTGTCTGTATGTTCATGGGCTTAAAGACTGCTTGCTAAACAATCCTCACCTCTCCTCGGATAGCATGAATCTGATGCAAGAATTCTTCAAAAGAACCACAGCACAGAGTTACAGTTTGTTCGTATAAGATGCTCGCGCACTAAAACCCATTTTTATATTCATCATTGTGCCTGCATCAGCTCAATGAAATTATGTAAAACTCCTCCAATCTTCAGTGCTAGGCTATCTCACATTACAACTCTACAATTCAACCTAAATGTGTTGAGTGCAATACGCCTAATCACAACTAAATCCTCCTTTGTGAACGAAACTCGAAGCTTATGATGTGCTCCCAACTCCTGTCCCAGCATGTTTGCCAGCACAACCCTATGACAGCTTGAGTGTAATGCTTTTCAAACTTTAGGATAGGCCACATGAAAGACCGATGACGACTTAACCTTAGCACTAGACCTTCACATTCCAGGGTTAAAAACAGAATGAACTGGCAGTGCCCATAGAGACGGTGTTAAAAATAAAACTGATAGGAACCTGAACAGATAACAACTTACAGGTCTAATTTTTTTTCTTCTGATACGTAGTACCGAAGTTAAAACGACCAAAAATCAGTTTATTGAAATAACACGATTTACCAGTTTACATGCAAATCAATAATCTGACAATGCAAGTAAACTGCGTTTACAAGTTTATTAAAAAACAGGTTATTCCCCCGGGGTGATTTAAGCATGTATTTCACTCAGAGTATGCAAAATACTTCAATATAATTATAGTCATGATAGGATGAAATATAATTTCTTAACACGATTATAAGGCTGTACAGAGTAAGTGCTTTTTGCGTACGTGTGGTTTCAGTTGTTCCTATATTTTTCCGTAAATTTCGAATTTTTGGTGAATCGTGATTTGTTCATGAAATCGTTTGTAAGCACGTCACACATACATTTGTGTGTAAGCATGCTTAGTGAATGAGACCCATTATTTTTTTAACATTATGTTTTTGTCATCATTTTTGAACAAGATTATATAAGCTTACATTATAGCTTTTAGTTGAAAACATTAAACAATATGTGCAAACAATAAAATATACAGAACAAATGCATCCCAGATAGCAACAAAGTCTGGGCCGAGTCTGGCTTACATTCGGCACCTCTGGCTTAATTCTGGCGCTGTTTCTGGCGCTGTTTCACATGTTCATGTTGGAAAAAAAAAAGAATATTCACATGCTCGGGTGAAAGTTGACTCCTAAGTCTGATAACAATGAGTCCGGGTTCAGGGAAAATGCGCTCCACCGACAGACGCTTCAGAGACACCAATAACGGTGTGCTAGGCGAAGTTTCTTACAACGCTTTGTGTTTTCTGTTCTTAAAGGGGTGGTATAATGCCCTTTTCACAAGATGTAAAATAAGTCTTTGATGTCCCCAGAGTGTGTATGTGAAGTTTTAGCTCACCCCACAGTTATTTTTATTAGGGCTGGGAATCGATTAAAAAATTTTTACTAATTAATTGCACAATTTGCTGTAATTAATTGCAATTAATTGCATTTTCCCCAAGCTTGTAATCATCAATAGGCCTATTTAAACTTAGAATCACCTAATTAAATTAAACAACACAGGAAAAAATAGCCCTATTAAAATAATATTAATCATCAATATATCAATATATTATTCTTTTCAATAATCAATCAACATAATCAGTTTAACAGATTTTTTTTTTTTTTTTTACTAATTATCAAAATAAAATATAGTCCTACAAAGCTATTATTACCAGAGCATGTGATCAGAGCAGGTAATTTTACCATTGTTGCCCAGCATGGCTATACCAGCTCAGCAAACAGAAGTGTACTACAGAGAAATTTCACATTATTTGAGCGGACTTTGCTTTTCCAGTGCGTGATCGGTACATGATTGGAGCGTTTCGTTTGGGCTGTTAACACACACACACACACACACACGCACACGGAGTGGAAAAGACCCGCTCATGAAAGCTGCGCGAGAATGAAACCTGATCGCCGAACAAGGAGGGGCGGGACGGCATATTTCCAATAGCAGCCGCAACAGGAAATCATTAAAACGAGGCAAAAAAGAAAGTGCTGCGTCAATTGCGCTTTTTTTTTTTTTTCCGCGTTAAACATCTCAAATTAATCGCAAAGATTAATGCGTTAATTCCCCCAGCCCTAATTTTTATATAGTATGTTAAAATTGTCACTTTTTGAGGGTGAGCAAAAACACACCGTTTTGTGTCTGTTCCTTTAAATGCAAATGAGCTGCTGCTCCCGGCACAGAGGGCGGAGCTTCAACAGCTTGCACTCACACAGACATGCACTGAAAATTTCAAAAACTTTTAGCCTTTTATGTTTTATAACCGGATTCAGACAATGATGGAGAGACTCAAGAAGAAGTGACAATATGTAGAATGCAACAGGACATTTCTGAATGGTTAGTTGATGAATTTATGTTGCTTATGTGTAGTTATCTTCTAGTCATTGATTAGCATATTCTGTCTTGATAATCTATAAATCGTGTTCCGGGGGCGGGGTTTATGTAAATTCTAGGGTTGGTTATGTCACTAACCCTGGAGGAATGTTGTGTAGTCCCTACCAGCCGTTTGTTGTAGTCCTTAAAAAGCGATTTCTTTAAAAGCAAATATCTCCCTTTGCTTTGAACTTTGAGCATTGCAACTTTGCAGATGTTGTTTATGTTCAAACAGCAACATTACACACTAACTAAAGTTAAAAAAGTGAAATCATAATCAACCACCCCTTTAAACCTGTCTCCCTCGACCAAACTTAAAGGAAGCATATGTCTCGACATCATTTTGCTATCAGATAAGTTATCTTCTCGGCTCACTCAGTCGTGAATGCAGTGATGGACAGCGGTCTTTCCTCATTCGACTGGTGTTTGGATTTCATGGTGGTGAAAACTCGTGGTGTCTCACCCGAGAATAGCACTATTCGCACTGGATTAGTATTATCTGGGGACCTTGTAATTCCAAACTTCGATGCAGACGACGACATTCTGTGATCAAATACGATCAACTTGTTAACAAGCTTCACAGCGCATTTAGCTATAACAATGAGTTTTAGTTTGCGCGTTTAGGATTTCATTCTCTTACGACCAGCAAAGCAACATATTTAGCAAAATTCTAATAGTATTTTTATTTTTCGAATAATAATTACAGTCAGATCAAATATTTAAATATTCGACTATTCGTGCACACCCCTACTTTTTACCCAGCCGTCCAATCACAGTGGAAGAGGGGAGGGACAAACACCACACCGATAAACTGCCACATTCGGCTTGTACAATGGCATCAGACGACAAAAACAAGCACAACAACAGAACAAAATCATTTAAAGCAAGAGCCAAAGCAAACACTTTTCATTGTATTGTCATTTTATATATAGAAACAAATTATCTGTGAAATCAGATACTAGTTACACTTCCGCGGATATTTCGTATCAGAGCAACCAAAGCATTTCAACTGAAAAAAACGCAGCAAGGCATTTTCAGAAGAGCGTCTGGTGTTTTCAACACTTCGGTGGACACATGGCCTAACTGCTCGGCTCAATACAAAACAAAACAAAAAAATCGTACCTTATTTCTCAGTGTTGCAGGAAAGTAGTGTGGATGACATATTGAAATTTCAAGATTATTATTATTTATCTGTGAAATCTCACATACACACAATTAAAGAAATATTTAGACACTTTTTGCATCATTTAAAATACTGCAACTTGAACGTAAATGACAATTCACTGACACTGCTGTTTTCTTGATACACTAAGTTTAAAAAAAAAACAAAAAAAAAAACATCAGTGTGACCACAGCTCGACTGTATGTTATGAAAACACATTTAAGCTCTTTTATATACCTGTCATCTTCTAATCACCTGCAGGCTGGTTGACAGCAACAGTTGCGATAAAGGACAACTCCCTCTAACACTTTCCTTGCAATATTATGACTATTGCCGGGCCCAATCTAAATGGGTGTTAACACACTGTCTCCTCTGGGAATTACAGAGTCCATTCTTTCTCTGAGACACACCCTAAAC
The DNA here is from genome assembly GCF_949319135.1 of Squalius cephalus. Lineage (NCBI taxonomy): Eukaryota > Metazoa > Chordata > Actinopteri > Cypriniformes > Leuciscidae > Squalius > Squalius cephalus. Next base: position 25,544,525 of record NC_137138.1, on the reverse strand, counting down.
CCTGCAGGTACTGCACTTGTGCTCAAACGCGGTCATATTAGCATGTGCGTGCAACTACACATACACACCAAAGCCTGCCTTACAGTAAAGCTAGTTCTACCAGCTCATCTAGCGAGCCAGAGGCATGAACAAACCTAGAGGAAAACATGTGTAATACAGTATATCTATTGCTCATGTATTCTGCATAAAGGCATGAAAGTCAAGAGGTCAAGGGTAACTTTAGGTGTGTGTGTGTGTGTTTGTGTGCTACTGCTAACCATATGATTTCATACAAAAAGTATTCAGCCTTATATGTTAGTGAATATATGCCTGTTTGCAAACATAGTACATGTTATTTTATTACCTCAGATGGTTCAGGGCTCTTGACGGGACTGGATGAATGGCTGTAGAAAGATGTTTGTCCATTTATGTTCTGAATATAGAAAAAGAAAACATGAATGAATCAGGCTTCTTGAACATGTTTTGTCTTGTTCTTAAAAGTCAAAAAAAAAAAAATGAATTGCATTGTGCACAACTTTTTTTCATGTGGTTTTGGAGTGTCTTTATTAAAATTAGATAAAAATCTAAAACGTACAAGGGGAAAAGGCTAACTTTATAACTAAATTATTAACATTAACAAACATTTTAAACTATAAGTTATTGTAAGTATAATATAGGCAATATGCAGTAAAGATTCATAATTTCATTTGTTGGGACTGGGGAGCTAGTTGTCACACTTTTTACTCCAGTGAATAAACATGAATTTTGTTGATTACAAAAAACCTACTTGAAGGTTATTATTTGACAGAAAGAAAAAGTTAATGAACATGCACTGACCAATAGCAGGACATGTTAGGATATAATTGTAATTTTAGATTGGAAGACAGAATTCACATTTATAGATGTTTGAAACCAACATAGAGAAACATGTATTTATTTGTGCGTGCAACTCAAAACCACTTAGTTACTGTGAAATAGCGTAGCCAATGTGGCCATTGTCAGCTAACCCCTACTTTCCCTTATTCACATCAAAACATTAATAATGCTCACGAATTGACATGCAGTGACCCTGTAAGACAAACAGAACCTCAGCTACTTTGATCTCCTGAGATATGGACACACATACTGCCATTTGTCTCCACACGCCCACAGGCAGAAGTTGCGGGAAAGATTTTTTTTCCCTCCCGTCCTTCCTTCACATTTGTTCCTTCTCCCCATTTCCTTCCCTTAACACATTCTTCTCTTCACTCGGTTCACTTAGAAAGATTATATATATTGTTATGATGTTCTATGTCAATGCAAGTTAATTAACAGTCGTGTTTGGTGTCATTGGTAACGGACTAAAATACAGCTTAGGTGGAGCAGAGGAGCGCACCGACTGAAGTTTTAGAGCTCCAACTAACACATTGGCATTAGTCATGTATACTTAGACTGTAGAGGCTAATAAAGGGTTTTCCGTTTAGAACAGTGTGTTAGACCAATCTAAATAGAGTGAGCCTCAACCTCTTACTATTGTAATATTATTCTAACTAAGTGTACGTGGGAAACCATGGCATGATTATACAACGTTACCATTAGAAGTAGTTAAGTTGGTCAGCTTGTTAAAGGTCCCGTTATATGCCCCTTTTCACAAGATGTAAAATAAGTCTCTGATGTCCCCAGAGTGTGTATGTGAAGTTTGAGCTCAAAATACCCAACAGATCATTTTTTACAGCATGTTTAAATTGACATTTTTTGGGGCTCAGAAAAACGAGCTGTTTCAGTGTGTGCCCTTTAAATGCAAATGAGGTGCTGCTGGACGACACAGGGGGCGGAGCTTCATGAGCTCGCGCTCAGTCTGTCAGGAAAAATTCATCTCACGGAATGATGATAATATCAGAAACTCTCAGTAACGGCGTTCATTTCGAGTCGGACAATAATGCCTACAGAGTCAGAGTGCACATAGAGATGAAACAGGTATAGTTTAGTAGTTTAATTACGGTTATTATAACGTATTTGTCATCTGCTTGTAGGCTATGTATCCATTATTTATTAATAGCCTACAAGTCTGCTGTCTGAATGATGATCAAACATATACTGATGAGTTTAATAAAGTTTATTGTACATCACACAAAAGATGAAGCGGCAGTTTTACTTCAGAAAATCACCGTAAGAGCTGAGTAAACACAGTAGCCTAAGTTATAAGAAGTGGACAAGTAGCCAGTAGAGTTGAGGGAGCATTCCTCTGGGCGGAGGTTAGTCAAGAAACGGTTCTAGTGACATCACTAAAGAAGGAAGTAGAGGGATGTAGTCCAATCGAGCCGTTTTTTGTAGTCAACTTCTGTTAAATAAAATATCTCGCTTGGCATTGAACTTTGAGCTTTATAATTTTACAGATATTATTTATGCTCTAACAGCAACATTACACACTAACTAAAGTTTGAAACATGGGATCACGCAGAACGGGACCTTTAATGGTCGTGGCCTCTGGTTAGATATAATCTTACCGTAATTAAGTGTGTTCAGATCTATGGGGACTAAATAATATAGAATGAGTAAGTAGAGTACGGCCGTCTAGAATATTAGTCAACCAGCTCGGTCTAATGACCAAGACTGACGAGTTTGTGATTATGAGATCGTATACCTGGCCGGTTCGAGACTCAAAAGCGTTACAGGAATCCGGATGAATGGGTGTAATTTCAATAAAGAGTTAAATAGAATAAATCAAATGCGTACACTATTATTTAAATGGCCAATTACCAATTGGCATTCTAATCTAAATTCGAGGTTGTGATAAAATGGAGTCAGATAAAAGTTTAATTGGAATTAAATTACTTTGCTACACTGAAAAAAACGAACGCGCAGAAACCTTCATCCGTTTATCGGAAACTGTTGTTGGGCCAATTGGGTGGGCAAAAAAAAAATTACATTTTTGCCAATAACTTCGGAACGACAGAATTCTTTGAGACTATACTGGTATAAAGATTAACTTTGTTAAACTTGTCCTAGATAACTGGTTCGATTGTCACACAAATTTGATGTGGATCATCTAAGGACTGTCATGACAATAAGTTATCAAAATAATTTTGATGTGTCAAACCAATGACATTTTTTGAGAGTAACCCATATTTGAAAAACTTAACAGAAACCTTCAGACCTGTATCCTCTGAACGTAAAGTCCAAACTTAACATGACTTGATGTGTTTATAACTCTTGCAAGCTATTCTAGCTCAATCTTTCAAGAAAAAAAAAAAGATGGAAAGAGTTAACATAAGCTTGATGAAATTTCACAATAAATATTGTGAAAAAAGCTTCTATAGGAACCAGTGTGATGATGACTTAAAAAATGAAATATGTCATTGCTGCAGCACTCTATATGCCTTCTTGAAAACAACTGCTTTAAAATAATGTTACAAAAGTTTGGCAACACTGACATTAGACGCAATGATTGCTATTAGGGCTGGTTGATTATGGCAAAAATCATAATTATTATTTAACATGATTATTAGTGCGTCTTATTTAATGATACGAGTCATTTTAGATATCAGTAAAATCTCACAATTATCGATGGGCTCCTTCAGCAAAAACTAATACTAGGTTACTAATGTAGCTAAGTAAAAGTAATCAAATGTAAAATAACACCTCATAGTCTCCCCTGGATACATTAAATTTAGATTAATCCTTATTAAAGCTACAAAAGTTATTAATTTAAGAAAAAACAAGTTCTTTATGACCCGCATTTCTTATATGAAGATTTAAATACAAAAGAAAGCCATGAGAGTCGGCCCTTTTGTCAATTGTAAGTTTTAGTTTAAAATGTTTGTGATTTTAATAAGAAAAGTATAATTGAATAATACATTGTTCGAATACGTCAATGAAATTATTGTGCAACGGTACTGTGTACAAAGAGAATCACGATGCTGAAAAAAGCATTTTTCGGTAACAAATTTTGTATTTAAAATAAAAATAATGAATAAATGCTGTGTTTGTGGTATACAGCCGCAGATCAGTTGCACACTGCAAACGTGTCATATGTGAAAGCACAAGAGACTGTGCTGCTTCTGCACTGCATAGGCTGCAATACTGTACACGCACTGCAAAGGGAGTATGTGATGTGTGAGCCTGGCATAAGACCGAATGCACGGATCCAATATACAGTTACGCACTCGTTTTCTTTCTCAACTGTTTTCATTCACTTAAGAGTCAAGACACAAACGACTGTGTTTACGAGGATACTTGCCAAAATGGCATTTTGACATTTTAGTAAGTAGGCATTGAGATCGCTAATCCGAATCATACAGTATACTTTTCTTATGCGCATTCTGCTCCGTCTCGGAGCACGAGCACGGAAAGCCGTCTGGGGAACACAGCGGCTTAATTCTTTTTAATGACACTGTTTAATATTAGGCACGTCCCTTAGTTTAGCAACTGCATTTTACAACACTCACTTATTCGGCTGATCTGGATGTTAAGTTTGGCTTAACGCTGAAACGAAAGCGCTCCGTCTGAATGTGACAGCGCCACAATGATCGTTTTACCTCGACTATCTTGTTTTCATAATCGTTGGAAGCCAAAATCAAAAATGCGATTCGCACAGCTCTAATTGCTATTATAATCAGATAAGGTAAAATGGTAGGAGCTATTATAACTCACAAAAAAAACAATGTTGTGAACTAAAATGTGATGCTATGCAAACTAAAACGTATTTCTGAAAAGCCATGTCGACGTTGATTCATGTTATATTATGGCACTGTCACTTTCCATTTTTGCTTGCTAACTATTTTCGGTTTGAGTTTCAGTAGTTGTTGCTTCAAGCTACTATGACATCTTTCACTGCATACAGTAGCCTGACTTTCTCATTATTCAAATTTTGGTAATTGAACAATTTTGAAGTCACATAATTGAATAGCTTAATTGAACAATCCTTTCCATCTTTGGTCCAGGTACTAATATACCCTTAAAATATTCATTGGGATCCAATATCCTCTTGAGATCAGGGCAGTGAGGTTTACCTGCACAGCTCTGGCCTCCGTTACATTAGTACAGTGATTCCCAACCGGGGTGCTGCGTCTGGTGAGAGCAGGGTTGCCGTGTAAAAATCCTTCAAACATTTTTAAATTGCTAAAATGTGTAGCATTTAACATATACACCACCAATCTCTAATGTCTCTAATGATAGCAAAGAACACACACAAATGGATAGTAAAAATGCAAAGTTTTTTCATTTTCATCATTTTAATTTTTCATTTGCGCTCACATTCAAAGCGTGCACATAAAGCTCTCATAAAGTTTGCAAGTGCCAAACACGCTTAAACGGACAAATACTCAAATAATAATAATAATAATAATAATAATAATAATGCCACAATGTCTTTCTTGCCAAGTATTCACATAAGCACAATCATCCTGAGTGAATGTAAACAGTTCAGAAAGAAAGCACGTGTATACTGGATACGTGAGTCAGGTCTTAAAGTGAAAGCATCTTTATTCTGTTGTATTTATTTGTGCTATCCTTAGTCATTTGTTTATTTGTTCTTATTTTATTGCTAACTGTTTACTTAGTTTGATTTTTTTAAAAAAGAAAAGACATCTTGTGCTATTGCAACAAAATTAGCCCATTGTAAAACACAAATATTGAATACATCTCTTAAATACATTGAAACATTTAGGTGAGATAGCTAAAAATAACTGAGCAATGTTTATATATAAACGCCTACATTGAAATCTGTCATCATATAAAAGGATTGATTATTGATTTCCTAGGTTTTCAATGGATGAACAAAAATTAGAAAATATCAAAAATATCTATATGACAGATACAACTGTTCTTTCCCATGGTATCGAAAATGGTATTGAATATCGACACTTTTCAAGCTATTGTATCGAGGTTAGAAATTCCAGTATCGTGACAACACTAGTGTAGGGTGCCACAAGTTATTGAAAAATTTTAAGAGGTAACGTTACCGTGACTCAAAAAAAAAAAAAAAAAAAAAGTTGGGAAACTGCATTAGCAGCACATTCATTTTAAATTTAAATTTCTGATCTTAGGGGGCTCAAAAGAAACCTAAAACTTTTGAACTATGTGCTGCTGCTGACATTAAACTCCAATAAGCTGTATCGACACGACAGCATCAGCAGCATCTTTTGTCAATTTTGGTCATTTTCTCCACTTTTCCAAACTACCTGGACCCCTAGCTAGATTAAGTAGTAGTAGCCTAAATGATATTAACTATTTAGATACTACTGTCAAGCAAAATGAAAAGTTAGAAGCATAAATAAACACTCACAACTTGTCTGTAGTCGGCCTCGTCGACGCTGCTGACGCTCATGGGCTGAGCGTTCTGAACGTACACTTGTTGCATGACGCGCGTCGCCGGCGCCTGACTCAGGTACACGTACTCCGCGGGCCGCTGCTGCTGCTGCTGCATGGGCACCAGGTAACGCGCGCCTCCGTACATCACGTTCCCCTGCATTTGGTTGTTAATGTACTGGACGGGCTGTAGTTGTTGAGACCCAGCAAGGGTTACCGTGCGGTAAGTCGTTCCTTCGCTTATCCCGACAGGAGAGGTTTGTTGCAGCTGAGATCCAGCAAGGGTTACCGTGCGGTAAGTCGTCGAACCGTCGTTTATCCCGACAGGAGAGGTTGGTTGCAGCTGAGATCCAGCGAGGGTTACCGTGCGATAAGTCGTCGAACCGTCGTTTATCCCGACAGGAGTGGATGTCATGACAGTCTGTGTGCTCGGTTCCGCGACGGTCACGGTTTTCATTGTCCTCACGCTTTGAGAGTATGGTAGAGTCATTTCTGCGGTTGTGTAAGTCCAGAAAATTAAAAAAGAATGATCATTGATATTAATGTGTGTGAAGTTTGCGAAGCCCGTGTGCGCGCCGCTGACCGACTCCTGTCCTGAAGTTTCTCCAGTAATGTTGTATAAATGAGAAGAGGCGTGTTTTCTCAATCACTCCTCCCTAAGCTCAAATATCTGAAAGGAGCAACAGGGAGGCCCACCTGTACACTGTGGAAAAAAGGTTTGGCACATTTATTAAAGGGACAGTTCACACTAAAATGAAAATTCTGTCATCATTTACTCACCCTCAAGTTGTTCCAAACCTGTATGAGTTTCTTTCTTATGCTGAACACAAAAGAAGATATTTTGAAGAATGTTGGTGACAGTTGACGGTAGGACTTCCACAGTAGGAAAAACAATACTATGGAGGTCAATTATTGCTACCGTCAACTGTCTTTTTTTTTTGTTCTTTTTTTTTTTTTTTTGGATATATCTAATAATTTCAAGTGACATAATAAAAAGATTTCAAAATATCTGGATTCAACAAAATAATTATTCTACCTAGTAAATAATTGTTACAGTAAATTGTAAACTTGCAGAGTTCAATATAGGTATTTGCTCCCAGTATAACACCCAATTGCTTCGTTTGTCATCAGTTTGAAGAAACCATATTCACTTAGTTTGGAACTGTGTTTATTGCAATGTGTTTTGGTTTGACTTTTCAAACATTATAGAAAGGAATTTATCCCCAAACTTTTGTATCAGCCAAAAATATGTGCTCTTTGATGAAATGACCCTTTTCATGTTTAACTTGTTATGATTTCTTGCAATATTTTATATTCATGAATGTAAAATTTTCAAAGAAAATACCTTTGAATTCTACCGATAGTACGCCACAACTTGGCATGTAGGTGTAAGTCTGATGGTTAAAAGATCTGGGCAGGTGGCCAAACTGTTCAACCCTTGGCATGGAGGTGCAATGTTTCTTCCATGCCTGATTGCAACACTATGATGATCTCATAATATCATTGAAAAATGCATCACCCTTTTTTTTAATCAAATGACTCTAACCTATAAGCTGCATTAATAACTCATGAGGAAATATACACTATATTGTCAAAAGTATTGAGAAACCTCTCCAAATCATTGAATTCAGGTGTTCCAATCACTTCCATGGCCACTGTTGTAAAACATCAAGCATCTAGACATGCAGATGCGTCTACAAACATTTGTGAAAGAATGTGTCACTCTCAGGATCTCAGTGAATTCAAGCGTGGTACCGTGATAGGTTGCCACCTGTGCAATAAGTCCATTCATGAAATATCCTCTCTACTAAATATTCCACGGTCAACTGTTAGTGGTCTTATAACAAAGTGGAAGCAATTGGGAACAACAGCAACACAGCCACGAAGTGGTAGGCCACGTGAAATCACAGAGAGGGGTCAGCGCATGCTGAGGCGCACAGTGCGCAGAAGTCGCCAACTTTCTGCAGAGTCAATAGCTACAGACCTCCAAACCTTGTGTGGCCTTCAGATTAGCTCAAGAACAGTGCGTAGGGGGCTTTGTGGAATGGGTTTCCGTGGCTGAGCAGCTGCATCCAAGCCTTACATCACCAAGTGCAATGTAAAGCGTCAGATGCAGTAAAGCACGCCGCCACTGGACTCTACAGCAGTGGAGACGTGTTCTCTGGAGTGACGAATCACACCTCTCTGTCTGGCAATCCGATGGACGACTCTGGGTTTGGCGGTTGCCAGGAGAACGGTACTTGCCTGACTGCATTGTGCCAAGTGTAAAGTTTAGTGGAGGGGGGATTATGGTGTGGGGTTGTTTTTCAGGGGTTGGGCTTGGCCCCTTAGTTTCAGTGAAAGGAACTCTTAATGCTTCAGCATACCAAGACATTTTGGAAAATTTCATGCTCCCAACTTTGTGGGAACAGTTTGGGGATGGGCCTCTTCTTGTTCCGACATGAACACGCACCAGTGCACAAAGCAAGGTCCATAAAGACATGGATGAGTGAGTTTGGTGTGGAGGAACTTGACTGTCCTGCAGAGTCCTGACCTCAACCCGATAGAACACCTTTGGGATGAATTAGAGCGGAGACTGAGAGCCATCCATCTCATCCAGCATCAGTGCCTGACCTCACAAATGCGCTTCTAGAAGAATGGTAAAAAATTACAATAAACACACTCCTAAACCTTGTGGAAAGTCTTCACAGAAGAGTTGAGGCTGTTTTGCTGCAAAGGGTGGGCCAACTCCATATTAAACCCAACGGATTAAGAATGGGATGTCATTAAAGTTCATGTGCATGTAAAGGCAGACGTCCCAAAACCTTTGCAATATAGTGTGTATGTAAAATTTTATATATATATATATATATATATATATATTATATACACTCACCTAAAGGATTATTAGGAACACCATACTAATACTGTGTTTGACCCCCTTTCGCCTTCAGAACTGCCTTAATTCTACGTGGCATTGATTCAACAAGGTGCTGAAAGCATTCTTTAGAAATGTTGGCCCATATTGATAGGATAGCATCTTGCAGTTGATGGAGATTTGTGGGATGCACATCCAGGGCACGAAGCTCCCGTTCCACCACATCCCAAAGATGCTCTATTGGGTTGAGATCTGGTGACTGTGGGGGCCATTTTAGTACAGTGAACTCATTGTCATGTTCAAGAAACCAATTTGAAATGATTCGAGCTTTGTGACATGGTGCATTATCCTGCTGGAAGTAGCCATCAGAGGATGGGTACATGGTGGTCATAAAGGGATGGACATGGTCAGAAACAATGCTCAGGTAGGCCGTGGCATTTAAACGATGCCCAATTGGCACTAAGGGTCCTAAAGTGTGCCAAGAAAACATCCCCCACACCATTACACCACCACCACCACCAGCCTGCACAGTGGTAACAAGGGATGATGGATCCATGTTCTCATTCAGTTTACGCCAAATTCTGACTCTACCATCTGAATGTCTCAACAGAAATCGAGACTCATCAGACCAGGCAACATTTTTCCAGTCTTCAACTGTCCAATTTTAGTGAGCTCGTGCAAATTGTAGCCTCTTTTTCCTATTTGTAGTGGAGATGAGTGGTACCCGGTGGGGTCTTCTGCTGTTGTAGCCCATCCGCCGCAAGGTTGTGCGTGTTGTGGCTTCACAAATGCTTTGCTGCATACCTCGGTTGTAACGAGTGGTTATTTCAGTCAAAGTAAGGATGGCTGACGCGAAACAGTCGTTCCGAAGCTTTGCGAGATCCCGAAGCGCAGATGTGTCGAAACACTGATCCGAAGCGTGATTCGAAACACCCATGTCACGTGACTATGACCAAACGAAGCCTCGAAGTGTTTCACTAAGTGTTTCATCAGGTGTGGTCTGCCGAATCAGCGTTTGATTGACACGGTCGGGAACAAACCACACAATCGCACATCTGTATAAAAGTGAAATAAACGCATTTTGACCTCGTGGGTTTTTGTGAGAGGAGTTTGACTTTGAGGTAGCGGATTTTTGGTGATATAGTGACAGTGCGATTTGATTAGTTCTAGGCAATTTAGGCTTACATTTAAATTTACACAACACATTGACTGATGCTAGAGACAGACAGAGTATATAGTGACACATTAATACATAGATATACATATAGACAGATTAATAGATAGATACATATAGATAGATTACAGATACATATAAATACATATATTATAGATACATATATAGATAGATTATAGATACATATATAAATACATATGTTATAGATAGATACATATATAGATACATAGATTATAGATACATATCTAGATACATAGATAGATTCATATAGATAGATAGATAGATTTGGATAGATAGATAAAATGGAGGCTCCCCAGAAGAGATGCCGTACATCTGTGGTGTGGGAGCATTTCCATTTAGAAACCCCAAATAAAGTGAGATGTGTGTATTGTGATCGGTATCTAGCCTACTGCAACAATACATCATCCATGATGCGCCATTTGAGGAGCACTCATCCTGCCATTTTGCAGGGTGCAGAGGATGGCATTCCCCCTGTACATAGGCCTGCTACTGACACTGTTGGGCCATCTATGCAATGTATGCATTGTTTGAAATATAATTATAATTGAAATATAATTACAACCTTTTGGGACACTGTTTATAAAGTCCATAGCCCAATGCCCTACAACCTAATGTCCAAATCACAACTGCCAATCATGTTAAAAATAGCTTCAATGTGAATATAATATAATATTGTGTGAATATACATTTTATAGGTCTACATATGAGTACCCAATATACTGCAGCTGATGCCACAGTGGAAGTGAAAAAATACATCAACGATGCATATTTGCCCAGAACTTGTGATCCACTAACTTACTGGAAAGAGAGAGCAGTAATCTTTCTTCATTTGTATGTCCTTGCTAAAAAATATCTTTGTATGCCAGCAACAAGTGTCCCTTGTGAGAGGATTTTTTCAAAGGCTGGAGAAATTATCTGTAAAAAAAGAAGTAGGCTAAGTCCTTCCACAGCAGAGAAATTAATATTTTTTGAATAAAAATCTCTAAAAAAGTGAGACATTGTGGCTTGATTTATTTTATTAATATTCATTTTTCATGACCAAAATAACATTATGCACAGTGAGGAGCCTATAGGTTACAAGCTTCACATATTAGAAAATTATAATAATAAAAAAAAACACATTTTTTTAATGGCTCGTCAAGGTTGTTTCAGATCAACACCTGCAAGTGACCACTAGGTGTCACCGTTGAGACGGGTGTCGGATTGATTCGAAGCCTCGAAACAATATGGCACATTTGGTTCAACTGTTTCATTTGCTTCACGAGGCCTCGATCTGGCCATCACTAAGTCAAAGTTGCTCTTCTATCAGCTTGAATCAGTCGGCCCATTCTCCTCTGAGCTCTAGCATCAACAAGGCATTTTCGCCCACAGGACTGCCGCATACTGGATGTTTTTCCCTTTTCACAGCATTCTTTGTAAACCCTAGAAATGGTTGTGCGTGAAAATCCCAGTAACTGAGCAGATTGTGAAATACTCAGACCGGCCCGTCTGGCACCAACAACCATGCCACTCTCAAAATTGCTTAAATCACCTTTCTTTCCCATTCTGACATTCAGTTTGGAGTTCAGGAGATTGTCTTGACCAGGACCACACCCCTAAATGCATTGAAGCAACTGCCATGTGATTGGTTGATTAGATAATTGCATGAGAAATTGAACAGGTGTTCCTAATAATCCTTTAGGTGAGTGTAATATATATATATATATATATAGATAAATAAATATAAAAACGTTCAAACACAACCGTATGATGATGCTGTTCAATAATTTTGTTTGGTCCTATGCCTCAATGGAACTAAATGTGACCTATAGACAACGAACTTTCAGTGAAAACTGTATTTATTATCAGGGTGCAGTTACATCAGACAAAGCAAAATAAATCAAACCAGCCACACACACACACACACACAAAAAAAAAAAAAAAAAAATCAGATATATTTAATACAATCATTGTCTATTCAAGCAACAGATCATAATAAATAATGTGTTCACCAAAGACATTTAACTAAAGAGTGGATCACAAAGAAATTGGCAATTGCAAGCATATATAATACACAGCAATGGATATTGGATGTTTTTCGATTTTTGAAGAAAAGAAAAGAGCAGCGTTGGGGATTTTATTTGCTTTTATACCCACTTTCAAAACACACAGCAAATATTCCATTGTGTGTGTGTGTGTGTGTGTGTGTGTGTGTGAACACTTAATTCTGCCCTTTTTCATAAGCTCATTTATCAAATGAATTTGCTGCAGTAAATTTTAAATTGGGAGTAAATTGTATAATTTTCATCATTGTAAGACAGTGTCGTCAGAACATTCATCATGACTTCCATTATACATCCAAATGAACACCCTTTACAATTAAAGTACATTTACACAAAAGAACATTTCATATGATAAAACAGCAAATATCTGCTAAATAAAATAAAAAAAATTGAAAATCTGCAAAGCAAAAAAAGACAAAAACAACAAAAACAAAAAACACCATGATCTATGGGTGACTAACAGTAAATTGAAATAAAAACACTGGCACATTCGTTAATGTGGTTCTTGGTCTTTGCTACACAATGAAATAAGCATTTTCAAAAGTTATCCAGAGGAATATTTCATGCACCATGCTGTAATGACCAATCTAGCAAAAGCCAAAGTCTGAGAAAGAATTGGAAGCAAGTATATCAAAGAGGAAAACCCCTTAAAGTCGTATGAAGAACAGTTTGCCCATATAACTTAAGCAAGAATGTTTGATTAGTTTACAGTAGATTGAATTGCTTATGGACATGTTAAAGGTTATGAATAACAGAGCACATTGAATTATAGCAGAAGATAAACCCTTCATGTTTGGCTAGCACACCAAGAGGCATAAAACGATCAGGCAAAGGCATAAATACAAAAGCAGGAAGCGGTAAGGCTTGAAATATATTGACATACAATGATAAATATGTAACAGTACCTTTCCAATAATAATAATAATGTCACTTAAAAACTCAGAAACAACAGTGCAGTTCTGGTTCAAAACATGTACACTTTGGCAAAGGAGGCAAGCGCCAGAAATGCTACTGACCCCTTTTTTTCCACAAAATCTGACCTAAAATGCAAAAAAAAAAAAAGTATATGCTAATATTTTATTTTTGTTCTATCATACAGTTGCAGTATTTACACACTCTTGACAGTTGCCAAAATGTTTAATATCTTGCATGTGCTTCTCAGAACACACACACACACACACACACACACACAAACTGCATACACAATCTATGTTGCAATTAAGAGATCGCTGCAAAAAAAAAAAAGAGAAAAAAATAAAAACAGTACATGTATCTTGTGCACAAGTGATTTTCAATTCTGTGCGTGTTCAAGCATAAACTCCTCACCTATTTTCATTGAGAATTTCAGAAGTCTTAGACATAACATTGGATAAAAGAAGCTTTTAGCGCACACTGGGCCTTGTGAAACAAGCAACGTTGACTTGAATGTGACAACTTGAGCAAGAACGGACTTATGAATAATTGAAGTTACACTAAAATTTGCTTGAGTTTTATGAATGGGGCCCACTGATTTCAAAGATCCAGGATGTGAGGTCACATCACCAACTTACTAGTTCCTTTGGTATTAATTTGACCTGTATACAAGTTTGCAACATGGATATGTCCTATCATATCTGCAGTCTACAGATAAAGCAAAAAGATTCGTCATTGAAGCGGTGTCTACATGTGAACACTTTAACTTACAAGGATAGCATCTCATTTAGAGTGTGCTGACCTCAATATTCTAGAAAAAAAGTAGAAAACAAATCTACTTATATTCAGTAATACACTAACTATTGCTCTACATCCTCACCCGGTGGACGTGTCTTTAGTAACTTAACTTGAGCATAATCGTTTGATGCCATGAGTGAGGAGAAACTACGCCTGATGGTTTCCAGCTATCGCACTTTAATTCAGATATTCACCAGCGCGGCTCCAAGCTGACTAAGCATATATTACGAGATCACCACTGGGCCTGTGAACATGACGCTGACGGACAGATAGCTGCCAGGAGTGAAAAATAAAGCATTAAAGAGTGCAAAAACGAGTGTTTAAATGTGTCAAGTATGTGCAATACAAATGAGAAAAGAATAAAACAAGTTCTTAAATAAACATACTTATAGGTGTGTGTGTGATGGAGAAGGGATGATGAATGCTGAAGGACAAAAGCTCCATTCACTCACACACACACAGAGACACAGTTCGGCGAAGTCACAGATTCAGCTACAACGGAAACTTCTTCAGCTGCTCAAAGGTGAGGAAGAACTGAAATTTAAGTCAAGGATCACAGGAAGAATAGATAGATGTCAACATATGCGTTTACAAACACAAATCTTATTCTCATGTTCTGGTCGAAAATCAACAAACTTATCCTTTAAGTCTACTTCAAAATGTTGGAATTTCATTGCATTACACAGAAAATATTGAAGCCATTGGTATCTGCAAACAAATGATGCAAGAACTAACTTAACTCTTCTGAGACACTCCCTTTGTCTTTGATTTCAACAATATATCTATTGTTTCGATTTTTGTAACCATGTTTTGATTGAAAAGTGTGTTTGAGTCATAGTTACTTAAAATAAATGCCACTTCATAATATTGTAATACCTGTGATATGTTCATGAAACTATATTAATAATAGAAATACATATTTTTCTGGCATAAGTGTCCAAGTATTTTTGGGGCCCACTTTGTGTGTGTGTGTGTGTGTGTGTGTGTGTGTTATATATCCATCGATCTCATGTTGCAGTGTACTGACCTCTAGTGGCTGGACTATGCAAACACTACAAACCCAAGGACATTTCACAGAGTGCATTCACACTGGCAGTTTAGTTCGAAACAGAGCATGGTTCGCATGAAAAATCAGAATGTGAAAGCTGTCACGCGGATCGTGAACTCGTGTCCGCACTTGTTCAAGAAGTTAAGTAACCTACTCATGCGTTTTAGCCAAGGACAACGTCATTAGTTCAACAAAAGATGTACACTGTAAAAAAATATTTTCATGATTTATCCTTGAAATGTATTGTTTTTCTTTTGTCAAATCAACTGGATAATTTATGTGGTTCAAATAACATAATATTTTGAGTTTCTGTTGATTAAACCAATCTCAAATTTCTTATTTCAATGAACTCTATTTTAAGGCAACCAGGTTACCAACAATCATTTTTTTTACAGTGTAGGGGATGACACTGGTGATGATTTACCTTGAATACGAGCGAGAGAGAGCAAATCAGCTGTCTCCCGTGAGCCTGTTAGCATGCAGCAGAAAGCCGCCTTCATGCGACACACATATAGTGACCCAAGTGTTGTTCACTCTGCTGTGCATAATACCTACTTCATAAAGCGCCATGCAAGTTTGTGATGAAGATGCAAGCAAAAGCACTGGGTTTGATAGAATCAAGCAGGTCTGAAACCAGACCACTTGAACCATCGCACTTGGCCCCTTAAGGTCCTAAAACACAGTATTTTACTGATAAAGGATACAATGATGTTCCAGGGACCCAGACGCAGCCAGTTGGGCCAGAAGCCTTTATAGAGAGCAAAAAATCCTTCATTTCTCCAGGTCTGCATGAGTCCGTCCAGGGTGCCCTTGTACATATGGTTACCGGCGAGCACACGCTGATTCATCATACGCGTCCTCACCACGTCCACTGGGTTGGAGGCCAGCGCTCCTGCCAGACCACACGCAAAGCTGGAACTAAATAAACAGAAGCAGCAATGTGACTCATGAGGTCAATGTTTTAATAATTCAAATTTTACATCAAAAAGCAAGAACTGCTAGAAATGCTCACATGAAATGAGTTAACACTGTGTCTCCCATCAGGCCTGAAAGAATCAAATGCTTCTTGGTGATGTCATAGACTGGCAGCTCCACACCCACCACGATGGCTGCCCTCTGTGCAGTAGGAATGACACCCTGAAAACAAGACAGGCATGAAAATCCCAGAAGGAGATATTCAAACAGCCGACGGCCACGCATGCTTTGAAATCTCACCACTGATGTCTCAGACTCAGACAGGACGTAATGAAAGCACTCACCCTCCACAGGCCCCGCGTGCCCTCGGTCTGGTAAATGTTGATGAAATTAGACATCATGCTTCCCTGTAACAGGCTGCCTTGAGCCTGCATGCGAATCTGATAAAGCCGAGGGAAACAAGACATCAGACAAAACAATCTCAGTGGTCTAAGCGGCTGCACGATATATATTGAAATTTTAAATATCACAAATGTACATAGCTTGCGATATCTGAATGATTTGAATAGGTTACTTCAAAATGTAGCGGAAACCTATATATAGGTTATATGAATTTATTTTTTAAATATAATTTATTTACTTTACACACTTCAAGCTATTTCGTATCACATATCGCATTATTTAAGTTATGGCATGTCACATTTTTCTTCAATATCGTGCCGTCCTAGATGGGAAAACATACTTATCTTTAACACAGCCGCAAGCAGTTCGGTTATTAACACAAAGTATGTACACAAAATGTGTTCACATGCAATTCGTAACCGTAAGCAAATTTGTGTGCTGGCCAAGCCGTCAAAATACTGAAATCAATGTTGCTGTCTATTCAGGAATGTGGGAGAATCGAAATTTATTATCATTTATTTAAACTAATTTTAGAAGACCTAAGCATAAATATGAAAATAAATATGTCTACACACACATACACAAACACCACAGTTCAAAAGTTAGGGGTCAGCAAGATTTAAAATAATAATAATAATAATAATAATAATAATACTGCTTTTATTTAGCAAGGATACATTAAATTGATCAAAAGTGACAGTAAAGATATAATATCTACAATAGATATTTTAACATTGGTCTTTTGAACTTTTTTTATCAAAACAATCAGAATCTGTTTTCACAAAAATATTTCGCAGCACAACTATCATAAGCAAAAATATTACGCAGCACAACTATCATAAGCAAAAATATTACGCAGCACAACTATCATAAGCAAAAATATTACGCAGCACAACTATCATAAGCTGATTTGATGTTTGTTGAGCATCAAATCAGCATATTAGAATGATTTCTGAAGGATCATGTGACTGAAGACTGGAGTAATGCCTTTATTTATGATTTTAACCATTACTTTATTTTAAATTGTAGTAATATTTCACAGTTTTTGGATCAAACAAATCTTGTGTGTCAAATTCAATGTTCTATATTTATTCATATTTAGTTTTTTTTACATTTACTTATTCTCTCCGGATAATTCCGCAACAGAAAAGAAAAAGACTAATTACATGCACAGTTATATTAACTTTTCTGCATTATTATACTAAAATGTGTTGTGGCTTTTCGGAGGAGAGTTTACATACCTTTAGCACATCAGTTGGATTTGCCAAAGAGGAGGACAAAACACCAGACACCACCCCACAAAACACATTAATCACCATAGTTTCATCTGGAAAACAGACAAGAGCACCCATTAGATTCAGAATGTTCTGTAACACGTTTCATTAAAGACTAAAAAAAGAAGCTACAAATCAATTAGCAGTTTAATGATTCAAATCAATAACAAACACAATAAGGAAGGAATAAGACATGCAATAATCAATCAACCATAGATAAACTAATTTAAAGTGCACTAAAGCCTTATTTTTGTAAATGCTCTGAGTAAAGCCTTGTTTCAGAATTTTAAGATGTGGCACCTAGTCTTTATAGAGCAAGGCACTAATGATAAGACCCCAAGAGGAGAGAAAAATGAATGAGATTAGAGTTCAGTGTGATGACAGGAGGAGAAAGAACAAAATTTAAGTGTGGATCAAATTTAGATCAATAATTACAGTGATTCCTTGATCAATGTGACCAACAGTCAGAACAGCCGTTCATTTTGGCAGGAGAACGGGTATTGGTATCCCCACACCAGCAGGCAAAGCCTGTATCAAAATAAGCATTTGACAAAAAGTGGCAACATCCTTGGAAAACCATGCAGTAAAAGCAATAGAAATCGGCCAGAAGAGTCTAAATACAGCATGTTTAATACAATAGAAAGGCCAAGCTGTGACTTTTCTTTGTGTGTTTGTCACAGGGATTCAATTAATGTTGTTTGCAGAGCAGGGAAGATTCTGTAGCAGGTCAGATGGAAATCCGCGGCGCCAGCACCAGATAAGGTAATGCTAGAGACCTGCCTTTGTTTGGACCGCACATTAGTGATGGTGGTTACACCTTGTTTTCAACAACAGTACTGGTAGAGCCTCATAACAGTGGAAAATTTAGCTAAATGCTACATAAAACATTTTTTTTTTAAAACTCAAATCAAAAATACGTGTTCCTTGAAACCCTGTTATCTATATCCCATTGTGTAACAACATCGACTTAAAACCACCAAGCAAGCAACAGGAGGTGAGAAAACAGAATAATGTTCCAATGAGGGGTTTTTTCTTCTTCAATCAAGCACATTATAGCTTCTGTTCACCATATTTGATGTGTTCACGACTTGGATAAAACCATTTGAATACACTTTTACAATCTCTTTATGAAGCGTCAAAGTTTTGGTGCAATGAGCTTTCAATGGAGGGAGCGAATTCGCTCAGGTTTCATCAAAGACATCTTAATTGCAACGGATTTGAAACAACAGGAGAAAATTTAAATTTTGGGATGAACTAACCATTTAATAAATCACAAACTATACAGCTAGACAATTCAGTGCAATTCCTGAACAAATTGCTCTTATGTGACCGTTCATTTTAGTGAATCAAAAACACTTATAAATCAGTCAGGGGTGTGTTTCCTTAGTTGGCAACGGGAAACTCACCCTAGAGAAATGAATGAGAACTGAATTTTTTCTTTCATCATGTCAGGATCAGATGGGATGGATGGAACCAGAATTGTAAGAGAAAGCTAACCAAAATCATTAAATTTCCCAGAATACCATCCGTTTTGTGGAACGACACCTTGAACCAAAAAGACTTCACTGTGGGCATGACTATTCATCACAATGCCAGATTTATACAAAGAAAACGACTTGCCACTTAATCACAGCTGGTTAGGACAAACTCAGATTAGCGCACGAGAGACAGGATTTATTGTTCTCTGACTTACATCATGCCTAGTTACGGCACAGTGTTAGGTAGCTAACTGAAAATGTAACCTTACAATGGGACTGGTCTGAAATGCATTCAAGGGCAACTGTTAACAATTGCTAAATGTAAATCCACACAAACACTATTTGGACAACTACATGAACGTTGGACTGATTCTCAACATTAATTTCAGTAGTCTGGGAAGTTAATGGGATAGTTCACCCAAAAATGATAATTCTGATAATAAGATCTTTTTGATGAAATCCAAGAGCCTTCTGTCTCTCCACAGACAGTTACGCAAACGCAACTACCACTTTGACGCTTCAAAAATGTCATAAAGAGATTGTAAAACTATAAAGAAATCGTTAATCCATATGAATCGAGTGGCTTAGTCCAAATTTTCTGAAGAGACTATCGCTTTATATGATGAACAGATTGAATTTAGGCTTTTATTCACATAAACATTGACCAGCGAACATAAACAAAAGCTCAACCGAACCTGCTTGATTCGCGAGAACAAACCTCTTGCTGAAGCTCAAACGTGCTGCGTAACATGAGAATGAACCTCATTGGTTCTCTCATGTCAGGTGAACATGCTTGAGCTTCCTTTTACCACCACGCGTTCATGAATATTTATTTGTGATCAATCAATCTCTTTATGAACTTTTTGAGGCGTCAAAGTGGCAGTTTAATGCGTAATTTCATTAAAAAAGATTTCATCTTCATTTGTGTTACGAAGATGAATGAAAGTCTTATGGGTTTGGAAGGACATGAGGGTGAGTAATTAGAGAATTTTCATTTTTGGGTGAATTATCCCTTTAAAGCTATTGCTACTCTAATTAAAAAAAAAAAACATTTGTGACTGCATGTGTGCAACATTGACTACCCCATATCACTCAACACATTACGGTGTAGATCATTTTCTGGAAACAATTCATTCCTTGTC
The DNA here is from genome assembly GCF_949319135.1 of Squalius cephalus. Lineage (NCBI taxonomy): Eukaryota > Metazoa > Chordata > Actinopteri > Cypriniformes > Leuciscidae > Squalius > Squalius cephalus. Next base: position 25,524,195 of record NC_137138.1, on the reverse strand, counting down.
ATAGAGCTACCCGCTACAGTCAAAGTAGGTCATCATCAATAAGTTATGTCACAGAGATGTTTGATATCAATGTTTTTATATTTTAGATATAGTTAGATATTAATATAATTGTAAGATCATGTAATTGAAGATAACAGCATCAAAGTGCCAAACACAAAGTTTAAAGCTTTGTAGCTTTTCCATTCTGTTCTCAAACTACAGAAATGCTGCACTGAGAAGAAAAGATGTAGTATGAAATGAACAGTATGATCAAAGGATTCATCCTAAACCCACCTTCAGGATGGCTAACAAACAGTTTCTTCAGTGTGTTGTAGGTACCGATCTTGATTGTGCCGTAGGAAGCTTGTCGGAGGAGCGCAGGTGAAATTCTAGGAATAAAAAAAACACACAACTTCAAGGTCATTGCTTTCTTTCCATTCTGAGGTTAAATGGAAATCTAAATCAGTTTCAATGACAGACTAAATTCATCACAAGACCATGCAATGACTAACAAGCACATTTATTAATGCAAGGATTTATATAAATTAAGTTCTAAGGATTAGCCAAACTAAAAAAGAATGAATGGTCTTCAATGTCAGAAAACATTAAAGTGTGCACATCATCAAAAGTTTCTCATATGTTTAGAAGACAAAGACAAAATCATGCAAAGCACATATGCAAACATTTGTGCAAATTGGTTCAACAAAAGTACACCATTTCACCAAAAACAGGCTGGCCTCATCAATGCAAATTGCACAAAATGTTGTGATAAGTGGTGGACGAAGTACACAAATCAAGTACTTGAGTAAACTTAATAAAGTATTCCTCCAGTGAAAGTACTACAAGCACTACTTTTAAAATCTACATGAATAAAAGTACAAAACAACTTGACTTTTAATGTACTTAAGTATTAATAGTAAAAGGTACTAATCGATGAAGCACATTTATTATTTACTTTAGCCAGCACTAGTCAATAAGGTTAGATAAGAGCAGACATTTAATATGTACTGATCTGAAAATATGCTAATGTTTTATTACTAAAAACATGAACTTTCAATAGACTGAAATAACAATTTAAGTTAGGCTACTGATAATTCAAGTGTTCAAACAAGTGAAAATGACTAAATATACCATATAGTATTAAAAAATTGGGGAATACAAATTGTCCGTAATTGTAGTGGCAAATAATAGAAGCATAAACTATATGCAGGCGTAACATGGGCTAAGAGGAATCAACATTTTTTGAAGAACGCTATGCATCCACAATCAAGCATTTCATACAATGGGCTTAACAGCTCGACCTTTTACAGCAGATTTAGTTCTGAAATAACTAATATGATTTTCATTAGGGATGCGGATGCATTGTAGGTTTTTTTTGGGCCGATACCAATTTTAACAAACAATTATTGGCAGATTCAGATACTGATATTTGTCACTTGCTCTCTTATTTTAAGTTTTGTCAGTAAGTATTTCGATCACGTTTTAAATGAGCAAAGTTCAAAAACGCATGCACAAGTCGTACTAGCTAGTTTATTGCTGCATCATCAAACATTTTCTAATGAACAAGGAGCGGATCCATTTAACATTCAGCAGGCCAACATAAATACATCAATACAGCAGAACAAAGATACATATGAAATAAACAGTGCTTTTTAGGTAGCAGGTTTAACAGTAGTTTAAATAAATACGGGCGGTCGATAAATCACTGCATCTCTAATTTTCTTAAAGCTTCCCATTAAATCAGGGAGTTTTTGACTCGAGAACCGCAGCAAACGGATGAGTTCAATTCATAAATGAATCGTTCAGTGCGCTTTGCAAAACGATTCAACGTTCATTGAAAAGAATCAGCCGGATCACAAATCAAACATTGCTATCGCATCTCAGAGAGGGAGTTGATTTCTGATATGTTTTTGTGAAATGACGAACAAGTTTTGAATACAGTGAACTTGAGTTCATCAACGAAGTGGGTGATTGCTGCTTACTGGCCCAAATAATAATAATTTCAAAAAGCCCACCAGTCTCTATATATCAATCTCGTCCTTTATTCAATCCAAGTCTACTTTTTCACCAGAATTATTGTGAGACAGGCAAAAAAGTTGAATCACTAAGAATTAATACATAGCCTTAAAGTGTTTTAAAAAGAAAATGATAAGCAATGGCAGTAACCTCCGTCCTAACCATAAGCTTCAGGCCAGGGAAAGAAACAGCAGATTAATATGAGATGATGGTTTGAAAAACAAGATGCTCTGAGACGCACAGATAAAATGACCAAGTAGCCTGGAACGACTGCAGTCTGACTCTGCGCATGCCAAAGCAGAGGGCCAGTTTCACTTGACTCAGCTCCTCTACAAACCTTGCGAATTAAATATCATCTATATTTAGAGTTTATTACAGCTATCAGCTGTATTTAAAACCCACTGAACGGGTTACACATATACCTCTAAAAGGGAACACAACTCTGATCTTCAGAAATTGTACAGTAAAACACCATAACACTGATGCTAAAGTGAAGCATTTGTTGTCATTCAGAAGCTTTAAATAATTCAAACTCACCCCGAATACAACGCCCGGACGCCTTCTTCACTTCCAATCCTGAACAAAGCGTGGAACATCCCCCGATATCGGACCTCCATGCAGTGCGTCTGCCCTTGAACCTGGAGACGCGTTTTTGTGAGATCAATGGGAAACGTACCTGCAAGATTCAATTATGGGTTACATTTCAGATCAAATCTAGAAGTACTTTATTATGCATATTAGTACTGTATCTAAAGGCTGCTTTGTTTTTCATATCGGTCATCGAATGTCCTACCCTATTTCGAACAGTTCGCTCTCTTTGTGTGGCTGGGAATGTTGTTTTTCATGTTCTGCAAATCGTTCTTCCACTAACAATCAAGGCTCATTATATAGTCCTTCCAATGTGCAAACACGCCAATTGCGATTCTAAAGGTAATACTTTGGCAGTTATAAATAACAGTATATTTAGTAAAGCAACTAATAGAAGTAATAATAATAATTATGTAACAACTTTACAATTATAATGTTATACTAATATAACAGTATAACAATTATAATAATGATTATAATAAAAATTAAAATATTTATAATGCCCGTTTTATTGTGGAAACCTTATTATTATTTACATATTAGTGTCAAAATGTAGAAAGAAACTCGGTTCTTTATATCAGCTATTGGACACGTAAACAAAAATACGTCTGAACAAAAATAAATAATACATTATATTCTCTCAAATATGAATATGCATTCTGTCACTTTCATATGAGATAATAACATGTATTCCGAATAAATATACTATGCAAATTTAAATGAAGAAGTGCTCTTTAATAGGTGATAAAAAATAGCAGGTGCACAACTGAGACTCACCGAATTCTGCGACAATTGAGGCCATTCCTCCATAGACGAACGGCTTCCAGTTCAGGTTTGCCATTTCTGTAGCGGCCCCCTCGGCTTGATGGAGTCCTACTAAAAACAGCAGGAACCCAAAATATGAGCAAACCAGCTGTTTTAATCTCACACTGTACAACATAGCGCTACCCGTCTGTGTTACAGCCAGTCTTCCCAGATGCATAGACAAATGTGCACCGGAATAAGACGAACCGCATTAAAGAATCATTGCAAGCGCCATAGGAAATTTGCGGTAATTCTATTGGTTGTAAAGTCTGTCAGTCATTTTATCTGCGATCCTGATTGGTGGGAGTGATCTGAAGTTCCACCTACTTCCGTCGCCAAGAAGGTTGAGTGACAGCAAGCAACCGCGGCTCTCGCCTATTCTCTCTTCAACCCGTGTAACATTTAACTTTTTAGGTTATCATTGCAAATTAAAAAGAGAAACAGAATGCGAACAAACTCACCAATATAAATAAAATGGGTCTATGGCGTTGGCGTAGTGTGAAAGACCGCTATAACGTTACTTGGTTGCGAATCGGACATCTAACGGCTTGTAACTGTTAGCCAGGTACGCAGAACTACTCTCGTAAAGTACAAAACTGAGTCATCGCGACATTTAGGCGATATCGCTCCGTGAGCTCACGTACCTGACGCTTGGTGGTTCAGTCACCTCTGTTATTTTATTTTTGACCCCATCGTCTCGACCACATGTAGGATTATTGTACTTTTCGCAGTCAAACTCCAGGAGCGCACCTACGGCTCTTAGTTTACCATCATGTGTCTCTAGCAGGAACTCAACTCACCGCAACCGGAAGTTCCCGCCCGGAAGTTTGAAAGAGACTAGACTCCGCCCCCTCCATTTTTCAATGTCACCCTGTCCGTCAAGGGGGAGAAATCAGTGAGGTTTGATTTAAACAACAATTTAAAAAAAACAACCTTTTTTCCCCCAGGGTGACGTTAAAGAAATTCATGTTATTTTATGCTTTTTTTTAATCAACAAATAGCATGTACAATAGCATGTCCATAATTACAGCAGAACATGTCACATGCTTCACAATACAATAGAAATTACTAAAAAGAGAAAATTAAAGGAAAAGAAAGAAAACAACAGAGGGTACATGTCTATATATTGTTGAATAAGTGTAAATATATACTGTTTATGAAAATGTTAAATTAAGAACATATTGCATATTTTTAGATTTTGACATCGCAGCTTTGCACATTTTAAGCACTGTAAAATTGGGTTTGCCATTTGTGAATTTACATTTGTGGATATGAAATTTACATAGAAATAAAATAAAATGTATAAGGAAATCAACATCCTTTGAGCAACGGTCCTTAACCCTTTAAGTGTCACCCCCCTTTTTTTAAATATACATGAAAATGCACATTTCGACTTTAAATGGTTGTAATTAAAGAATGCTTTGGAGTATAGACGTAAAATTGGTCTTGTTTTAAAGAAGACATTTTGCTGATTTTTGTTGAAGTGAAATAAATTAAGAAAGTGAAAGGGAAAAAAAGTTATAGAAGTTTGAGTTTATGAAAATGTACAATGTAAAAAAAATTATTATTCATATTTTATATAAAATATATATTTTTAAAACCTGGCCGACTCTAAAACTGCTAGAAAATCAAAGCCAAAAATCTGAATAAGTTGTGTTTCAAATTTTAGGTTGATATCTCAAAAAATGAGCTTTCAGTGAGATTTTGTTTGGGTGCAGTACCAAACATTTTCACTAGGTGACAACCAGACTCCATTACTGCCCATATAAGGGCGCCTCCATTTCCATATGTGTTATTAAAAATATTTTAATATCTTTTTTTCTAAAATAATTTAATGGATGATACCTTTTGAACTCTTGGCATGAAAACAAACTGAGGTTTCAACCATTCTTTCATGATTTTTCATGTTCATTGCTATTTCAAAATAAAGGTCTGAACACGCCTTAGGAATATGAAAATATTCTTGTTGCAAATTAATAAATTACAGCTCCTCTCTAATTTATTTTGAAAATCATTCACCAAATATGAAAACTAGAGTTTGTAACCTTTCAAATGATATATAGTTTGTCAATATTAGTTTATGTTTATTATAGGATATTACCGTTTTAAATATGTAATGATTTTGGGCCCACCGGTGGGCCGGTGACACTTAAGAGGTTAATACAATAACTTAAAATCACATATTTATAGGATAAGTATAAGTATAGAGAGAACTATTTAAAATATTATCAGCAATGAATCTCTTAACATCTTTCCAGAAACACTGTGTATCTTGGCAGGATCAATACATATGAGCAATTGTTTCTGTAGAACTTTCACGGAAAGAGCATTTAGTTTAAATATCACTTAATTTTTTTGTAAAAATTGCTTGGTAGGATAGACTCTATGACTTATTTTATATGAGATTTCCTTAACCTTAATTGTAAGAAGGAATTTTAGAAAAAAATATTTTAAAGGAAAGAGCTGAGATGTCAAATGTGGGTGGTCCTTCATGCAATGACAATATATATATATATATATATATATATATATATATATATATATATATATATATATATATTGGATTACCAAAATAAAATAAAATTCAGAGATCAGAAATTGTAAAAGTTTATTTCATTTTCATCTTTACACATTTTTTATCACTCAACGGTAATAAAATGTCTTCTTTCCCCGCATAAAACAGAATGTAAAAAAAATATATATATACAAAAATAAAAATGTATTGTGAAAAGCTGTAATTTTGTTAATTGAAAACTGTGAACTCCCCAATCACACCACTCAATAACTAATATGTAAACCACTTCTTTCTACTAACGTCTCTTTGTTCAACCAAAGAATCACCTTTTGACTCTCTCTGTATTGTCTGTCCATTTGCTCTATAAGGTTATACAGATCGCATGTTATAATGCAAGCAAAATTTGTCCATCTTTAACAGGACTATGCTCCCACAAATCCACACCAGCAGCATAATAAGACGTCATCATTACGTCAATAAGCATCATTCGCAATGAACACCCCAACCTGCAAAGAGATCACAAAAAGTGTCATTTCCGTCCATTGTAAATCTCTCATATGGCTTTTTAATGCTTCGGTATCATAAATTTGAACACACAAACTCATTGTAAAAGGAGATGCACCTTTTAATGATGTTGGGAAATATATTTTAAAGTTCTCACGCTTAAAAGTCAACAGTTTTATGTCAATAATGCTGATGTCATGATAAGTGGTCCGTAGACTTTGGTTGTGGTTTCACCTTCCCTCTAGATGTGGTGTCACAGAGTTGTGCGTAGGAGCCTCATCACACGCTGGTACAGCTGCTGAACAACTGATACCAGATTCCTGCAACACACAGAAGTGATGAACTTCATGAGTTATAGCTATCATGCACGTGATTCACTAAAGGGATGATTCTCCATTTCAAAAATAAAAATTCGGTCATTACTCCCTTTACGAAACAGTGTGCTATTAGCACTTCCTTAAAACTAAAAATAAGAAAGTACACTTTTAGTCTACTTTTAATGTACTTCTCAGAAATATACTTAAAATTGCACTTACTTGACCTATACTGACAGAAAAGTGTAAGTATATTTGGCCTATACTTGTACTCAATGTTTTGATCGAGAATCCCCTTGTAGTCAATCATTTTATCCCTTAAAACTAATCTTTTATCACCAAAATTACATATTCAAGTGTTTTCCCTGAAAAAAAAATCATCTATGAATATGCAAATTAGCCCCGCCTCCACTCACTCCCAACAGGGGCACATTGAAGCTCGAACCGGTGTGCAACGTTTTGCTATGGTTTCCGGGTTGAACGACACGTTTCCTGGAAATGGTGTGCAACGGGGTTTGAGATACGTTTTCTCTTGTTTAGGTCAGACAAAAATGTCAGCCCAATCTGCAGCAACATGTATATAAACGACGCGGTATTAAAGAGACAGCTCGCACAATGGGTCCAAGTAAAGTCGTTTACAAATGCGTCCGCTGCAGCTCGGTATACGCAACAATTGAAGATATTAGAGGACATGTTTGTCGTAAAAGTTTTATGGTAAAAATATAGCATATCAACAGTGATCAGAAATAATGCTAAGCCTAATACAATAAAAATAATAAGGTCATATAGATCACAGTCTCGGACGTAAGATGTGGATTATCCTTCACCTGAAATGTTTGTCTTTTCATCCTGAAATGCGAGGCAAATGTTGGATCACAATAATTAGGAACCACAGTTTTCACAAATCCCTTCACTCGATTGGGATGTTCTCTTTTATTCTGGACAGCAAGGGCAGTGACTATAACATCGAGTCGTTTCCATTTTAAAAACGCTTTGCAACTTTTTTTCGGGGCTGAACGCAGCCCAGCTCAGAGATCCACTTGCTGACGATCACACATTGACCTGATTGGTTACAAGGTAGTTTGTGACGTCAGAAACACCAGCGATTTTAAACCGAGTTTTTGGTTCACTGCGGTTTTAAGGAGAAAATGAGTTGGTTAACACAAGCAATGGTATTGACTTGCACAATTTGCACATGGAATTTGCACATGGGTTGTCTTAAAGCATATTAAAAACACCACATAGACAAATAAACAACATTAAAAGCATGATTTTCACCACAGACTTTAAAGGGATACTTCACCTCTGGAAGGATGAATGTGTATTTAAAATAGGTCATTTATGTAGAAGAAATGTGAAGAAATTTTTTAATTTGGAGCTTTCTAGACTGAGAAAAGCCAGAAAATGTATTTTTGGCTTATGTGGATGAAAGACAACAACTCCCAGAATGCACTTACTTCGCTGCCCTAGGAGGCCACTCCCAAGCCACGCCTACCGGTTAGAGAGCGCAGTTGAAAACAACAAGGCTAGGCTACTAGTGAGTCTCCGTGACGAGTTTGCCCGGGATTTCGAGATTGCCCAAAATGTCCGGGATTCGGCTTTTGCGTTCTACAGTCGCCATTCATTATGTTTACTGTGGCGAGCAGGACGAGGCTGAGGGCCGCGGGAGAACGCCGCGAGGCCGGTGGCGTGATTACGGATGAGCTGTGAGACGCACCGGTCTCGTATCTCTCACAGAGGAGCGGGAATTTTCTTAGCAATGTTAAAACGCACATCAACCGATCACTTGTTTAGCGTTCATGTAAACACTACATTCAGATTCACCGATCAGAATGAATTCAGTTAGATTGAAACAAAAGGTGTGCATGTAAACAATGAATGGCGACTGCAGAAAGCAAAAGCCGAATCCCGGACATTTTGGACGATCTCGACGGCCGGACATGTCCTGGAAAAAGAGGATGGTAACCCCTACTACTCAGCTTTCTCCTACTACTCAGCTTTCTCCTCAGAACAAGAGCCTGTTAGCTTAGCTTCCAAAGAAAGACGGCTGAAACTATGTGTACATTCTGTGAGTGAGATCCCACCCTCTATGGGCGGGCTGAAAACATGTGGAACAGCCCCTCCTACTGGCTGTAGTCTTTAGCCTCTGGACAGAAAATCCTCCGATGACGCAAAATGACGTTTTTTGCGTCATCTGAGGATTTTTTCCAGACAAAAAATACATAAATCTCTCCTCTCAGGGGGATATGAGGGTGGAAAGCACGGTAATTCGAAAATACTACAGGTTTTCTACTAATACAAAGCTTAATGCTAAATCCTGAAGTATCCCTTTTAAGTATTCTTAGTATACTTGGCTTTAGTTGTGTTTACTCTTTTGATTGAGAAGCCTATTAAATACTTTTTCACATAGATTTACACACTGTCTTATAAATTTACATTGTTTGAAAATATTGATTTATAAAGAAAACAGATATGTTCCTGAGTCTGAGTATCTGAATTTTTGTGTAGGCTAGTCCACTGGTAGTGTACAGAGGAATTTACTTCAAATCTACTTTTCCCCTAGACTGGGTAAACCCAGCCCGATCTGCCGGCGATTTGATTTCGCCCTACAGCTCAGGCTGGAAACCTGTACATTCTTCTATCCTGCTTCCGTTACAAATCTACGGGGACCAATCACAAACTGGCTTATCCACCTGGCGCGCTATTGGCGGGTTTAATCCGATCCAGTTCCTTTAACCTCTCGAAGATGCTCAATGGCTTCTTTAGTTTAGCAAACAAATCACTCGAGTGGGTGTGAATACCACTCACTTTCATGTTTTTTTTTTTGCACAACCTGCAAAAATCACTCGATGCCATTGTTGCTTCTGCAAACCGCTGATCAATACTCCAAACCAACACGTTTGTTGACACGTTTCCTGCCTGGAGTTTTCGATGCAAAGTGCGTCACCTGGATCGTTGGTCTGATTGGTTGAAGGACTATCCAATTACGTACAGTCATTTGAACTATGCCCGTTGATCACACCTCTTGTGCAGTAGAAAATACAGAGCAGACTCCCCAGACTAATGTTCAATCTTAAAAACATTCAATCTACTTTTCCCCACCATTGACTGAATTTTCTGGCTATCCATGTTTTCACTGTTATACGGTAGGGGAGCGCAACTATGCATCTTCTGAAAGAGTACAGAATCTCTAGATCAAATCACAGGTGAAGAAGAATAAACAATAGAAGATTGCTTACGCAAATGTAAAATAACGCAATCATCAAACATTAAACAGCATATAAATCAAAACTGCCTAACATTACTTAATGAAATGTCGAACCCATGAAGAGGAAACGACTGTGAAGCTTTGGCTGGACACGATCTGAATTCGATCCGGACGTAGTCTTCAACAAAAATGCGTTGTTCTCAGCTTTTGTTTAAAATGTTGCCTTATCCAAACTTACCCAGATTCAAGTGTTGATAAAAAAAGGATGTATGAAGCTAGATTAACAGTAATATTTTAATAAAAAAAAAAAACCTTAATAGGAACATAGTAGCCTAGTAAACTTAAAGTGCAATATATATATATATATATATATATATATATAGTAAACTATAGCAGTATGTTTTGTTCACTTAAAGAAAACTTATAAAACTAAGAAAGCAGTATAAAACTATTAAATAAGTTACTGAGAGTATATTTCAAAGCGTAGGCTACTTTCATAAACAAAAAATGTGCTACAAGTATTAAAATAGTAAATAGGTTTTTATCTATAGTACTCAATGTTCACTACTGATAAAGTATACTTAAAAGTATACTTTATAGTCTACTAAAAAGTGGGCCAATTTAATCCCAAGCAGCATTGAAATAGTACTACTAGTATACTTCTAGTACATTTTGATATACTTACTACATAAAGAATACTTAAAAATATACTTGAACTTTACTAAAGTATACTTAATAAAAGTAACTTTTTTCGTATGGGTTGATCACTCTCAAGTCGCTACAAATGTATTAAACACAAAAGAAGATCTTTTGAAAAATGCCTCAACTATCCCTTTAATTGCTTGAAAATGAAGATTAGATGTATTTTAAATAGTTTAAGGTGGCCTTTAAACTCACCGGGCACCATTCGAGACACAGTTGTTTCTGTCCGGGTGAAGGCAAAAGAGTGACGCCACGCAATACGCACAGCACAACAACATGGAAAGCAGTCTCCGCTTTAAAGACATTCTCCCGATGCTCTGAACAACCTGAAGAATCTTCAGTATTCTTTTCAAAGAGCCCAAGACGTTCCTTATTTATCCACCTCAAGGTGAAGACGGGCAGTGATGTGTCGGCGAGGGGTAGACACAGTTCTGCACAAATCGCATCCAAGAGCTTTCTGTGAGCTGAGCGTAGCAGTGGGCACAACAACTGCTGACCAAAATCCACTTTCAATAGCAGTGAAAAGTCTAGTAGGGATGAATAACATCACCACATTGTTGGCCGGTGGGAGTCAGGCTTTATTGTGTAGCACTGTTATAAATAGATCTTTCCTCGGAATGGACAACTGTGTGCAGATTTTTAAAAACCAGTTGTGTAATTTTAAGCCCATTGTACTTGAGGGCTTTGACTCATTCATATGACCTCGAGAGGGAAGTTGAAGTGCATTATTGCGGAATCAATGTAACTGATTCGTCCTGCTCTCAAAAAATATCCATATCTGTGCATTGACCCTGGCTCCTATGATAAAATGTAAAATGGTTTGTGTAAAGGTTTATTCACCCATGAGTGATTCTGTTTGTTCAGAGTTGGTTCACTCATGAGTGATCACAGCCACGCTGTTAGTGTCCACCCACCTCCCAGCCCACTCTCCAAACCCAAACCTCTTTCCATGTTCATCAGTTTCTCTTCCCCCTTTTTGTTTGCTCAGAGTAAGTGGACTGATCCCCCTTGCTGACAGAGAGACATCTAAGATTTGCGGACAACAAAACGGACACTGGCACATCACCCCATTTTGAGTGAAAGCCAACCGAATCTGAAAGACTTGGAATCCTTGTTCTGGACATCTTTTCATCTGTTGAATTTATTGGAGTTTTACGGAGATTTCATGAGAAAGGAGTTCTGCTTCTCGTCACCGTTTCTGGAAATCATCTGGAATCATCATCGTCATCTGGAAATCGAATAGTATCCTGAGATTACTCCTTAATGAAAAGCCAAGGATAAAGATTTCATCAATAGATCAGCATTGTCTTTGTACTTCAGCAAGGTTAGGTTCATCATAATCGAATGCTCACGGATATAGTCGCTTATAAGGAAGCATGCTTTTATGGGACCTGGAAGACAGCCAGACAGAACAAGGGTCGGACAAACGGAACCACAGCAGCCAAAAGTTTTGCTTTTCCCAATGGGAGCAAAGAAAAATCTACATCCTTGTGTCCATTTCCTCCTCTTGAAACCATCAATATCTTGGTCTGTTTAAACTCTCAACTTTGAAATGAAATGAGACATTTAATGCAACAATGATCGCTTTCAACATGTCTCTGGAGACTTCACTGGAGAACTATAGAGTGACATCAGCCAGTCCTGAGCTCACAACCCCTGCCAAGATGGAAAGAGTGGTGGTGACCATGGGCTGTATCCTTAGTGTAGGATCCATTTTGATCATCTCTACCAACCTTCTAGTCGCCATTGCCCTGGTCTTGCTTATCCGCAAAAGGGGCTGCCAGAGTTGGTGTTTTGTTTTAAACCTATCCATTGCGGACATCCTAGTTGGCATTGCCATCACGGGCATCGCCACTGATGCTCTGGAAGGAACGACGACCTCCATGGAGAAGGGCATTTGTTTGTTGCGCATGACCTTTATCCTCGCACCCTCTGCGGCCTCCATCCTAACCATGTTCTTGATCTCACTGGACCGCTACATGGCTATAAAGTTGCCCCTGCGCTATTCGCGGCTTATGAATGAGAAGATGATTGCTGGGGCTCTGGTTGTTGTCTGGCTCATCTCAATGTTTGTGGGATTTTCGCCCAGCTTTTTGAAACCAATGCAGAAAGAAAACTATCTCAATGTCTGCACGTTCTTCTCCGTCATCGAGCCTAAGACCATCATTGTGGTCTTCTGCCTGTTTTTCTTCCCACTACTCTCGGTCTTCATCTATTTCTACATGGACATCCTAAAAATCGCCTGCGGCCACCAGAAGCGCATCTCCGCCCAGCAATCGGGTACACGCTTTCTGTCGTCTAGCCGCTACTGGGGTCACGTAAAAGCCCTGCGGACTGTTGCAATGCTGGTTGGCTGCTTCACTCTCTGCTGGTGCCCCTTTTTTGTGGTCAGTATTGTGCAGGTGTCTTGTCCAAACTGTAAACTTTATCACTTTTTGGAGAACCATCTCTGGCTGCTGGGACTCTCGAACTCCCTTATAAATCCCCTCGTCTACGCCTGCTGGCAGCGAGAGGTGAGGAACAAGATCTGCGAGCTCTTCGCTCATGTTAAAGTTGTGTTGTGTTGTGTGACACACTCCGAGACAGCGCACAGATACCCCACAGACCACCCGACTGTCACTCAGGCAGTACCGTTTCAGGATGATAGCCTCTCCGGGAAATTATAGTAGGTCTGTCACAATTCCTGAACTACATCAGGAAAATATTGCCAATAGAGTGGGAATGTCCTTTTAGTCCTTGCTTTGTCGTTAATGGCTTTGTTAATGGATGTGGAGACCAGAGTATTTGTCTAAATAAAACAGACTTTATTTGCTTAACATGTCCGCTTGCAATAAACACATTACATTCTAAATATAACCACAGCACTTAGTTCCCCCTTTCCTCTTGTTTTTTTTTCTTGTGTTTTTTTTCAGTTGTAAAATAGATGACTGTAATATAGATTAAACTCATATTCAACAGAACAGTGTGTGTGTGTTTTTTTATCCATTATTCATTCCCAAATAAATGTAATTTGGTGATATAGAAAAAAAAGTTTGGGAAAGGAAGTCTGGTTAACAGTAAGAGTACAATGAACTATGCAAACCAAATGTTTATGTACTTTGAAGCAGTATTAGATTTTGGCTAGCAAACACTTGCTAAAGCAGTGTTCTTCAACCCTGCTCCTGAAGGACCCCTAACACAACTATAATTATCACATGGGTTAATGAGCTGATGAGTTGAATCAGGTGTGTTTGATTAGGGAGACAAAGAAAACGTGCAGTGTTGGGGGTCCTTCAGGAGCAGGGTTGAAGAACACTGTGCTAAAGAATATATTAGATGATATTTAAATATTTGCTTTGACTTCAGTACAATGACAAAATTCAAGGAATTTATTTAATATTGACCAAACATGTTGTCTTTTTGATATGACATTTATTTTTCACAATCATTTTTTTCCGACAGTATAAATGGGGCTTCATATAATTTGCTTGTGGTCCTCCACAAGAGTGGAGGTTTTGGCATCAAAAAGTTTCCCTGTGTTATGACAAAAGGCCAACCACTAATTGGAAGACAACTTAAAAAGCATAAATGCATAAAACTTAACAAGCATAAGTTGCCAGGAAACATGTGTAAACAGTGAAATTATTGTTAGAATAAGTGTATTCAAATAAAATAAGTGAATTATTTTATTTCTAAAATGATAGGCTTCTAAATGATAGGCTTCAATTTATTTTAATGTAGACCATTCATTTTTGTACTCCTTTAAATTGTGTATAGGCTACATGTAGGCTAGCCTATGTAAACGTTATGCATCTTGTTACGCCTTTTTAATATGCCAATAAAACTATCAGTGTATGCTTCATATGTTCATTAGTTCTTCAGCCGTAGGCTTAAACTTGCTGCAAAATATGATAAATACACTTTCAGCTACAAACACACAATTAATGCAAAAGGAGAAATATGAGTTTAACAGTCAGTTAACTACATATCCCACAGTCCTTTTCAACAACCCGGAAAAAGTAGTACCACGTGCAAAACGCGAAACTCGCTAGTGGAACTAAATCCTTCCGGAGTGACTCCGGCTCTTCACAATGAAGTAAGTGATGCGTTGAAATTTATGCTTTGAAATTTAATATCTCCCTTACTTTTCTTGTCATATGTTTTTATTAGTCTAATACAGTAACTAGACCCCTCAGTAATGGAAAAGGAAATGTCGCTAAAGGTGAAAACTAGCCTCAGTGTCTGTAGCAGTAGCTAAAAGCTAAATATTAATCTGGTAAAACATGAAAGTAAACTACTTATTCTTGATTCATTTATTCTTTTTGAATAATTTATAGGACACCGACATGAAAACATAAAACGACTACTCTTTCGGCATACAGCGTGACAGTTATTGCATAATTAGAGGATACTGTATTACCATAAATGGATATTTGGGATAAAATGTTTGAATACAGTTGACATACTTTAAAGAAGTTAATTGTTTTCAAGATGTGAAAAGTCATCCTAATGGAAGAATCATAAGTAATTCTGGTATCGTCATGCACAGACCACAACATAATAATAAACATCATTAAAGAGAATGCATATTGTACTAAATAATATAATGCAAATATATGTTCATTATCTGTCTTTAGTCCACTCACCAAAGTGAAACTCATCAATGAACTGAATGAAAGAGAGGCTGAACTGGGTGTCAAAGACAGTGTGTCCTGGCATTCAGTCTATAAGGACAGTGCCTGGGTTTTCATCGGTAAGTGACTGGTTCTATTATAGATTAGGCCTATTAGATTATAACACTGTGACTGTGTACCAAAACACAGCTGGGTGTGTACCTAGACCAGGGTTTTTTAAACTGGGGTCCAGGGAAAGGTTTAATGTAATATATATAGGCTATATATATATATATATATATATACACACACACACACACACACAGACAGTCAAACCAAAAAGGATTCAGACACCAGATATCATTTTTGATATCTTGTTTATTACTAGTGGGTGCAGGACACTATAGTTCATTTATGTAAGTGAGGATAGCAAAATAAAGTAAACTGTGACATATTATGCCCACAAATCCTTCATACAGTGGATTACCAGTAGCCTGGGAAAACCCAGACAACTTTCGGCAAATTTAGATTTGCTCTGCAAGTAGTCTGGCAAAGAGCTCATTCAAGCCCATTTCCATGCCGTCGAAATCGCGGCACCAATCAGAAATGTTGAGGCGGGCTTTACACAATGACGATCGCTCTGATTGGTTTTAGGTCTAGCCTATCCAATTGCGCCCAGAGGCATTTGAGCGACGTCCACTCCGTTGGTGAAGCGCACCAACTTTTAAAGCTGCATACAGTTACAGTAAGTTCGGGATTTCTTCGCTGTATTCTCGCTTTTTGCTCGCAGGTTTCTCTCTAGAGCTCCCCCCACAGCTTCGGAATAGATATTTGACAACACTGTTTTAAAAACTCGTTGGCGATTCTCAGACACCAGAGGCTAGTAGATCACGACATCAAAGCAGATGGGACATTCTTTAAAACGTCTTCTTCATTCGGGTTCAAACAGCGTGAGGGAGCGCAATAATGACCGCATTTTAGCAGATTTCTTTTGGCCATAAAGCAATTGTTTACATCGCGAGAACTGATATCACGCGAGACTTCCTGACGCTCAAAGTTGCAAGTGCGTATTTTCCGCTCACGGGCACCAGGGGGGTGCGAAACGACCACCATTCAACCCGAAATAAGTAATATAACCATTCCAATGACTCCGAAGCTGTTCAGTTAAGGTAAAAAAAGTTACTTAGTTCACCTTTAAATGCATTATTATATTCAAATTGCAAACACATGAGGACAGTCTCCATGAAAGACCCACTGGCAGATGAACGTGCTACTACATTTCTCTCCGAAACGGTAGGAAATTAAATTAGATTTAATAGAGGATTTTAACTGTGACAAGATGATTGACAGGGCAGTTTACGTGACAGGATGCACGCGACAGATCCGTCCTTTAAAGATGACGAAGTAGTATGTCCCAAAGCTTGCCTACTTTTTTGCTACACATTCAAAAGTAAATACATTTTCTTCACAAAAAGAGTACATACTTTTATGGCGTAGTGTAACTTAGGCGAATGGACGCAGCATTATGGCTTTACACGATGACGATCGCTCTGATCGCTCTGTCTATCTAATTGCGCCCAGAGGCATTTGAGCGACGTCCGTTAGTGACGCCCCTTTGGAAATGAGTTATTAAAGAAGCTTTGCCAGACCATAACTCAGTTACTACTGAGAATGGTCTGGTTTTAACCAGGCTAGATTACCAGTAAAATGTATAAAAATTTGGGACCAAACATTATTCAGACACTTTGACCTGACCATGTTTTGCTTAAGTTTTTTCCTTTATTGTTAATGTGACCTTTTTACACCACAGACTGAACAAAATTAAACATTTCTTGGTAATTGGTTGACCTAAATTGGTATTATCTAATAGTGTACTTAAATTTAACAGCTATTCAACCTAATTCATTTGTGAGACAGTCTAACAGAAGGATGGACAAAACCAGTGAAATATCAACTGATTTGATAACCTTGTCATATTTTATTACCATTGTCTAAAGTATAGCAATTAAACTGATAATGTGAAGGTGTCTGAATAAATGTTGGTTTGACTATATATATTAAACTAACTATCATACTAAATAAATAAATAATTTAATATATTTAATTATATAGTAATAAATGGATTAAGAGGATTAAATAAATAAATAAAAAGTTAAACTAACTGTCATACTAAATGAAATAATTTGAATAAAATACTTAAAAATAATAAATAAGAATAGAATAAGAATAAGTTGATTTAGAAAAAGACTGTAAAAAATGTAAAAAAAAAAAAAAAAAAAAAAAGATCAATCTAACTATCATACTAAATAAATAAATAATTTAAATAAAACATAAAAAGATTAAAATAATAAATTGATTACGAGAAAGACAGTGTAAAAACTAAAAAGTCCTACTAAATACATTTAAAAAATACACAAAAAGATTAAAATAATAAATAATTTGTTTCAGAGAAAGAAGTGTAAAAAAATAAAAAAGATCAAACTATTGTACTAAATAAATCATTTGAATAAAATGTATAAAAATATTAAAATAATAAATAATAAATCTAACAGTACTATACTATAGTGCTTATAAAAACATAGTAACAACACAGAAACTAAATATTTTCTAAATTAAATTCTATGCATATTTATAATATTCATTTTTCACAGTATAAATTGTATATTTATACATGAAAATATATATAGCTGCCTTTTAAATTTTAGGATGGGTGTCCGACGACTCACTCTCTCCAGGATGGTCATGGGGGGGGGTCTGTGGTGTAGTAGGCAATACTCTCTGGATGGACTATATTTGCACTGTGCCAGATGATGGCAGCATTGCCTCTTTCACTAAACGTGTTCTTCTGTAGACAATGGCATGATCACACTCTTTCTCTAGAAGACCATGTTCACACTAATACTGATTTGACCTTTAATTCATATGAATTACTCGCATTCATTTGCCAGACTAAAGCGAACAATTTTAAGGCTAGTTCTGTATTTATTGATCATTTATTTTAGCTAAATGCTGAGCTGTTCAGCTTTGAATGTAAATGTGTTGTAATCTGCAGGTGGATTTCCATATGATCTGACAGAAGGAGACATCATCTGTGTTTTCTCTCAGTAAGTCCTAATTGCATCAAAAACACATCTTCTTGCAGTGCTTCTGTTTTATTTCCTCCTAGTCAAGCTTCGTCCTCCTCTGTGCTTCTCAGGTACGGAGAGATTGCCAACATCAACTTGGTGCGAGATAAGACGACGGGCAAATCCAAAGGATTCTGCTTCCTGTGCTATGAGGATCAAAGGAGCACCATTCTGGCTGTGGATAACTTTAATGGAATCAAGGTGAAGGGCTTTTCCAGTCGCTGTGTGTACTTATGGAATATGCTATTTGTTGTTATTTATAATGTATATGTTTATGTATATATATATATATATATATATATATATATATATACAGTGAGGAAAATAAGTATTTGAACACCTTGCTATTTTGCAAGTTCTCCCACTTGGAAATCATGGAGGGGTCTGAAATTGTCATCGTAGGTGCATGTCCACTGTGAGAGACATAATCTAAAAAAAAAAATCCAGAAATCACAATATATGATTTTTTTTTACTATTTATTTGTATGATACAGCTGCAAATAAGTATTTGAACACCTGTCTATCAGCTAGAATTCTGACCCTCAAAGACCTGTTAGTCTGCCTTTAAAATGTCCACCTCCACTCCATTTATTATCCTAAATTAGATGCACCTGTTTGAGGTCGTTAGCTGCATAAAGACACCTGTCCACCCCATACAATCAGTAAGAATCCAACTACTAACATGGCCAAGACCAAAGAGCTGTCCAAAGACACTAGAGACAAAATTGTACACCTCCACAAGGCTGGAAAGGGCTACGGGGAAATTGCCAAGCAGCTTGGTGAAAAAAGGTCCACTGTTGGAGCAATCATTAGAAAATGGAAGAAGCTAAACATGACTGTCAATCTCCCTCGGACTGGGGCTCCATGCAAGATCTCACCTCGTGGGGTCTCAATGATCCTAAGAAAGGTGAGAAATCAGCCCAGAACTACACGGGAGGAGCTGGTCAATGACCTGAAAAGAGCTGGGACCACCGCTTCCAAGGTTACTGTTGGTAATACATTAAGACGTCATGGTTTGAAATCATGCATGGCACGGAAGGTTCCCCTGCTTAAACCAGCACGTCAAGACCCGTCTTAAAGGACAATTCCGGTATTTAACACTTTGAGTCTATTTTGTAGTTTGTTTTGGATGAACAAGGGTGGTGGACAAATAAATTTTGACAGTGGTTCCTGTCGCGACTTTTTGACTATTTTAGAATTGCCTGTGACCGCTTTAGAATGGGAGTCAATGGCCATGCACAAACATGTCCTTAAAACAATCCTTAACGTTCGTTTTCAAAACTGTGCAACTCACCGAGTGGTTAGTGGTGTTCGTTGATGATTAAAAACAAGTAGCGTAGCGAAATACAGTTTCTGTCGTGTTTTATTTGGCATTTTGTAAAATCCATTGATTTCCGTTGGAGGACTCATTGCTCGTTGATATTACTGCGCTACCGGAAACGGAAAGGGGGCTGTTTACATTTGATTGTAGTCTTTTAGGTCTTTTCGCTCGGTTCTCTGTCTCTCAGAAGGCTAGCGTGAGCAGAGCAACGGAAGTTGCGGAAGAGCGGAAGTTTATATGCGGTTGTGAGGTATCTGAAAAAATAGTTCCACTATAGAAAAATAAACGGATTGAAATCATACATTGCGGCGATATATTTGTTTTTAATTATCAACGAACACCACTAACCACTCGGTGAGTTGCACAGTTTTGAAAACGAACGTTAAGGATTGTTTTAAGGACATGTTTGTGCATGGCCATTGACTCCCATTCTAATGCGGTCACAGGCAATTCTAAAATAGTCAAAAAGTCGCGACAGGAACCATTGTCAAAATTTCTTTGTCCACCACCCTTGTTCATCCAAAACAAACTACAAAATAGACTCAGTGTTAAATACCGGAATTGTCCTTTAAGTTTGCCAATGACCATTTGGATGATGCAGAGGAGTCATGGGAGAAAGTCATGTGGTCAGATGAGACCAAAATAGAACTTTTTGGTCATAATTCCACTAAACGTGTTTGGAGGAAGAAGAATGATGAGTACCATCCCAAGAACACCATCCCTACTGTGAAGCATGGGGGTGGTAGCATCATGCTTTGGGGGTGTTTTTCTGCACATGGGACAGGGCGACTACACTGTATTAAGGAGAGGATGACCGGGGCCATGTAATGCGAGATTTTGGGGAACAACCTCCTTCCCTCAGTTAGAGCATTGAAGATGGGTCGAGGCTGGGTCTTCCAACATGACAATGACCTGAAGCACACAGCTAGGATAACCAAGGAGTGGCTCTGTAAGAAGCATATCAAGGTTCTGGCGTGGCCTAGCCAGTCTCCAGACCTAAACCCAATAGAGAATCTTTGGATGGAGCTCAAACTCTGTGTTTCTCAGCGACAGCCCAGAAACCTGACTGATCTAGAGAAGATCTGTGTGGAGGAGTGGGCCAAAATCCCTCCTGCAGTGTGTGCAAACCTGGTGAAAAACTACAGGAAACGTTTGACCTCTGTAATTGCAAACAAAGGCTACTGTACCAAATATTAACATTGATTTTCTCAGGTGTTCAAATACTTATTTGCAGCTGTATCATACAAATAAATAGTTAAAAAATCATACATTGTGATTTCTGGATTCTTTTTTTTAGATTATGTCTCTCACAGTGGACATACGATGACAATTTCAGACCCCTCCATGATTTCTAAGTGGGAGAACTTGCAAAATAGCAGGGTGTTCAAATACTTATTTTCCTCACTGTATATAATTGGTAAATGCTAGCCTAGTTGTGGATCAGTGACATTATTTGTATCTACGCTTTTCAAAAAATCTTAAAAAGGCAAATATTAAAAAAGTTAAATTATATATTTTTAGAGATAAATTTTTTTTTTTTTTAAACAATATCATGCATTATTAATTTAGAAATATTACATTTTCGGGGAGTCGCACATTATAAAAATGTTAAATTATTTTATTTAATATAGTTTATAATATAATTCAAATATATAGTTTATATATTTAATTTAATATTTTTAGTTTTTCTTTACAAATCATATTATAAAAAGTCTAAATTATTATATTTTATTTAATATAGATTATAATATAATTTAAATGTATTGTTTAATGTATTGTTTAATTAATGTTTATATATTTAATTTATTTGATTTTGTTTTTCTTCATTATGATATCAGTACAGTTATCAGGGCCCTTTTTAACTCATTGCCATATATAACCTTTTTTTTTTTTTTTTTACATTTTTGACATCATGTATATATTTGTTCTTTTTGAATTGTTTTTCTGCTCTACAGATTAAGGGTCGAACCATACGTGTGGACCATGTCGCAAATTACCGACCACCAAAGGACACAGATGACATCGATGATGTCACCAAACGTTTGCGAGAGGAGGGATGCGCTCCCAACGTGCCCCAGTCTTCTGAGGCCGAGTCTGAGGAAGATCAGGCTGTACCCGTGAAAAAGCCCAAAAAAGGTGAGGAGAGGCTGTATCTGTGCAGTCAATGGAACTACATTATTTCAAGAGGCAATTCGCGTTTTTATTGATTTAATAATTGATTGGCTCATGTTGTTATACCTCAGATAAAAAGGAGAAGAAGAAAAAGAAGAAGGAAAAGAAAGAGAAGAAAAAGGCACTGAAGGAAGAAAAACGCGAGGCACGGACTGAGGCGTCAGCGTCTTCCCCTGTCAGAGTGAAGAAGGAGAAGGAGGACACGGCATATGAGAAGTACGCTGTGAAGGGACTGGCAGGGAGCAGAAGGGACAGACCCGGACAGGATCCCAGGAATCCACTGGACAGAGCAGATGAGGCGGACAGATTCAGAGATAGGTATGAAGGCGAGCGAGACAGGGGTAGAGAAGAAGACAACACGACAGAGAGAAACAGAGAGGACATGAGACAGCGTGACAGGGGTAGAGAAGAAGACAACAGGACAGAGAGAAACAGAGAGGACATAAGACAGCGAGACAGGGAGGGGGACAGAGGAAGAGGGGGTGATAGAGGGAGAAATGAGGAACGAGAGAGAGAAAGGGAACGTGACAGAGACCGAGACAGAAGGGAGCGAGACAGAGGTAATGACAGAGGGTTTGCCAAGCACAGAGATCACAGTCGTGAAAGAGAACACAGGCGAAATTGAGCAGATAGTAATTTTACTTCTTTTTTTTTTATACAAATTTTGTGTTTTTTTGTGTGTGTGTAATTCGAAAATGTAAATAAATCTTTAGATTTTTTATTAAACATCTGTCTGGAGTAATTAACTGTATAATGACCACCTGATATCACACAATATACTCATTTGCAGTTTTGGGGAAAGTCACACTTAAAAGTAATGAGTTACAATATTGTGTTACTCCCTTTTTTTGTTACGTTACTTTATTAAAATTACGTTACTTTTTATGGAAAGTATTCGGTTGCATTCAGGGTTTGAAATTATGCGGGTAAAAATCAACTGTGGCGGGTAACGCTGTCAAATCTGCGCAGATTTAGCGCAAATACTCAACTCGTGAGTCATCATGATATATTAAATACAGCGTATTGCGCAGAATACGCAACAAATAACGGCACGCTTGTTCATTTGCATTGAAGCAATAGCGAAGACTAAAAAGCATTTGGTTAACAGAAAATACATTATTTTCCAACATCCTACATGTTCTTTGTACTGTATTGATCTGTCCACCTAAAACACATTTTTTGTTAATGAGGATGATGAAAGAGGAAGGGAGGAGATGGCTGGATGACAGGATTTTGTTTGAATAAAAAATTAATACATGAAATCCAAATTTTATTATATGTGTGCATTTATATATATATATATATATATATAAATATATAAATGCACACATATAATAAAATTTGGATTTCATATGTTTATATATATATATATACTTTCCATAAAAAGTATATATATATATATATATATATATATATATATACACACACACAGGTACCTATTTTCAAACACTGGTTGTGTTACTTTTACATTACTTTTTCTAGTTTGTTTTCTAATGTAAAAAGTTAGATTTTTGGCAAATGTCACACCATAACACGCCCTTTCTCACCATAAATGAAATGAATAAGCCTCAGGCTGAAGGAAATGCAAATTCACGTCTGTACAGTAGAGGGCGCCTCTCAAACAAACCTTTCTGGATCCCTTCTTGTGCTGCCATTCTGGAATCTGGATCGTATAAGAATGGGATGCAGGAGAAGAAATTTCAACACTTCAACACAAACATATGTAATGTTTATGTCAAGTCAAGTCAAGTCATCTTCATTTATATAGTGCTTTTAACAATGTAGATTGTTCCAAAGCAGCTTTACATTGATAATAGGAAATTAAAGTAAAGTGTTTTGGCTTTATAGCAGCTCTAGATTAAAGTTATTGTCCAGCTAAAGTTAGTTTGATTGATTCACTTCCGTCACAATGATCATTAGTTATTAACTTATGGGCCGCTAACACGACACCGTTTTAACAGAAAACTCTTAAGTTCTTTCTGCGCAAACTTCAAAAACACGAACCAGTGAGAACGCTGATGGCGTGCACATGCGTATTACAAGTTCAGTCTACAGGCATGTGCGCTTGAACACATGTGCGCAGGCGTGTAGTCCTTCCCCACAAATCAACCCTCAACATACTACTTGTCTGGCCTTAAAATAAATAATACAGAATTTTTATCGCTTCCGCGTAGCCACGCGAACCGGAATTATCCCGACAACGCTTTATCTATAGATAGGTAAAGGGAAAGTGATTATTACTTTTTAGTATCGTTGAATTGGACCATCAAAGGTCAGCAACAAAGACATTGGTTAATAAAGTGAGATTAAAGGCACACTATGCAAGATTTGTACCTTAATATAACAGCTTTGAAATCATTTCGATGGTAAACGAACTCGTAGTAGGGCGAATCATCCCGATAGCTGCTGGGAAAACCAGCAATGCAGGTTTGAGAGGTGGCGCCCCGACAAATCTCGCGAGAATCACGACTTGCTTTATGGCACGACGTCACATACATCAACAACATATGAAGCAGCCTCTATGGAAGACATTAGCACGCATTTCAGACGTGAATCATGGCAGAGTCGACGAAGAAAACGAAGAAAGCGCGGTCGGAAGAGTGCAGAGACGGCTCTGCGTGAGTGGTATTTACGACAGTAACGTTAAATACAAGTACTCCACAGCGACTCTAGGGGTCGCTGTTTGAGAAAAACGAAAACTGCATAGTGTGCCTTTAAAGGTCCCGTATTATGCCCCTTTTCACAAGATGTAAAATAAGTCTCTGATGTCCCCAGAGTGTGTATGTGAAGTTTCAGCTCAAAATACTCAACAGATCATTTTTTACAGCATGTTTAAATTGTCATTTTTTGGGGCACAGAAAAACGCGCTGTTTTAGTGTGTGCCCTTTAAATGCAAATGAGCTGCTGCTGGACAGCACAGGGGGCGGAGCTTCATGAGCTCGCGCACAGTCTCTCAGGACAATTTCATCTCACGGAATGATGATAATATCAGAAACTCTCAGTAACGGTGTTCATTTCGAGTCGGACAATAATGCCTACAGAGTCAGAGTGCTGTATAGAGATGAAACAGGTATAGTTTAGTAGTTTAATTACGGTTATTATAACGTATTTGTCATCTGCTTGTAGGCTATGTATCCATTATTTATTAATAGCCTACAAGTCTGCTGTCTGAATGATGATCAAACATATACTGATGAGTTTAATAAAGTTTATTGTACATCACACAAAAGATGAAGCGTCAGTTTTACTTCAGAAAATCACCGTAAGAGCTGAGTAAACACAGTAAGTTATAAGAAGTGCGCAAGTAGCCAGTAGAGTTGAGGGAGCATTCCTCTGGGCGGAGGTTAGTCAAAAAACGGTTCTAGTGACATCATTAAAGAAGGAAGTAGAGGGATGTAGTCCAAACGGCCCGTTCAAAGTAGTCGACTTCTGTTAAATAAAATATCTCGCTTGGCATTGAACTTTGAGCTTTAGAATTTTACAGATATTATTTATGGTCTAACAGCAACATTACACACTAACTAAAGTTTGAAACATGGGATCACGAAGAACGGGACCTTTAAATACATCAAGTATATTTGTATAATTTAACATTTAATTATTGCAGATTTGCATAATTTTTTGAATTGGCATTTCACTGTTTTTATTTACAGGAACACTGAATCTGTTTTTGTGCGAGTGAGATGAGTAAATGCTCACATTTATTCTAGAACTGCGATAACCATCATGTTCATCACACACAACGTCTCTGCACCTCCCTTCCGACAGGACAGCTATCAGTCAGTACATGAGAAAATGGAGGTACTTATTTGAAAAGTAACTCAGATATTTTATTATAAATTTGAAAGTAATGTTTTACTTTACTAGTTACTTGAAAAAAGTAATCTGATTACATAACTCGAGTTACTTGTAATGCATTACCCCCAACACAATTGTTTGACAAATAAATAATCTTTATTTGAGTTTAAATGGTACAAAAACCAAAAATGTCTTGATGAACAGTGTCAACTGAATACTCTAAAATCAAGATGATGCAATCAAAGTACACCAATCATTATGGATTCAGTTGTAAAACTATTAAAAGACATTTAGTTAAGGGCGTGAAGTAAAAAAAAAAAAAAAGTATATCAGACCATGCAGGTTTGCACATTATCCATTTATACCTGTTCAACAGGAAACAGCATTTCATCACTAGTATTTCAAATGATCGCTATTGCCACATCAACATATTCAATAACCTAACAAGAGAGGATAAAACAGAACTACACAAATATACTCTGAAGAGATAAACACACCACATTTATTTGTAATGAACAGAGTTGTGAATGTAGGTTGTTGTGGTGAATTTATCTAGCTTGTCTTTGGACATTTTTTTTATGTCCAAAATAATTGATTTCGGTAGCTAAACGCCAGTAAGCACAGCTTTTTATACTGTAAATGAAGAAAATTGGCCTTATATGTAATATCCTTAGTTACTGCGAGCAGTTCAATTCAAGTCAAATATGAACAATCCATTAATTGGCCAATCAGGAGTATTGCAGATGTGACTCCATTAGTCTTGTTCTGTCACAGACACTAAAGATTCTGTCAATACTCAAGGTTAAAGGTCAAATGTTTGTTTGTACTGTCACTCTCATAAGAAGTCCCTCTTTTCATGCTCGCTCACTAGAGTACATCACAAACCCAGGTTTGATGAAGCTATCAAAAAATAAAGAAGAAAAAATGCTTACACCGATTATTAAAAAATAAAGAGCTGCCATACGTCATCAGGTCTTTGGATGTAGCGGTCTTTTGTTGTTGTAAGTGGCCTTATTATTGACATTTTTAGCCAGTCTCACAGTATTTCCCAAACTAAATTATGTGAATTATTCACCATAAGAATGTTCAAATCAATGTAACATAATATTTCAATGAACAGGTCAAGAGCAAAGCATTAGGTTTCTGCAGAAACACCATTCATTGTGGAAAATTACATTTGAACGCAAAATAAAATACACTGTAAAAAAGTTGCTGCCTTAAATTTTTAAGGACAATCAACTTGGATGTTTAATTCATTTCAACTTAAATTACATTAAATTGACTTTAAAAAATTTTTTTTGTTGTTGTTGAAAATTGCTTAACTTATTTTGGTGAGTTAAAGCGATGTAAAAACATGTCATAACTTATTGATCATATCATTTTTTTACAGTGTAGATTTTGGTGGCAAAGCGAGTCTAATATATTGCAGTAACTGTTATTGAAATAGTTGTTGTTTCTGCGACAGTAGTGCCTCCATCCAATCAACAACTGATTTATCGATAGAACGAAAGTCTCTGCCAAACAATTTATTTTCGATAACCCGTTTCACTCGGATGTACGTCACAATAATAATAAAAAAAAAGTCCAGTCGCTACTTCTGTTTCATCTCAACTTTAACCTTACATTTATCTATTCAATATTGTTTTTCCTAGATTAATGCATTTGAAATAACGAGGGTTAGGGTTTGTCAAATGTGATTGACCTGTAAACTCACACGTGCCTAGTATTTGTATCACTGGGTTGGCATAGGAAACGGGAAAAAGCTCATTTCATCGCCATACATGTTAAGTGTTCTAGTGCTTGATGGGAATTTGTTTATTCGCCAGTTCATTAGGATGTGGTGCTCAATATTGATCATGATGGCTTGATTGAGAGGCATGGCACACGGGTCGGGAAACCACCTGGTGGCTTCATTAAAATGTATTTATTCCGTTTTAGGTTCACTTGGGTGTAGGGGAGTCTGAAATACCATGGGAGTTAGACAGATGGCTGGTGGTCTAGTTTGACATGGTATGCTTTGCTACAACAAGCTACAATTGGTGGTTGGTCATATTAGAATTAAGACCGATGAATATATCTGTGTATTATTTGAAAATTCAAACAGATTAGGCTAAATGTGTAAAATAAGTTTTTCCCATTACTATTGTTTTTATAGTCACACCACCCAAGACTCAGGGCTCTGGGCTTCCTTCAGGGCTTGCCATCTACATGCAGGTACTCCATCCTGTTCAACACACATTTGCTATTTTTAAACATAACTTAAAATGATGGAAGTGCTAGTCACCCTCCATTTGGTTTAACAGCATCATTTTTAAAGGTCTTTAGAGGAATGATCCATGTCCTATAGATACCTTGACATATTTACTGATTTTGATCTGTCATCTACAAAACGTGTCAAAATAGGATTTCAGACTAAGAGAATTAAACGAATTTTCTACTTGGAATGAATGAGCTAGATTCCTCATTAGCATATTTAGTTGCCATGACAACTGCTTGTAGAGAGCACAACCATGGGAACGAGAGTCTGTCCGGAGACATTGACCGCACTTTCATCTCCACATATGGGTCTATAAATGTACAAATTCATCAACAAAACAGAATGCATTTGCTCTAGAACAGATTTATAAAACATTTAATTTACATTTTTAAATTATTACTTTCCAGAGAGAATGAAATAGGGTGTGAAGTTGTGCATCAAACTTGGGATCTCTTCACAGAACCAACCACATTCAGGGATATCAATGCTCTTCTCGCACAGACATCTCCAAAGTCTTCAGAGGTATTTGATAAGAGGCTGGGTTCCATACTTGAACAGTGTAAGTGAAATGGTTACTGTGAACACGCCATGTCCTTCCCACACATAATGCCACTTTGTAAATTCTGTAAAAGTCTCTTTCAAGACACTGGAGGTTTGGAGCATAGTGACCTGAACCTGACACACTTTGAGTCCTAGAAGAAGGCAGACTCGAAAAAAGACTAAGTTTGTATACAAGTAAGGCATTGTGGGTTCATTCTCAAGGGTAGAGTGAGGAATTGCTCAAATCATACAGACAAAACTTCAGTCTAGACTAAACAATCATTTTAAAGAGACTTAACAATAACAACAAATATCAACAAAACTAAAATTGTTTATATATTTACAAAAGCTTTCCTTAATCTTATAGATTACCTTGAATATATAGAAAGAAAAAGTACAAAGACAACAAAACCAGTCAAATTCAGACACTTAATCAATGGGAAAATAACAGATGGGGGTTTGTGCGCAGGCTAAATCTTTTACATACGGTCATCGGTGACAAGACAATTTACGCAAAGGTGGAACACCTATATTAAATGAATAGTTCTCTCAAAAATATGTATGATTTCCTCTACCCTATGGGACACATAAGCAGTCATCTAGCTAAATGTGCAAGCTGCTCTTTTTCATACAAGGAAAGTGAAAGGCATGGTTTTCAGTGTTAAACATCTTAAGTTTTAGGCATTCCTCACCTAATGCGATCATATGGCTTGAGAAGACTTGCAATATAGTGCACAAGTTGTATGGACTACATGTATGGTGTATCTTTTGTCCTTTGGTCCCCATCCACGTACATTGCATTGAAAGAGAACAGCTGAGATATTCTGCTAAACTTCTGCTTTGGTGTCCCACAAAAAGTGTTAAAACACAACATGAGGGTGAGTAAATGTTGACAGATGTATCATTGGTAGGTCAACTATCCATTTAAAAATCAAGCATCATGTACAAATATATCTAAGAATATTATTATGTGGCATTAGATCATGGGTAACAGAACATCTGAAAAGGTTGGCTGTAGTTCTGTCATTTCATGTAGCTGATGATCTTGAATCTGTGTTGATTACAAACCAGTTCTCTCCTCTGGATAAGTTAACAGAAGACCACAAATTAACAAACTTATCCTCATCTACATCTTGCAACATTGAAGACAGATATAGTAAACAAAAAACAAAACAAAAAAAAGAGGTAAGAAAAAAAAAAAAAAGAGAGGTTAGATTCTTGCCTTACAAACATGGTGGCTCTGTAGTTATTTTTGCAAGTGAATTTTATTTCCACCATGCACACTGCATCTCCACCATGGGTATTGTTTTATCAAGCCATTATACAACTATGAAATTCAGAGGATTACCATTTACATTGTCATGGTTCCACTCGATATACCGAGAGGAAAACCAAAGTAGTCAGTGCAGTTTTTGTACACATGGGTTTTCTGAGGCAAATGTTACACATTCATGCCTAGAATCTTCCCAATGTAGCATTTGATTCTGTGAAGCTAGATTCACTTGTCAAGTTCCTGTGGATTTTGGGCCGGACATCCCAGACAATTAATGTGGTCATCCACACCTGAACTTTACCGGAAGGTTCCGAATCAGAAGGTTCCGAAGATTGAGGTGTTTGAATCCTTGGGGTGTACAAGGGAAAAATCTCAATTGCACTTCAACTGGCTGCCAAACACCTGCACACTCCCCTCTTTATCTCGAGAAGAACTCCTGCCATCCATCTACCATACTAACCTACAAGTGAATCTGGAAAGTCTGCGTTGTTTTTGCAGGTGACTCTTGAACAGAAATATACACAAATGTATACGTCTCCCAACCGTTGCCTTCAGAATCCGCAGTCTGTTAGGGAGCAGAGGTTGTCAATTGTTTGGATCAATGGAAAAAGCCTAACGCTGCCACCTCAGCACATGGAGATGGTCACGTTAATACCCAGATTGCCGTTGTCTGCAAACAGGTGAGCAATAGAGGTATCAAATACAAGACAGTCACTGTTCATGATGGCTGCCGCTACACCGTCGTGGATTGAGCGTGGCGTGGCCTCCCACGTGAGCCGCCTACGGTTGCCGTTCAACTCGAGGCGGTAGGCGAAGTTCTCCGCTTGCTTTCGCGTGCCAATGAGCAGAACGATTGCAAAGAACTGCTGGTGTCCCTCGTATTTCTCCTGCTTCTCTAGAACCAGCATGAAGTGGTGGCCGAAACACGACTGCATCATGACCCAGTCCACAGCCCCGGGTAGGTTGATATCCGTGGCCAGAAAGACAATGTCCTCGCCCTGTAAGGTGGTGATGGATTTGTGGGCATGCATGAGATGTGGCATGACGGCCTCCAGGGAGCCCTGCCATTTACAGGAGGCCCCCGGGCATGGGCAGGTGTACGGGCGAAACTCACACACTTCTTCATGTTCTGGCTTCTCGCTGTGGTGAAGGGACAGCAGGCATCCAGCCGAGGCATACTGTTGGGAAAAAAAGAAGAAGAAAAGAGACATTAATAAAAAGGCTTCTGGTTCAAAACTGAAAGTGAAGAATGTTTGGATTAAGAGTCCTTGGGTAAGTAATGGGAAAACACTGACAGAATAGCAGGAACGGCGAGTGGGAGGCTGAGAAATGGTGAGAGAACAAGAAAAAATTGAGAAAAAGTAGGATAAGGGGATTTCAGGAGGGCAGGTGAAGGACACAGGAGATTATATATATAGGTAGGGCAAAGAAGGAACTAGGCCACGTGTCGAGATATGGCAGTATCATTTGAAACGCATCCATAAATTACATAGAGTGATCCGTCTGTTCATGTGTGTACTTGCCATAAAAGCGACGTTGCTACTAATCATGTGTCAAGCTGTGACAACCCTCTCATTCTTTTAATGCACGTGTCCATGCAGTTTGGGGAAATGAGCAGGATGGATTGTGTTGCTTGAAGATGAATAGCACAGTAAGGCTCTCTCTTTGATTATCTCAGGAAGGGAATATCAATGAAGGTCAAATATGAATGTTCCCCCCAATCTGCTCACTTTACTAGAAATGTGCACACCGCATGACTTTCATTGCACACTCTAAAACCAACATTTATCTCCCTGAATGGCCTACTGGATTGGACTTGCATCAACAAAAGGTGAAATCCCAAGATAACCTGATAAATGCCCCTTTCAGGGAATTTAATCAGCTTAGCAGAGCTGCAGTAAAGACAAGGTATTCAACTCAAATTATGGGTGAAGGTTTAGATGAGACCATAGACAAAGCAACAAAGAAAGAAAATCCTAGCATGAATGGGCAGGAAAAAGGAGCAACATACTGGCTTTCTGACAAAAAGCAAGCTCAATTATGTCTAGACAGTGAAGAACTAAGACCAAGTCAAA
Organism: Squalius cephalus; assembly: GCF_949319135.1. Lineage (NCBI taxonomy): Eukaryota > Metazoa > Chordata > Actinopteri > Cypriniformes > Leuciscidae > Squalius > Squalius cephalus. The sequence continues at coordinate 25,492,412 of NC_137138.1, read as the reverse complement.
ATGTTCAAGCACACAAACTAAAATAAATAATTAGTTTCCCACTCAAAACCATTTTTAAAACATTATTGGATTCTTTCTTCTGAAAATCCATGTCAACTTTATAAATTACTTTTAAATCCTTGCACCACAGTACAATCGGTTTCTATCAAGTTAGTGCAAGGCTGGAGGTGTGGGCGTTCAGCCCACTCAACGCCCCCCAAGGGTGTGCTTCAATATCTGCCAAATTAATTATTAATCTGAGTGGTAAGTCACTGGCTGCCTAGCAAAAATCAATGAGTGACAGCCGTTATCCAGTGGTCCAGAAGACCCCAGAGGCTGTAACTGCCTTAAAACACTGACATTTATTGTCAAAAGCCGTTAAGCAGCAGCTAGGAGAAAGAATCATTATATCTTCTTCACGTTACACTGGGTTTTCCAAACTGTCTTTCATTAGGACATGGCCTGTGTCCAAATACCCTCAAATTCATTTAGCTAATCCTTCCTCATTACCCAGCCTTTCTTTTACGAATCAAACAATCTGACTTCTAGGAGTGTTGAAGGTTTATGTGTCACATCTCTTCCCTCCAAATCAGACAGTTATCCTCTTATCCACCTTTTTAATGAGAGAATGACAGGATTTTGAGCGGTAATCCTAGGGCCGTACGGTGGAGATAAAGCCTTTTTCTGGAGCTAGTTGGAGCTGAGGGTACTGGCGTATCTGGCAGGAAGGGAACCGTATCAAGTGTTTGTTTAGGGTACGCTGTTGTGTGTGTGCGATTTTATGAGCATGTGTGTATTCAGAACCCTCAGTCATCACTATCCACATTATTCCTATGCCCCATGACGCTTTGCGCGAATTATAGGTGTAACTTTCGTTAAGCTGTAAACAATCAGTGAAAAGGCTCGCTCTATGAATGCAATACGTTAAAAAAATGTCATAATGAAATTAAATTAATCTACTCACCCTTCAACCATCGAACATTAAAAAGGAAATTTAAAAGTGTAAAAGCATCAACAAGGTATTTCAACAGACCAAACAACCCCAAAAGCGCGAGTCTTTCCACAGCAATAATGGATGGGTTAACTATCACTGTAGTAATATGTACAGGGATGCACATAAGTGGTGCGCAGGTGCGCATGCGCTACCCAATTAAACAATGCGTACCAGATGAATTGCCGCAACCCTCATTTGCGTACCTAAGATTTGGGGATAGATAGGTGCGCAATCTGTGGTGTTGGATAGGCCTCAGAACTAGAGATGCACGGATGGGCTATTTCATCCGCAACCGCATGGCAAAACTCATCATCCGTCCGCACCAACGTTTTTGACCAATTTTCAAAACCGCACCCGCCCGCCATCCGCTGATTGGGCAATGCAAGGCGTTGCTGATGACAGCCGCGAGACTAGAAAACTCTCTTACCTCAGAATATCAGCAGTGAACTCCGTCTCCGATCGGCGCACATGGACAAAAATAAATAAATAATTTAAATAAATAAATAGCCTAAATTAAACGAACTTCAGCAAACCTGACCGTACAATATTTTCATTGTAGCCTAATAGAAAACGCATTTTGGCACATCATTTAGGATTTTTCGTTGGTGCGCCATCAGCTAGCCTATGCCTACAAAAGACAGATGAAATTTAATATTAATAATTGATCCATGTCGGTATACACAGCCTAATATTTTACACTTAGGCTATAATTAAAAAATAGCCTAAACAATCAAGATAGCCTATTTACTTTTTTTTTTTATTAAAACCAGGAAATTGGTTAATGAAACATGGATTAAAATTAAGATACAATTAATACAAAACGAAATTCGCTTTAAAGAAAGGCTTTGTGCTTTCTGTTTGAGGTCTCTGTGAAAGTTTGAAAGTCTTTTAGTGCCGCTGCGCTTTCAGAGTGGTCGCGTCCGTAATGGAGAACTGTCACTCACGTAAGATTGTTTTTTCCTCATAAATGACAAAATACTTAAAAAAAAAATAAAAAAAAGACAAACCATCAATTAAAAAAAAATATATATATATATATAAAAAAAGGATGGATTTATAGCGTTTTGGGGGAAAAAAATGGATGGATGACCTTCTATTGCCTTTGTTTTTATTTTCTCCTTTTTTGAGTTTGTCACGTAAAGTTACCTCCTTCGCCGGCGTTGCCATCTCTGATAATAACAAGCAGTCTGCATAGACTCGACTAGGCCATATTAGCCTACTGCCTGATAAAAATTTGACTATTTTAAAGTGTGCTCGATTTATTTATTTTTTTTTTAAATTTGGATGTAGGTATAGTCAGATAACAATATTTAACAATATATTATGCATCCCTCTAATTTGTTCCTCCCGTGAGGTGGGTTAAGGAAAAAAATGTGAGGACCAAGCAACAACCCCAGGTTCTCCCCTGAGAACAAGACCAAAAATGTTATGTGCACCCCTGAATATGTATCTGTATTATGTAACTTATGTTGCCTTAATCAAAAATGTTCATTAACTTCAGCATTACTGATACTATTTCAAAGTGATTTCCGTCATTTTGACAGATTATAAATTGCATTTACTAATGAAAACAAACCTGGATGTAAGGATTTGAGGAGTATAACAAGAGATTCTTTGTGCATTCCAGTGAGTTATTATACCGTAAATTAAATTCGGGAGAACAGACCACAAATGTGCAGTATATGTTGTCCTTTTTCATACTTATACAGCGGATTGCAAAGGGAAAAAAGAAAATAATCACGAGGAAAAGAGAGCAGCGACTGAAAAGAGCTCTTGCCATAGATATTCTTGTTATAACATGTCACGTTAAAATACCATGTATAACGTTATTCTCATGATGTCTGAAAATAAATCATGAAGGAAAATTGACAGCTCATCCAGTCAAACTGACGGATCAGCTTTATTTGTAGGGCAACCTTATGATTTGAAATGATTCGTTTCAGCCTTTTTGAATGGAAGTTCCCCAAACCAGAAGTGCCACCCATAATTCAAAACTCAGTAAGGTTGTCAGGAATAAGGTGGATACCTGAATTCAGCTGTGAACTTCTCAAAACAACCCAGTATATCACTAACCTAGCATTGATTAGCCCTTAGAGCAAACAAATTAACATTTCAACAATGCATTTGAACATCTAAACACCAATATGCCCACAATTCCAAAAATCAATTCCGAAAAAAAGAGCGGAGGACCAACATATTTGCCACTGGTTTCCTACTCTCATTCACTTTAATTAAAACTTTGAATCTATCACCAGCATGCATTGCTCTAGAGACCTGATAAAATAACAAATGAAGTGCTCTCTTTCTGGTACACCCTTGACGCTGTGCCAATTTAGCCCTGTGGAGACGCACAGACCCTGGGCTAGGAGCTTAGCTACTGAATTATTTACACAATTCCACATTTAAGTTGCAAATTATATCTTGCCACTTTATCTAAAAGGGGGGGGGGGAGGGGGGGGGATTGTTAATGCGGCATTTTGATATATGACAAGGAATTTTGACAATCTATTAACTAGTTTTGTAGTGTGTTGACATGAAAATGTATTTTAAAAATCAAATTAACGGCAAATCAGAACACAAAATGGGCATGTAAAAGTCACACTTCATTTGTTTTTTGTTGTGTTTTAATTTTACCCTAGGATAAAATGTTCAGTTTTCAAAACAATTTTAAGCACAAGTGCTGTTAAGTTCAAGGGTACCGTTCCTTGTACCAAATGACTGATGCCTTTGCCTACAATCTTGACAGTTGGGAAGCACTGGGTAGCCTCATTTCAAGAAACTATTGATGTCTCCCATTCACCAAATGAATGAGAGGCAGGCTTATCTCGCCTCCATTAACAAGCAGGAGGACCTTGAGTTGCCATCACCGAAGTGTCAGTTGAAAGCGAAGGTGTCTCCGCATTCAGATCCCAAGAGACTGAACCCAGGACAGACAAGATGGCATCATTACCGTCTCTTTTCCCTTCTCTCTCAAGGACAGGGTGAACGTATATGACATGGCAAGAGAAAGCGCTCTTTGACCAAGAAAGGCCACCATCATCTTGGTCCCCTCTTATAAGGCACCATGTCATTGTCTCTGCACATGACCTCATCACTGCTGGGAAGCAGCAAGACCCAGTTCATAATTACAATCATCTCTGTGGGGGCCTTCAAATAACCCAATCGAAAGGCACAGAGAAATCAGATTTCTCCTGATCAGTGGCAAGCCGTCGCACCCACTTCAACCACTGCAATGGAAGCCTGGACACTCGGAATCAATAGCAATTTAGTTAAAAGTTTCAAAGCTGAAATCGGCCCAGTGAAAGCCAGAGTAATTAGGTTAAAGGGGGGAGGGGAGTTCTTGCTTGCAGCCTTCTCGCTCGGTTCTTCAATTACATTTAATGTTTTTACGGAGCAATTAGTGTAATGTGTCTGTATGAACATAGTATAATTGGCATTGAGCTGGAAAGACATGGAAACTGAGCCTTCTGTAATGTAGGATGACATGTAGCCTAAGTGCGAGACTAAAACAAAAAAATCTACAATTTCTAGAATCAAATCGTAATGTTTTGAGGATTTTTGTCAAATCAAAGTTTAATTTAATAATTTCATAACATTTCGTTAAAAAAAACATTGTGATGGTTTTAAGTCTTTTAGCGTTTTTTTTTGTATCTTTGAGGCTATTTTTTTGTAACCGTCATAAAATTATGAATTTAATTTCATGTTTTATGACTTTTTTCTTAAAACTTATCCTAGAAAAAGTATTCTATTAACATCATACTATTATGAAAGTATTTTTAAAGCAATATTTTAAAACTTTATTCCCATAGGCGGCGCAACTTCATTCCCAATTCCTGTAACATTCATATTTTCCTAAAATTGTCCTTTGGTTTACTCTACAAGTAAATGCATGGGCTTAATGCCAGCTGACATATGAAAACAAGTAAAATAAGTGAAGGGGAAAAACCTATAAAATATTCCTGCAGCAAACAGCAAGTGAACAAGTACCATAATACATAATATCTAACAACAACAACAAAAAAAATTATATATATTGAACTATGATCTTCACAATACTCACCTTGCTCCCTGGAAGTGGCTTGGTATGACAAACTGGTCGATTTGTGCCCGTGACACAAACACCTCGTTGTCGTGGCCAACCGAGCAGGCACCGCAACTGGGACAAATCCCTCAGGAGAGGGAAACAGGAGGCCGGGCACAACATCACCTCAATACAATAATACTCCAGTCAAAATCTTTGGAGATCGTTTGCAGTGTCGTTCAAAATTAGGCTAGCCTAATTCTATCTTCAGTATTCACAAATCAACCTGAAGAAATGCTGCTCAACATAAACAAGAAAACTGTTTGGGGTCTTTCCATTCACAGGTGGATAAAATCTAAATCTTAAGAATCTTACAATTAATGCAAAAAAAATGATTTTGAAATTGTGTGGAATGAACCTACTGACCCTACTAAGAGTCAGAGGCAAACTGAACACGCTGTACTCTCTCACTCAAGCGAAAACAACGTTCCCATGAGTGCATCTGTACAAGTCCAAGTGTGTATGGCAGCACAGTGTAATTATATTCAATGTCTCTCCGTTTACCTCAGATTCTGTTTGTGTGTCCTGAAGGACACTGCCAAAACAAGTCTTACGGACCGGTTAGAGCGACGCAGTCCCCTCGTCTGCTGGCTAACACATGCACATAACAGCAGTAAAGCCAAACAAACAATCTATTGATTCAAAACATACACCATGGACTGCATTGTCCCCTCACAGGACCAGAAAGAGACCTGCGCTGTGATTCAGTAGCCGTACAGAAACTGTCAGTGTCAAAACACCTCAATCCCAATTTAAATTCTGCTCTCATTCCATGCAGACGCAAAAAAACAACACCACGCTTTTCTCCCAGTTCCCAATTCTGGATTTTCAGGTCAAATCAGTTCTTTGGAAAAGCTCTCAGGATAAGCCACAAACACATCTACGAACCGCAGCATCCTGTTCAAATTGATCAGCCTCAATTAAAGGCTTTTAAACGCAGTCAGCTGAGATGTTGTACCCGCAGGAAAGCATCATCCTCTTCTCATATTGTGCAAGATCCTACAAATATAGCTGGCTAAATGACTGCGATCTCTGCAAAACAATCTTTCCTCCTTTCTTTCTTTCTTTCTTTCTTTCTTTCTTTCTTTCTTCTCTGCTCTGTTGTTGCTGCGCTCCGGAGGGTGACAACTCAGCAGAGCTGCGGACGCGGAAAAACATTGTGGACTGCAGCACTGGCAGCACGCTTGCACACGACGGGAGGGGGTGGGGGAGGAGGAGGTGGTGGTGTGTGTGTGTGTGTGTGTGTGTGTGTGTGTGTGGAGGGGGGGGGGGGGGGGTTCTCACCTCCCCATTCCTCCGCTCGTGTTTTTTTCCCCTCTCTCATGCCTGTAGCACAGCCATTTGGGGACTTCAAGCAGAACGTAATCTACAGGTCTTTCATGTTAGATTTGGGCTCGTTTCTTCCCTTGCGGCACTTTGAAGGGCAGATATAAAAACATGCGTATACACGAGTGAGTGAGCCATAGGGGAAAAATATATTTATACATGATTTGTGAATATCAAAATAAAGATAGCCTATCTATATTTTTGTTTTATGTTATGAAAGAAGTCTTTAATGCACGGCACGCCAAGGCTAAATTTATTTGATCAAAAATACAGTAAAAAAAAAATATTACAAAATAAAACAACTTCATTTTAATATATATTAAACTAATTTATTCCCGAGATGGCAAAGCTGAATTTTCAGCATCATTACTCCAATCTTCAGTCTCACATGATCCTTCAATGGATAACAAAACTCATGGTTCGGATCATATTACGGTTTTTAGTCACAGATCGGATCATTTTTCAGATCTGCAAGAAAAAATAAAATGGAGGGGTGAGGAGGACAGGGTCAGGAAAAAAGTAAGAAAAAATACACTAATTATAAGCATAGATAAATACAATATAGACAAATAAAGTAAGGTCCAACAGTAGTACTCAGGTACAGAAATGTAATTAGGCCTAAATCTAAAACAACACTATAGTGTTCACTGTATAAATCAAATATGGATTCATATTTGCTGTGTTTTGTTATTTGATTAACATTAATGACATAGACAGCAGCAGGCATTTGTAGGCTGCTGTCACTTTAAGACCTAATCCACGGATCCAATGCAATGATACACATCCGATTTCTTTCTCAACCGTTTACCCCATTGACTTCCATAGTATTTTTTTTTCCTACTATGAAAGTCAATGGGGTCCATCAACTGTTTGGTTACCGACATTATTCAAAATATCTTTTGTGTTCAACAGAAGAAAGAAATTCATACAGGTTTGAAACAACTTGAGGGTGAGTAAATTACGACAGAATTTTCATTTTTAAGTGAAATATTCCTTTTAGACATAACCAACTGGGTTTATAATACTTGCCTAGACGAGTATTTTGACATAATTCTGTGTGTATGTGTCCATTCAAGTGCAAGGAGATACGAAAGAGAAATAAATTCAGTGTTCACGGCTATACGTACAGATAACAGCGCATGAGAACTGAATTGAGTTCTCTTTCGCCTCTTCTTGCGCGGGAATGGTTTAAAATTGCTTGAATGTGTAAAACCTGCCGTGATGCATTTTTTTCACAATTCTTTGACGGAAAGTTTAAAAGTAGAGCATTTATTTGATGTAGAAATCTTTTATAACAAATTTATTTAAAAAATATTCAATGAATCTGTCAATAGATATGAATCTATCTATAATTCAAATTATAAATGGTATTTTTATAAATTTTCCAGTGAGTACAAGATTTACATTTAATAATTAAAATTTAAAAATAATTAATTTCTGTTATAATCCTGTAATCATAATAAAAATCCTGTTATATTTATGAAAAAAAAAAAAGATCTTATTGTCAAGGATTCATTCATGTAAACACATTTTTTTAATCACTCTGGTAATGTACACGCCGGACATATGTACATAAAAAATCCACAACCGACAGATAGATCCAGGTCTCATCCTACATTTTTTTTTCTTTTTCGATAAACCGTTAATATCATATTAATTGTTCATATCAAATTTTTTTTAATGAAATATACTGCAAATAAATTGCCTATCCCTAATCCTGTATATTCCACGTGTGTGTGTGTGTGTGTGTGTGTGTGTGTGTGTGTGTTTGCCTATAATAAAATCACACCATGCATTGGATTTTCTTTACTTAAGCACAGCTGGCTTGCTGACTATGACTTATTCTCACAGCTCCAGCATTTCATTTTTTTTTTTCCCCCATTGTCCATTTTCCTTTTCATCATTCTCTTTCCTTCACGGCCCTCCTTAGGGTTGAGATGCATCAGATGAACCTGGATGTATTCACACCTCTGTGTGCCTGGAAGTCTGTGGATCTAGCAGTCACTGCCAAAGGTTTTATTTACATTCATGCACAAGGAGAGAGACAATCTGTCTCACTGCATTCTACTCATCTTTAGCCTCTTTCACTTTCTGGGTGAGTGCCTTCACACATACACCCACACATTCACACTAGGCTCATACCTCTTGGTTTCCCTGCTTTGGAAAAGGTATTTTTAGACTGATGATGACTGGCAGGACAATCAGGAGGATACAATTATTGGGCTACACGGGAAGGAGGCTGACACTCGCATTCTTATTTCATTTCAATGGCATGCATGAGCATTCTAGGGTGGGTGGTAAGAACATCCCAGTTTGAGTCATTTTTATTTCACAGTCAAAGTATATATCATGATACAGTTTTCCAGGAAATTTAAAGGTGCTCTAAACGATGTCACACGTTTTTTAGGGCGAAACATTTTTTGTCACATACAGCAAACATCTCCTAATTATATGCTAGCTGCCTGTCCCCTGAACACACTGTAAAAAAAATGCGGTCTCTGTAGACAGACCAGGCTCCACAAACGGCAACAAAAACAAACTGACCCAGCCTGGACCACGAAACATAAACAGTGTTCCAGCCAAAAACCGACAAGAATGATTTGGGGGTGGGGGGTTAGTGCGCGTGCACATGAAGGGGGGTGTGGAGAGAGGAGGAGAGTGAGGCATGAAGAGGGAAGTTAGCTAGAGGAGAGATGTCCTTGACAACAACTAACGTTAGAATTATACTCACTTGAATTTTGATATGGCTGACACACGACCAAAAAAGACGACGTTCCGATGAACAAATAGCAAAGAAGAGGGAAAAGGAGAAGGAACGCGCAAAGTCCCGAATTTACATCGGAAAAGCCTGTTTCAGGAAGCACGGAAGGGAGGGGGAGGGGGAGGGGACGGGATGAGGAGGAGGGAGGGTCGAGCTAGCCTCCGCTTTGTTTGACAATACTTCGAACGTTAACAAGAAGTGACGTCACCCAACATCGCTTAGAGCACCTTTAAACTAAAAATGTGTTGAATTTAAATTCTGTCTGATGTGATAAGCCAATTATTCAAGTTATAACTGTTAAATGGCCAATATTTAAATTGTATACCATTTTGTCTCAATAAATTAAAACAAAACACCAAAAAACTAAAATCATTTTAAATGCTACAAGTTAGGGGTGTAACAATATCCTCATGATACGATATTATTGTGATACTCCAAGACATATGGTAAAAGGTTAACAAAAATGTAGTTAACTAAAATGCTAACTTTGATATTACATTGTGGGTGTAAATGAATAGGCTTGGACTTGGTGCTGGAAACCCAACGCACAGGACAATAGTGACACCAGAATATGAAAAATATTCATGATTCTGAAGCTGAAAACACAGGATTGTTTTAGACGAATATGCTTGCACTCTGTCACTGACTAGATATATTCAAAATAATGTAGACCACTTTTTACTGGTAACATTAGACATTTGGCATTATCAGGACCAGCAAATATTCCCCCATTACATTATTATACATTATATTCAACATTATAGTAGCTGAATGTAATACTGACACTAAAAACTCTGTAAACTGGATTTTTTTTTTCTAACACACGTGAACTATAATGTCACTATCCATGATACATATTGTTGCATATTTGTATTGCGATATATTGTTACACTCCTACTACAAGTCAATTCAGGCATCACAACATTATAAATGTACAGTATGTAAAATTAATATTAATTTTGAGATTTGCTAGAGTGTTTTAAACTATTAACTGCATGCACTGCATAACACAAAGGTAAAAAAATTGGGAAATGAGTTTTCACAATTCAACACCCTGGAAGATAACCAATAAGGTACAATTATATTGTGTTTATCATTTTGAGAAATAGAATAAAATGTTTCCTTGGTGGTGTCAGACTTTTTAAATCATGCTGAGGAGTGAGGATATAACGTAGCAGACAGCAGGATCGGGTTTTTGTTGACATTTAATGTTGACGCATGTTATACACTGTCACACCATACAGTCGTAATAAGCATATGGGCACGCACTCATACACACACACACACACACACACACACACACACACACACACACACAGGAGGATGAGTTGGACAAGGTGTACTTCTCCAGCTAAAAAACCTAGTGTTGTTCCATTTGGACCCCATGATGAGAGATAAAGGATACAGAAAGCACTAAACTTGCCTTGGATTCTCAAAACCAGGCAATTCAATTAAGCGATGCTGCTCATGGATTTATGGGGCATGACAGATTGACCCGTGATAGCAGTTTAAATGTAATGTTCGCTGAGCTGGGACAGAGACAGATCGTATTGATACTGGTTCAGTACAATAACATAAGGCTTTTTATTTCGCAGGAGCCAGTAATGTGTTTTCACAGTAAGGCAATGTCATGTGTAATTCCAGGAACTGTTCAGGTAATCTATTCAAAGTAGCTTGAATAAACAGCTCTCTCTTAAAGTCCCCCTGTATTCAATAATTCTATCCCTTGAAACTCATCTTTGATCACCAAAATGACATAAAAAAAAAAAAAAATTATTCTTGCCATAAAATAGCTTGAATATAACTCTACATTCTTGCCTCATTTAGTATACGTGGTTCTATGAATATGCAAATGAGCCCCGCCTCCACTCACTCACAGCAGCTCAGAGATCCACTTGTTGACGATCACACGCTGACCTGATTGGTTACAAGGTAGTTTGTGACGTCAGAAACACCAGCGATTTCAAACCGCGATTTTGAGACTGTCTTTGGTTCACTGCAGTTTTAAAAAATACACAGCAATGGTATTGACTTATGAATTTGCACATGGTTTGTCTTAAAGCATATTAAAAACACCACATAGACATATAAACAACATTAAAAGCTCATTGCTCATTTCAACACATTGGGACTTTAAACACCTTCTGAACCACACTAGTGAAATTTAAGTGTTAAACAGCATATTTGTGAGTGTCGTGCTTTCTACAAGAAAATATGCATTTATTATCAAGTTAAGTGACATTTCAGACACATCATGGTCTGACTGGCACTTTATTTTTTCTTCTGCCAATAAAAAAAAAATTGTTTGGTAAGAATGCTGCAGACCATAGACACCAAACCACAAAAAAAAAAAAAAAATTAAACAAAAACAAAGTACAACATGAAGCATAAAACAAAACTTCAATATATTGTGATTAATGCTCTGTAATTTAAATCTTAACTGATAAACATTAAGAGTGTGAATGTACACGTATTCGGTACGGGTCTTTCAGTTCGTTTTAAACACTGCACATCCAAAACTTCTCTCTGTGAGGACCAAACCCCGAGTTTCCACCCCTAGGACGGGACAATATTATTTATATCGATATACTATGATGTTGTGAACGCATCTGAAAAAAAAGTGCACGATCTAAAAGTGCACGATATAAGGGTGTGTGTTCACACTTGGTTTGGTGTGATTGCTCTGTTAGTGTGGTTCATTTGAATAAGTGTGAACGCTGCCATCCGAACCCTGGTGTGCACCAAACAAACAAACTCTGGTGTGTGGTTCGACTGAAATATGGACGCAACACAGACCAAAGTCATCTAAACGAACCAAAAACACCCAAAACATTTTTTTATTTTTTCTCATCATAGTCGTGATGTTGCCCATCACAGTTTGGTACAGGCATCAGAAACGCCGTCTTCTTGCAACAGATCTGTGTGTGTGTGTGTGTGTGTGTGTGTGTGTGTGTGTGTGTGTGTGTGTGTGTGTGTGTGTGTGTGTGTGTGTGTGTGTGTGTGTGTGTGTGTGTGTGTGTGACAAAGGGATTCCTGCCGCTGTTTGACTCCTTTACACATTTTATAAACTCTTCACGAGTTCTCAGCTGTTCAAAATGCCACCATATGTGCGCATACAATCGCATTTATCCTAAAACACAGCATTGGTTTGAATGCCGAGTTTAGTCGCAAAATAAGGTTTTTTTTTGTATCTTTAAGTTCGGTCTTAAAAATGACAGTGTGAATGCTAAGTGAACCAGGACTAAATGTATTATTTTCACCTTTTGGTCCGGACCAAAAGAACCAAGAGAACCGAAACTACAAGTGTGAACACACCCTAAAGCCCAATTTATACTTCTGCGTCGAACTCATGCCGTAGCTACGTTGTAGGCTGTGTGTAGTACGCATAGCCTACGACGCACCCTGGCACGCACCTCTCCAAAAATTTAACAACGCGTCAATTCTACACAAACCGCAAGCTCTGTGATTGGTCTGCTAGAACCCCTCCCTCTATGGGTAACTGCATAGAACGACACAGAAGTATAACGACACAGAAGTAAATGAAAACCAACGCGTAGCCTGCAGCGTAGAGGATACGGCGTAGGTCCGACGCAGAAGTATAAATTGGGCTTAAGTTATCTTAAACATGAGATGTTCTTTATATTATATTAAGGACTTCAAAATAAATCATAAACCTGCATGGCTTTCACCACCGTCAGACGTGCGTGTTTAATGCGTTTGAGATGCGTTTTCTTCAGCGCACATCCTACGGTTGTAAAAGTAATGGATATATGACTTAAATGCACTACGTGGAGGCAACAACCCTCCGCTTAGCGACGGGTGGTTCTTTGCCTTTACATTAAAATCATTTATTGCACAGCTAGCCGTAGATTTTCCCGTTTATACTAGGGGTGTGCACGAATATTAGAATATTCGGCCGTAAATGCACTATATCCATGATAAATCACAAGCACTAACTCGCAGTTAGAACTAAATGCACTGGGTGGCGCTGTGGAGCGTGTTAAGTTGTTTGTATTTGATCACATAATGTTGTCGTCTGCCTGGCGAAGTTTGGAATTACTTGAATGATGAAAATGATCTTACAAAATGGAATTACTTTTGATCAAATTAATTAATAATTTTAAGAAACAAATGCCCAGCCCTAGTTTATACCATGGTCATTTGCTAGCATTGACAAGTTAAGGCTGTTATTGACGTGTACAATGCAAAATTTAAATGGAAGGGTTAAAATGATGGGTATTTTAGTCAGCTACCACTCATTAGATCTAGCATTTTGCAGATTTTTGTTGTAGAAAAAGTCTAAAATCACTTGAGTCACAGAGTTCCAGATGCTAAAACTCAGATTTTATTGGAGACAAAAAAGCCAAGATGCCTGAAGAATATCTGATCTTCAACCTATCAGTACTCGAAATGAAAAAAATGACAAAAGCCTATTTTCCACCGCCGGGCCGAAGAGTTATATTATAGAAACAATGAAATTCTTATATTAGACTATCATTTCAATAAATATTAGTACTACATCCCAATAAGTAGACTGGAACTAACTGCTATAATATACATTTAAGCACATGGATGTGTATAATATTACAAACATACCCAAACTGAGGGACAGGCTAGACTGCAGTAGTTATCACTCGCCTTACAACAGGCACCAATTTCTGTCATAGCTGTACCCCGAAGAGCTCAACAGAGAGGACCACCTGTCAATCAATCAACTGCAGCCCCCCAACACCAAGTGCTCAAAGAGCCAAGCGAGACAGTGACGGGATGAGATTGGCAGCCTGCCAGTGTGTGCACACTCCAAAACCATTCCAATTTCCATTTCCCGCACACGCACACACAAACACTAGAGAGAATCCCAGCTCTTAACGCAGACATGAGCAGAATGTAAAGAGCTGAGGAACGTGGAAATTTTAGGGTCGACAGAGTGTGAAATGTAAATGATGGAGAGACTATGAAGGGAAGGAAGAGAGAGAGAATGAATTAGGAGAAATGGCTTCCCCTCCCTGACTGGAATTAGCAGCCTAAATGACTTGGATATTTCCATGTCTGGCATTATACAAATTTATATTCTGCCACAAATAATTTAGTGTCAACACTTTTCATTACGCCGCCTGGCATGGCATATATGCCTGGCTATATTACAAACCACTGATGTGATATCTCAGCGCAATAAAACATTCATCCACAGGAGAACTAAAGGCCATGTAAAACTGCCTACATGTACACATGAGCTGTGTTTGAAATCATACATTACTCCACTAATATGGTCCACTTGAGGGAGTGAAAGAAGGAAGCCAGAAGGGCTGAAGCTTTTGTATAGTTTGTTCTTGTTGTTTAATAATTATTTGAAACTTAGCAAACTGGCAGCTCCAGTAGTAAGATGAAAATATTTATCTTGAACTCTGTCATGGAAACTAGCATGTATAACCCTTAATTAAACAATTTAATCAATTAAAAAATATTTATATTTATACTATATGATATTACAATGTAGCCACATTGGACCACTGGTTTGGAAAATGGATGATTCAGTTGCAGGCGCCATGTTCTGGCGAGACACTGGAATTGATTTGCCGCAACTCACAGACAGTGCATTATGGGTATTCTCGAGCCGTTGAGGGTTACATCGGTTGTACACTCATTATTGCGGTGCATTGTGGGATTGAATGAGTGCACTCGGTAACGTCCACTAAGGTTTCGGACACCACTACAAATGGCTGTTCCCTCAAATAGTACCCAATTTAAAGAGCATCTTGCATGTAAAAAAAAAATCTAAATGAATATATAACCGTGTATGAAAATACCATATGAAAAGATAATGCAGGATTTAAAATGTTTTAAAACGACATAAGGACACCAATTTAGTAGATAAAGTTGACTGCTCGTACAAACCGCTTTTTTTCAACATCGCGTCATTTTACGTCACACAAGGGAGATGTGTGCTGTGCTCTGCCTCAGCTCAGTGCAGAGTAGGTTGGTATTCAGTAAGAGCGGTCGTGAGTCAGTGTGTTTTCACTAGTTTTTGTATTTCAATTTATCATCGTCATGGTAAATTTATGTGTTTGTGGAGCTTGCAAAAACTCCAGCCTGTCAGGACATCGAGTCCACCAGTTTCCTAACAAGAAAAAGGACGGTGCTATCTTTCGTGCCTGGGTGCGGTTTGTGCAGGTGAAGAGACGGGATTTCTCTTCCGCGTCGGCTTCGGAAAACGCGGTCGTGTGTAGCGTTCACTTCAGATCGGAGGATTATCGTCCCGGCGATATGATGGAGTTCAACATGGGATCCCGAAGTAAGAACCGGGTGAGACTCAGAGCTGGTGCGGTGCGGTTCCTTCAGTGCACGCATCTTCGGGTTCTCCCGCCGGATGTATCAACTGGCAAACGCAATGTAAGCGGAACGAAACTGAGCTACTCGTTATTGTGTTTGTGTGGACCGTTTATCAGTTTGGACCAGTGCAGCGCGAGCCTGATCAAGCAACACTGTAACTGCGAGATCCAGTAAATAAAGCATGTGAATTCGCCACTGAAGTAATAACATCGCTGAGAGATCTAGTGAGAAATATTCACATTTCTCCGTTATTAACGGATCAAACAGCGCTGACGTGGATACCAGGAATAAACATTGTGCAATGAATGAACGAACTATCCAGTGTCCACAGATCAGCAACATTCACCATGGCTTTACTGTAGTAACACTCACTGCCCAGTATGCATCCACCTCCCTGCAACACTGACTTTCCTCAGCTGTAAACATTGCCTCGCATTTCCCACACAAGCACCTATGGAACAAAAAATGTTTCAGGAATAAATATCTCTCTGTCTCTCGATGAGAAACCGCTAAGTTATATCACGTAACGTTAGTCTGGGCGGATATTAATGAGCATGACAAACGCCTGATCAAAGCTTAGTTTCTGTTATTGTAAGTTCCAATATGTTCTGTCTAACATTAATCCTGGCCTGTCCCTGCTCTCTTGGCAGCCTAGCAGGCTCATAATTGTATGGCTGTGGTCCGTCAACAATTTCCTCAGCGTCCGAAATGTCATTGCGATCCATTTTTCCCTGTTGTTTGAATCGACCGCTCTCCCTCGTGCTACGTCACGCCCATTTTCAGATGCGGAAGTAAAATTTTCTCACAAAAACGACTCCAGAAGCCACTGTAGCGTATTTATAAATTTTTTTTAAAGAAAATCTAGTTCCTACATTATTTTTCTATACATTGACTTGTTGGGTCTTCTAACCTGCAAGTTGCTCTTTAAGGCTATAGGGAGCGATTTTGGACACAGCCATGGTGTAACAACAACAACAACATTTTACTAAACACAATCACAGCCATCAACATATCATCAAATGTAACAGATATTGTCATTAGCCAAAAGATTATGACCAAATGCCTAATATGCAAAACAGCGCCGACCTCCCGAGGCCCTTGAAGGTGTCCTGTGGTCTCTGGCACCAAGACGTTAGAAGCAGTGGCAGTGCCCGGTTGCATAAAGCACCTTAAGTGTAATTTTCCCTAAAGTTCGCCCTTATGTTTCCCTTAAACCTAAGGGTGTTGCAGAAAAAAAGCCTTAAGTGTTACTTAAGGGTTTCTTTAAGTGAAACGTCATAAACACTTAGAATTTCCCTTAAATGATTTTTTTCCACTTAAATAATCCCTTAAAAAGCGTTAAGTGTTGCATAAAACCCCTTAACGGTCATTTCCCTAAGTATAACTTAAGGTTTGGAAATCGTAACCTTAAAGGGATACTTCACCTCTGGGAAGATGAATGTGTATTTAAAATAGGTCATTTAAGTAGAAGAAATGTGAAGAAATTTTTGAATTTGGAGCTTTCTAGACTGAGAAAAGCCAGAAAATGTATTTTTGGCTTATGTGGATGAAAGACAACAACTCCCAGAATGCACTTGCTTCGCTGCCTTAGGAGGCCACGCCTACCGGTAAGAGTGCGCAGTTGAAAACAACAAGGCTTAGCCTACGTGATGAGTTTGCCAGGGATCTCTAGAGATCACCCAGAATGTCCGGGATTCGGCTTTTGCGTTCTACAGTTGCCATTCATCATGTTTACCGTGGCGAGCAGGACGAGGCTGACGGCCGCGGGAGAATGGCGCGAGACCGGTGGCGTCGTTACTGTGACGCGCCGGGTCTCGCATCTCTCACGGAGGTGCGGGAATTTTCTTAGCAAGGGTAAAACGCACATCAAACGATCACTTGTTTAGCGTTCATGTAAACACTACATTCAGATTCACCAATCGGAATGAATTCAGTTAGATTGAAACAAAAGGTGAGCTGCATGTAAACAATGAATGGCGACCGCAGAACGCAAAAGCTGAATCCCGGACATTTTGAACGATCTCGCCCGCCGGACAAGTCCGGGAAAAGGAGGATGGTTTTCCCTACTTACTCAGCTTTCTCCTACTATTCAGCTTTCTCCTCAGAACAAGAGCCTGCAAGCTTAGCTTCCAAAGAAAGACGGCTGACACTGTGTACATTCTGTGAGTGAGATCCCACCCTCTATGGGCGGGCTGAAAACATGCGGAACAACGCCATCTACTGGCTGTAGTCTTTAGCCTCTGGCCAGAAAATCCTCCGATGACGCAAAATGACGATTTTTGCGTCATCGGAGGATTTTTTCCAGACAAAAAATACATAAATCTCTCCTCTCAGGGGGATATGAGGGTGGAAAGTACGGTAATTCGAAAATACTACAGGTTTTCTACTAATACAAAGCTTAATGCTAAATCCTGAAGTAACCCTTTAAGAGTAACGCGGACAAAAATAAG
The DNA here is from genome assembly GCF_949319135.1 of Squalius cephalus. Classification (NCBI taxonomy): domain Eukaryota; kingdom Metazoa; phylum Chordata; class Actinopteri; order Cypriniformes; family Leuciscidae; genus Squalius; species Squalius cephalus. Next base: position 25,474,491 of record NC_137138.1, on the reverse strand, counting down.
ACGACATGGCTGAATTTATGGAACCAGCTGAAGATCATTATGTGCCAAGAAGAATTTTTAGGGATAGGGAGAACCCTTTGGACCATTTTAGCGATGAAAAATTGTTGCAAGAATACCGATTTGATCGACGCGCAATATTTGCGCAATACATCGCTAACAAACCAGAGAGCGACCTTGACCATGTCACACATCACAACCACTCTTTACCTGCGGTGTTACAACTGCTTATAGCACTGCGTTTTTTTGCAACTGGGAGTTTTCAGTAATGGGATATGTTTTACACGTGCATAAATCGGCTACCATTCAATAAATGTAGGCTACAATTAGTGTGTATCGGATTTTCAGGTGATATTCTCAATTCATTCAGTTAACGGACGCTCTGAGGTAAAGTGTTCAGACTGCAGACTTATAGCAACGATTATATTTAATTGTACAGTACAGTCATAACATAACGTACAGACATTATCTTAATTCCATAATGTCCTTAAACATAACAATATTGCTGGCCATAAACTGAGAAAGTGCGCGTCCGGTGTGTGATACAGTAGTCCTAGACGCGAGGCGGCGTGTTAGTGTTTTGCGTATCTATGGCAACAACAGACTTTTATAACGTGAATCCAGGATCGCTGTCGTGAAACACTTAAATGTTTCCCTTACCTAAGAGAACCGTTTAAGAGATTATATGCAACACCCTTAAGTTATTCTCTTAGGTAAGGGGAAATCGCCCCTTAAGAATCATACTTAAGGGAAAAACTTAAGGTGCTTTATGCAACCGGGCACAGATCCTTCAAGTCCTGTAGGTTTCGAGGTGGAGCCACCGTTGATCAAACTTGTTTGTCCAGCACATCCTACAGATGCTCAATCGGATTGAGATCTGGTGAATTTGGAGAGGGGCAACAGCTTGAACTCTTCATCATAGAGTCATGAATCAATCAACCATTCCTGAACAATGAGTGCAGTGTGGCAGTTTCTTTATCCTGCTGAAAGAGGCCACTTCCACCAGTGAAAACCATTGTCCTGAAGGGGTGTACCTGGTCTGCAACAATGTTTACGTAGGTAACACGTCAAATTTACGTCCACATGAATGGTAGGACTCACGGTTTCCCAGCAGAATATTGCCCCTCAGCCGGCTTGTCGTCATCCCACAGTACATTCGGGTTCCATCACTTCCACAGGTAAACGGTGCACACGTACACGGCCTCATCGGACAAGGGGACCCATTTTCTACTGCCTCAAGGTCCAGTTCCAATGCTCACGTGCCCTTTCAATGGTGGACAGGGGTCATCATATGCATTTTAATTGGTCTGTGGCTACGAAGCCCCATATGCAGCAGAGTGTGATGAACTGTGTTGTGACACATTCTTCCCACAACCATCATTAAAATTGTGTGACTTGTGCCACAGTAGATCTTCTGTTGGCTGGATAGCCTTCGTTGCCCTCGTGAATCGATGAGCCTTGGCCGCCCGACACCCTGTGGTCAGTTTGTCCCTCCTCAGACCACTGTTGGTAAAGTCTCACCACTGCTGACCGGGAGCGACCCACAAGCCTTGTCGTTTCAGAGATAACGAGATAATAATTTGGCCCTAGTCAAAGTTCCTTAGATCTTTATTCCTGCCCATTTTTCCTGCACGTTGATAACGAGAACTGGTTGTTTACTTACCATCTAATCTATCTAGACATTAATAACAACTAGGGGTGTAACGGTACGTGTATTCGTACCGAACCGTTTCGGTACAGGGCTTTCGGTTCGGTGCACGTGTGTACCGAATGACTGAATGCAATATTTTGTGTGCGGAACATAGGTACATTTTCGTGTTTCCACACGAACATATTAAGTGGCGGAAGTCTCCGCGTTCAGCGCAAATCCCGCCCTGCAGCTGATTCTAATGTTTTTTCCTATTAGACATTCTCTGGTTTTACCGGTTTTACCCGTGTTTTACCCGTCGTCACTGTAACAATGAAATAGACTGCAAGCTTTTCCGCTTCGTGTGCGCCGCCGCACTCTCCGTTCCGTGGCGTGCGCGCGCGTGTGTGTGTGTGTGTGTCGACGACCCGCTGCGCTCTCTGCTCAATGTTCGAGTCCGTGTTTGCGCTGCGCGTTCTGCTCTGTCGTTAACGGCCCAAACACTCCAATCATGTACCGATCACGCACTGGAAAAGCAAAGTCCGCTCAAATAAGGTGAAATTTCTCAGTAGTAACTTAGATTTCTGTTTGCTGAGCTGGTATAGTCATGCTGGCAACAATGGTAAAATGACCTGCTCTGATCACATGCTCTGGTAATAATAGCTTTGTACTATAGCTTTGGACTATATTTTATTTTGATAATTATTAAAAAAGTGGGAAAAAAAATCGTAAATTGATTGTTGATTGATTATTGAAAAATAATAATACATTAATATATTTGTTTAATATTATTTTAATATAGGGCTATTTTCTGTTCCTGCTGTAATCATAGTTGTAATCAATCCGGCACTGTAATCATAGTTATTTATTTATATTTTTCATTATATTTTATTATGTGATATTGGTTTGAGACTGAGAGTATTTTATTTAGTGGAGAACTTTGCAGCAGTATTTTATTTCTTATTCTTTTTTTATTTTATATCTATTTTATTATATTTTATTAAAAAGTGTTTAAAAAAGTGTAAACAACTTGTTAAAAAAAGTTTATAGTAATAAACAACCTGCAGTTTAATGTTTGCATTTCTTTCCCTTACTGTACCGAAAATAAACCGAACCGTGACTTTAAAACCGAGGTACGTACCGAACCGTGATTTTTGTGTACCGTTACACCCCTAATAACAACACACTTGTGAATAGTCATAATGTTTCGGCTCATCACCACGCATAGGGCACGACATTGACGCATTTTTTGAAGGGGCAAGTGAAAGAGTGTGTCACATGATCCTTCAGAAATCATTTCAAATTGATTGATTTGGTCCTTATTAATCATATTTCTTAGTATTGATTAGAATTAATTTCTTTAAAAAAAAATTAAATCATACAACATTCTACCTCAGCCTGACCAAATATTACATGCCATGACAGGAGACCTACAAATCACTGGTTTGAAAATCTGTCTAGTGGCATGTCCAACCATCAATATCTTCTATTCCTCAAATCCTAATTGGGTAGAACAAGGTTAAATTGCATTTTCATTCAATTTGAGCCCCATTGTATGACAAACTGCGGTGTCCCCTCCAGTTTAGCCTCCTGGGAATCATTCAGTTCAGGCACAATAGTCCAAGCTGCCTGTCTCTCATAGAGCTCTCGTTGCTCCAAATGGCCCCTGATTAAAAGGCTCCGTTAAGTGAATGGCCAAGTTACTAAGGAAGCAGCTGGATGGGGACAGAGACGGGCTGTAGAAGGAGGGCTACAAAGAGAAGATGATTGAAACCGAGACAATTGAGCCATCCCATTAATCTCGCCTGACTTCCTTTAACCATATTCACATTGAGGAACTGATCTGGGGAGGGAAGATATTAAGCTATATATTTACAAAGAGGATTGGAGGGCCCCTTCACTTAGCTTATTTAACTCATCCATGGATTTAAGGTAAGTGTTCGCTAGTTTAATGGGATGAGGAAAGGTCACCCAGTAAGGGATTGATTACGGCTGGCTAAAGAGCTCATTGACTGCGCTATAATGGACATTAAACAAAGCTTAAGCGATGAGGGACGAAGGTTAAACTCAATAAAATTCAGCAAACCGTCCAGATGCATATTTAACTCTACAGTTCAGAAGCTTTTTTTCAAATAAGAAACCATTGTTGAAACCATTTACAAATGGCGAAAAATCCAATCACAATGTTTGACTTAAAGAGTTCACCCAAAAATAAAAATTATGCTATTATTTATGCACCCTCATGTTGTTTCAAAACCATTATGACTGACTGAATTCTACTATTATGAAAAATGTTTCATTCATTTTTCCCACACAATGAAAGTCAATCAAGTCCAAAACAACAATGGTCCCCGACCTCCCTGTTAACTTTTCATTGTATGGAGGGGGGTTTGGAACAACATGAGATGACATTAATAATTACATTATGATTATTAATTACACATTTTAAATAATTTAAATTGTTGTTTTAATAACCTTTTGTCATAATTTAAAGTACACTTATTTTGATGTCACTAACATACTAAAGCACATTTTAAGAACTAGATGATTATTTTAACTGTAGTGTGTTATTTAGCACTACATTTAAAGTCAATATATTCTAAATGTACTAAATTGTAAATCATTACGAATGTGTAAATACAAATTTATGACAAAAGTTTCAATAGAAATTACACTAAAGTATATTTTTGTTTACCATAAATGCTTGCACATTCGGCAGTACACTTGAACCGTTATTTCAACACACAATAGAAGTAATTATGAAATTACATATAAAAATGTACTTATTACCATGCTTGAGTAAAAAACAACAACACTACACATTTAAGTTCAACTTATTGCATGCATATAATAAATTTAAACTATTATGCAATTTAATTTATTTGTAAATGACATGCAATTAGGTGTCCGAAAACTTAATTATATTCTTATTTCCGTAATAAGTATTCTTGTGTGCTTCTTTTTCACAAAGGTTTTAAGAGGCTTTAAAAGTTGTCACAAAGAGTTCAATTAACCTATTAACTTTTAAATGATTAATTGCTTTTTGTGTGGATCGTTATATTCCATTACCCTGTCTGGATTCCACGATGGGCCATTTTCCTTGTGGCCAGTGAGCCATGATCGCTAGAGAGCCACTGGATGGTTGCGCGCTTCGGGCAGAATCGTACACGAGGCAGATGTCGCATCATTAAACAGGCCGAGCAGAATGTGGTCAAGGATCGCTGCGTCCATCATTAATGTGCAGAAGAAGTGAGGAGCGACGCATCAGTGTGCCCACGGGGCTGATACAAAATGCTGCTGACATGGCACCATAGCTCAATACTGTTTTCCATAGGCGTCCTCACACTGTACAGTGAGAGAGCGGGAGGAAGAAGGAGCTTGGGTGCACTGCATTCCACTGCATCAGATAATCCAATTTGAAGACGGATGAAATTGCTCAGCGCGTGATGAAAAGCAATTCCGTTCATATAATAAAGAGCTGCACAGAAATGTAACTACTGTGCTTACGGGAATGTGCTATTACTTTGTTCTTCCTAATAAAGTGGAGGAGGTAAATGCCTGAAACGGCAACCACATAACAAAAACAAAACAAAACATGCTACTAGAACATGCGCTAGCTCCTGTATAAGGTCTCAAGACTAACTTGGCTGGTTTGGGAAGGCCGAAACCAAAAAAAGGAATGATATTATTATAATTCAGTCATATTTTGTTCCATAGAAATGGTTGACAGTAAAGCTTAGAAACTGAGTGTGGGCTGCAGATGAAAATGTACTGATATTAACAGCAATAACATCTGAAAAAGTACGTTTTTATATAACACCAGTAGTGTACAGTAAACTATTTTTACTTTGTTACTGTACAACTTAAAGGGATAGTTCACCCAAAAATGAAAATTATGTCATTAATTATCAGATCCGCAAGACTTTCATTCATCTTCGGAACACAAATTAAGATCTTTTTAATGAAATCTGAGAGCTTTCTGTCCCTCCTTTGACAGCCACTTTCAAGGCCAAGTAAAGACATCATAAATGTAATCCGCGTGACTCCAGTGGTTTAACCTCAGTTTTATGAAGCGACGAGAGTGCTTTCTTTGTGCAAAAAAACATAATTTACCACTTTATTTACAAAATATTAATCTCCAACACCTGTTCATGCAACAATGTCTGCTGTCGCGTTAACACCACCACACACATGCGTCATGGTGCTCTCATGAATGCGTTTTGTTGGAGATTAATATTTTGAAAATAAAGTTGTAAATTATGGGGGGGCTAATTTGGTAAAGTGGTAGTTGTGTAGCTGTCAATGGAGGGGAAAAAAAAGCTCTCATATTTCATTAAAAAAATATCTTCATTTGTGTTCCAAAGATGAACGAAAGTCTTATGGGTTTGGAACGACATGAGGGTGAGTAAATCATGACGGAATATTCATTTTTGGGTGAACTAACCCTTTAAGTATCTGTACTTTATCAAAGTATTTTTATTTTAAGAAACTCTTACTTTTTACTTCTACTTTAACTTTTACAAAGTACTTTTTACTTTCTATTATTTTGGTAATCGAGTAATCTGTCGATTATTTTGACGCTTAATCGAATTATTTTTGTGGTAATAAAAATAGACTTAAGTGAACAATAGCCTTTAAAATTACTTAAAATACATAGGCTATATAATAATGAGACAATAATAATTGGTTCAAATAATGTATCAAAAGCAAGTAATCGTATAGTTTTATTGAACAATATGGATAAAAATATAAAATGTAATATACATAATATAAACAATCAACTCCTCTACATTATGTATTAAAACAAATGCCTGCAGTGGGCATCAACGGCCTGGTGTTGTTTCACTTTACAGCAGATCATATCCTTGTTTAATATTGGCCAAACATTTAATTCAAATGTCCACTTAATCTTTAATATTTGGCCACTTGTTTACGATAGAAATGCTACATCCACTGTAATTTCTTGGACATGTGAGAAGAACATGTGTACATCAATACATGCAAACTCGAGCGAGGGGTTAAACTTCGAAATCGTGACGAATTACAGTTCGCATGTTTAGAAACATATTGATGTTTTCTCCTGTGTTGGCTTAGGTTTATAAATGATTTACGTTACAAATCTGGTGGAATGACGCACGTTGCGTTCCCAGATGAATGTTATAAGCAACCCAAACTTGCAGGATATGCAGAGAGAGACTAAATCTGAAATTGCAACTTCCCTACTGTATAGGGCAAAAAAACAGTATGTCCGAATTTACAATACTGATAAAAGAGTAGGTAAAAAGTACCCGGATGACTCACTACTGAAGTGTGCATATGACAGACACTTTACTATCCCATGAGGCCACAGGAGAGGATTTATGAATGGCAGTGAAGCGACGCAACTGACACTGGTAGGTCACATCACATGATCAACTTGTAGGTCAATGACAACATGGTGAAAGTAGTACGTAATACACACATTCAACAAAGCTGCTGAGACACGCTCCATGCATATAAATGATGCTGTGAAACACAAAGCGCGTCAGATTTTATGCATTTCCAAAGGCACATTATTGGAAACCTAAACAGAAAGCACATGCGGAGACTGAGTTCTTGTGGAGCAGCATTTACTGTGAACGGAAGAAACTCGTAACCTGCGCTCATGTAAATAGTGCTGTGCTTCACTCTAAAACCTGCAGTGCAAGGTTTTGCTGCAAACTCAACACAGTCATGCTGATATTTCAAGACAGCTTTTCACCTCAATGAATCACCTCAAATATCGTCACGTTTTAATATCACACACCCCTACTAATCACTAGTATGACAAGTGCTGGCTAGTATAAATAAATAAATGGTTAAATCGACCAATACTTTTATACACAAGTACATAAAAAAATCAAGTGCTTTTTGTCTTTTACTGATGTAAAATGGAAAAGTAGTAGGCCTACTTAATACTTTTAATTGAGTAATATTTGATTAGGGTATCTATAGTTTTACTCAAGTATTTGATTTGTGTACTTGAGTAAAACACTTAGCCTAGGCTTCACAGACAGGGCTTAGATTAAGCCAGTATTAGGCCTTAGTTTAATTAGGACGTTTAAGTAGCTTTTATAAACGTGCTCTAGAAAAAAAAAAAACATTACTAGTGTGCATCTTGAGACAAAATGTACAAAATCTAAAAATATTTCAGTGCAAGTTGAGTTCATTTAAAACAGCTCAAACATGCATATTAGCCTGGAACTAGACTTAAGCCTTTTTTGTGAAACTAGGGGTTAATGACATCCTTTCACACAAACTTAAGCGCTGCAGGGTCCAAAGTAATTTCACATGCTCATAGCTTAATGTGACCGCAACCAAAGAAACCACTGAATAATCCATACTAATTTTTATTATTTTTTATGATTTCAGTTGTGGCTATTTAATATGACTAATGGATATAATAGTCCAGACAATGTGTGCACTTCAGTGGTGCTGAGAAGTGTTTATATTGTATTCTGCACTGTATGCGATATGACAAGTGACGGTGTGGAGAAAATATCCACTGAATCAGCAAGAAGCAGCAGTGACAATTCGTTTTAGTTTGCTCATTACCATGCATTCTTCAAACAGATCTAAAACAGCTAACTGTGCATTCTTTCAGCGCTTTCCTTAAAATATTGCTGTGCTGTATAATTGTGTAATATAATTGTGTTATTTATTTATGCATATATTATATCATGGCACTTCCCAAAAAAACTGAATAAATGCATATAATTTATGCCATTATCTATACCCCTCCACCCCCACCCTCAAAACACAGCAATTCCAAATAATAATGAAAAAAATGTGCAAATCAGTGCAATTCCACTGTAGTACGGAGTTGCCATAATATGGTCAATGTTCAGTAAAAATATTGCATGCTAGATGGAGATCAGTGTTATCCAGATTGCTTTTTCAGGAGGGCCTTGACAATTGCAGTTTTAAGGGACTTTGGAAAAGTACCAGAAAGAAGTGAGGAGTTTACCACTTCTAGGAGATCTGCTTAACAGTTTAACACACTTTTGAAAAAAGATGTGGGAAGTGCGTCAAGGGCGCAGGCTAGGGCTGGGCGATATGGCTGAAAACTGTATCACGATATAAGTGTTTCATATCGGTCGATATCGATAATTATTGAATTTTTTTATAACCTATTTAAAATAAGGACCAGTCCAGGAGACAAATATATTACATTTAAAGATTTTTTATTTTAAACTTAACCTACCTCTGATTATAATCCCATCAGTTATAAAGGCAGACATGTCAACACGACCATGGAAAACTCAAAAGTCTAAAATCACAATGAACACTTAACAATTATCTCTTAACATTAAGGTGCAAAATTAAAGAATACGTAAGAAATGCTTTATAAAGGGGTGGGCGATATGGCAAAAATATAATATTACGATTTCTTTCTATAAATCTATTTCTTTCTATTTTCTATAAATTATACATTGATACTTATTAAAGCTATTAATAAAGTTATTAGTCAAGAGCAGTGAGTGATTTTCTCTTTACATTTTGTTGTTTTATTAACATTAAAGGGATAGTTCTCCTAAAAATTCTAATTTTCATAATTTACTCTCTCACGTTGTTTTAAACTCGAATAAGTTTCTTTCTTCTGTTGAAAATAAAAGTTATTTGGAAGAATGACCAACAGTTGATGTACCCCAGTGACTTCCATAGTATATTTTTCTCCTATGGAAGTCAATGGGGACCAGCTACTGTTTGGATACCCACATTCTTCAAAATATTAATATTAGAAAATATTAGAAGGCAATTAATACAGGTTTGGAACAACATTAGAGTGCGTAAATAATGAGATAATTTTTATTTTTGGGTGAACTATCCCTTTAAGGACAAGCGGCAGCGTGTTTACTATTACTACTGTCTCTTTAAGAGCTGCGCGCGACGCGTCTATTATACACGCATTTGACAAGCAGATTTTTTTCTCAATTTTCTCAAGTTTGCTTTCACTTTAGACATATCCGACTAGTTTATGTAAACCTTGTGTGTATATAAGGGCAATTCCACGCAAAAATGTCACATCCATAACGCCAACTAAATACCATGGCATTGTGTTGGTGTTATGGATGTGACAGTTTTGCGCGGAATTACCCATAACAGTATTAGCAAAATAAGACTCGAAAGATAACTTAGTATTCAGGCGCTGGTAGACAGGCTTTTAGTGCATGTGAGCTTCACATGTATGCGCTGAGAAACGCACACGCTAGAACAGCGCATCAGCACGCGAATAACAGAGAAACTGACGACGGTCTTGCATAATCTGCAGATGACATTGGTCTGACTACGGTCGGTCAGACTTTAAGTCAGGCGAGCTGACTTTTCCTGTTTTATCTAGTTACTAGAGAGTGAGTGCCTTTGTTCATGCAATCAAACTTGCTTTGCTGGTTTCTTCCGACGAAAAAAAAATAAAAAAAAATTATCGAACGTTTTATCGAACGCATTTTTTATTGATATTGATTACGTGTCTATCGCGATACATATCGTTATCGTTTTATCGCCCAGCCCTAGCGCAGGCTGATGTTTTAAGGTGCTGTACGGTTTCTTCCAAAATTTGCTTTGAAATCATAGTAATTAGAAACTACTTTCTGCTGATGTGGTCTGATCTGTCTGACCTCAGCACAACTCAAGGATGTGCTGATCACCTTTATGATATTATTGATTTTCTTAGAGGAGGAGGAAGCTAACTCACTGCATTTCCTGTCTGAGAGCATTTCACTGGGAATGTGACTTGGGGGGTTTGTTAGTCTCTCTACAGTGGCAAAAAGACATAAAAAAAATATATATATATTGCTCACTGTTATAATCTCTGCTAGTGTGAACTTCCAGTGCAGAAACAGGAGGTATTATGATGCAGGAAATGTCGACAAACAACAATTGTACTTTATCGACCACACAGATCCTTGAAGAGTCCTACATTACCTCTGGCGAATTAATGTACAGATGCCATTAAAAGCACTCTGCGTTAACCTTAACACTTCACTTCTTCGGTCATCCTTTCTGCGTTCGGCCTCCAGAGATACACAAAATCAGTCTTTCATTTCTGTCATTCTTTGCCCTCTTAAGTTCACACGTCAATATGCTGACCGTGTCCCTTCTCAACACATGCAGCTGCAGAGGGGCGAGCGAGTCACCCCGTGAGCAACTCATCTGTGAAATTAATTAGGGGCTGCTCACATTCATTCCTCAGCTCTTACAGTAGGGGGAGGAAACGCGGTGTGCTAAAATGGTCTTTTGATCCACCTCTCAGCACAGCTCATGTGTGAAAACTGCAGATTTCTCATTAATCCTTCCATTTCTTTACTTAATTGACACTGTGAGAGTCTGAGTGCCTGGAGATATCTGTGCATGACTGTGTGTGTGTGTGTGTATTTTGTATAATATTGCATGTGAAATATTTGTCTATGTGTTTTATGATCAGTGGCATGCTTGGGTTTGTGAAAACACAAAAACACAAACCAACACATTCTCACCAATAAAAGGTTATCCCATTTCTTCGGGAATTTAAATCTCAATGGTTTCACAACCAGAAGCTGCATGTTGTGGCATCATGACGACACGTTGACCGTTGCAAGATGACAGGAGCACAGACGTGTCTGAGGCGATGAGTGTGGCATCTACAGATCTATGCTGACAACAGCCAGCCAAGTGGACATTTATAGAACAATACCAAAAATATCAAAATGACTAAACGTCAGCCTGCCTGATGTTGTCTACATTCTCTAGGGTAAACTAGGGTTATGATGAAGATTTTTGCTAAGAATTATGTGAGAATAAATCTTGTAAACAAGAATATAAGAAATCAAAACCATGCACAAACTGATTATCAAGGGCAGCAGAGCCTTTTGTGTCGTGTACACAGATGCTTGGACGAGTATTTCACTCAGTGCTGCAATACACAGTGGCCCGGTGTCACCAGTGTTCGCCACACTGTGGTGCTCTCCTATTTAAACAGGGTTTGATGAGGATCATTACAAACCTCTAATTCGCTTTGCACCCGCCACTATTCATAGTGACATCAGCTTGTGTCTTAAACCCGCAGAACAGGCTGAAAATAGATTCACATGGCAAAATAAATGCCCAAGCCTGAGGGGACTAAGTGTATCCATGTCTAATCCGGCTGCGTATGCCAGCCGGACACAGAGCCTGGCGTGTGAGGAAAGCATCCCATCTCAGTGACAGCTCTGAGGAACTGCTCTCCTCCTGCCAGACTCTCTGGGCCGAGCTCCAAACGGACATCCTACATGAGGTGTGCTGCTAGGACATCTGACGGGACACTACGACTGAGATCCAAGTCTTCCGTTTCCTTTTCCACTTCTCCCGAAGCGCATGTTTCTTATAAACCGAATAAATCATTTTTAGGAATGTGGAAAAGGATATCTGCAGGGTTTTTCAAATCAAATTTAAGGCGTTTAAGACCTTTTTTAAGACCTGCACATTTACAATGAAAGGGGTAGTTATTAATTACTCACCCTCATGTTGTTCCAAACCTGTAAGACTTTCATTCATGTTCGGAACACAAATGAAGATATTTTACATGAAATTGAGAGATTTCAGTTGCGCCAACTACCAGTTTGTCGCTAAAGAATCTATAAAGAATCTCAACCGAACCTGCGTGACTGCTAGACTCGCTCTTGCAGAAGCTCAAACGTGATGCGTAACACGAGAACGAACCTCATTGGTTCTTGCAGAAGCTCAAACGTGATGCGTAACACGAGAACGAACCTCATTGGTTCTTGCAGAAGCTCAAACGTGATGCGCAACACGAGAATGAACCTCATTGGTTCTTGCAGAAGCTCAAACGTGATGCGCAACACGAGAACGAACCTCATTGGTTCTTGCAGAAGCTTAAACGTGATGCGCAACACGAGAATGAACCTCATTGGTTCTTGCAGAAGCTCAAACGTGATGCGCAACACGAGAACGAACCTCATTGGTTCTTGCAGAAGCTCAAACGTGATGCGTAACACGAGAACGAACCTCATTGGTTCTTGCAGAAGCTCAAACGTGATGCGCAACACGAGAATGAACCTCATTGGTTCTTGCAGAAGCTCAAACGTGATGCACAACACAAGAATGAACCTCATTGGTTCTTGCAGAAGCTCAAACGTGATGCGTAACACGAGAATGAACCTCATTGGTTCTTGCAGAAGCTCAAACGTGATGCGTAACATGAGAATGAACCTCATTGGTTCTTGCAGAAGCTCAAACGTGATGCGTAACACGAGAATGAACCTCATTGGTTCTTGCAGAAGCTCAAACGTGATGCGTAACACAAGCATGAACCTCATTGGTTCTTGCAGAAGCTCAAACGTGCTGCGTAACACGAGAACGAACCTCATTGGTTCTTGCAGAAGCTCAAACGTGATGCGTAACACGAGAACGAACCTCATTGGTTCTTGCAGAAGCTCAAACGTGATGCGCAACACGAGAACGAACCTCATTGGTTCTTGCAGAAGCTTAAACGTGATGCGTAACACAAGCATGAACCTCATTGGTTCTTGCAGAAGCTCAAACGTGCTGCGTAACACGAGAACGAACCTCATTGGTTCTTGCAGAAGCTCAAACGTGATGCGTAACACAAGCATGAACCTCATTGGTTCTTGCAGAAGCTCAAACGTGATGCGTAACACGAGAACGAACCTCATTGGTTCTTGCAGAAGCTCAAACGTGATGCGTAACACGAGAACGAACCTCATTGGTTCTTGCAGAAGCTCAAACGTGATGCGCAACACGAGAACGAACCTCATTGGTTCTTGCAGAAGCTCAAACGTGATGCGCAACACGAGAATGAACCTCATTGGTTCTTACAGAAGCTCAAACGTGATGCGTAACACGAGAATGAACCTCATTGGTTCTTGCAGAAGCTCAAACGTGATGCACAACACAAGAATGAACCTCATTGGTTCTTACAGAAGCTCAAACGTGATGCGTAACACGAGAATGAACCTCATTGGTTCTTACAGAAGCTCAAACGTGATGCGTAACACGAGAATGAACCTCATTGGTTCTTGCAGAAGCTCAAACGTGATGCGTAACACGAGAATGAACCTCATTGGTTCTTGCAGAAGCTCAAACGTGATGCACAACACAAGAATGAACCTCATTGGTTCTTACAGAAGCTCAAACGTGATGCGCAACACGAGAATGAACCTCATTGGTTCTTACAGAAGCTCAAACGTGATGCGTAACACGAGAATGAACCTCATTGGTTCTTGCAGAAGCTCAAACGTGATGCACAACACAAGAATGAACCTCATTGGTTCTTACAGAAGCTCAAACGTGATGCACAACACAAGAATGAACCTCATTGGTTCTTACAGAAGCTCAAACGTGATGCGTAACACGAGAATGAACCTCATTGGTTCTTACAGAAGCTCAAACGTGATGCGTAACACGAGAATGAACCTCATTGGTTCTTGCAGAAGCTCAAACGTGATGCACAACACAAGAATGAACCTCATTGGTTCTTACAGAAGCTCAAACGTGATGCGCAACACGAGAATGAACCTCATTGGTTCTTACAGAAGCTCAAACGTGATGCGTAACACGAGAATGAACCTCATTGGTTCTTGCAGAAGCTCAAACGTGATGCACAACACAAGAATGAACCTCATTGGTTCTTGCAGAAGCTCAAACGTGATGCGTAACACGAGAATGAACCTCATTGGTTCTTGCAGAAGCTCAAACGTGATGCGTAACACGAGAATGAACCTCATTGGTTCTTGCAGAAGCTCAAACGTGATGCGTAACATGAGAATGAACCTCATTGGTTCTTGCAGAAGCTCAAACGTGATGCGTAACACGAGAATGAACCTCATTGGTTCTTGCAGAAGCTCAAACGTGATGCACAACACAAGAATGAACCTCATTGGTTCTTGCAGAAGCTCAAACGTGATGCGTAACACGAGAATGAACCTCATTGGTTCTTGCAGAAGCTCAAACGTGATGCGTAACATGAGAATGAACCTCATTGGTTCTTGCAGAAGCTCAAACGTGATGCGTAACACGAGAATGAACCTCATTGGTTCTTGCAGAAGCTCAAACGTGATGCGTAACACAAGCATGAACCTCAATGGTTCTTGCAGAAGCTCAAACGTGATGCGTAACATGAGAACGAACCTCATTGGTTCTTACTGAAGCTCAAAAGACGTGCTGCTGATTATGCCATTTCTTGGATTTGGGTTCCAAATGGGGACGCAAGTTAACAGGTTAAGGTATATAAGTTGTGTTGTTAAAGCTTATTTATAGTACCGGTAAACTTGACACTATTTTCTCTCTCCTACTTATTTCTTAGCAAGTGTCAAAGAAGCCAGAGTCTCAAGTGTTGTATGCAAAGGTGAGATAATTCAATGGCTAAAAAAAAAAAAAGCAAAACACAAAATAAACAAAATAAAATAAACAGCAGCGGTATTGACTGCACATTCTACATTTATATTACATATATATTATACTGCACATTCTTATTTGTCAATTATGCTCAGGATGTGTTACGCCACCATGGCGCCATCGTCCAGTCAGTTACCTCTCCTTAGTCTCATCACATAAGTGAAATCTGACTCATGATGCACTGTGCTATGGAACGCAGCAGACACTTTCAGTTTATAAATGTAGCATCTGTTGTCCAATTGAAATAATGGTTACCCTGGTAACCCCTGTATACAAAGCAGCCATGCTTATTAAAATGGCCAATTTTCATTTAGAATAGCATGCATCAATGCAAAGATAGCCAGGAAATATTAAAAACAGTTCCTAAATATATAAAACAGTACCTTAGTAATTAGCTTATAGCACCTTATTCTGACTTTACTTTTTTTTTTTAACCAAAAAGCAAATTTTGTCATCATTTACTCACCCTCATGCCGTTCTAAACCTGTATGACTTTTATTAGCCCATGTACAACACAAAGGAAGCTTTTTTGAGAAATTCTTTAGTGTTCTTTGTTCATAAAAATCAAGCGCATGGTAACCAAACTCTTCACAATATCTTCTTTTGTCTTCCACAGAAGAAAGTCATATAGTCATACCCCCAAAAGCATCTTAAAGAGGTAAATTCATGAGAAACATTTTTTCTTGACCACTTGAAATAAAAAAGTACTATATAACTTTCAGGTCTCAATGTCCTCCCCAGGCCAAAAATACAATTTATTGACCCCAAAATAAAAATATAAATTATTTATTCCAAGGGCCAAAGAGAGAAAATTGTAATAAAATGAATAGATTGCAATAAAAATGCCAGAACGAGCATTTTCACAACATCCCTCCACAATTTTTTTTTTTCATATATAATGCTGTTAGCACAGAGCATTGAACAACTAACCCGCAAAGCCCTTTGCTGAAACAACAGTGGAGCAAGCTTTACTTTCACCACAAATGTTGAGGCTTACTTTCCTTTACTGATGGCTTGTATCACAGACTCTAAAGACTGCACTACATCACGTACCAGTTGCCATGTCCTGATTATAGCCACTGTAAGGAGGAAACATTACCCCAGGGAACAAGAGTAGTGATCAACTTTCAACCAGTGATAACATAGAGAATACAACTTTAATGTACTGATGATGTAATCAAGGAGTTTCAGGCCAGTCAACAGAAAACTTTAAGCTCAAACTGCCCAGAAGGAAAAAAATGTGAACTGATCTTAGTGTTTAATATATGCTGTATCAAGAGCTAGAACTCATCCAGAGTGAATTCAGATCTTTCTGGTGCAGTTTGATCATCAAATAACAAGCAAAACCAAGTCAAGCAAGGTTTTAATAAGACTTCTTATGTTTAAACAAAGCAATCAAACTTGCTCCAGTAATTACCCAAGCAAAATATGACTGATCCTTGAATTACACCACAAAATCAGTTTTTAATCATATACAGTGAGGCATGCAGCTCTTTATTGCGCAAACAGCTTAACGACTCTCTACTGCAAGTAAAGACAATTTATATGTGTATATCCATAACAATATTTATATATAAAGAAGAGTATAATGGTGGACCTGTGAAACTATGGCTGTGTCCAAAATCCCCCCCTTACCCTTAAATTGGGCACTAGACTATTTGAAGGAACAGCCATTTTTAATGGCGTCCGAAACCATAGTGGACATTATTGCACTCAAAAGAAGTGCACTCATTCAATTCCACAATGCACCGCAATAACGAGTGTACATGATATACACTCAACGACTGGACAATGCCCATAATGCAACTCTGTGAGAGTCGTGCGCCAAATAGATATCCAAGTCAGACCAGATGATGACGCCTTCAACTGAATCATCCATCCATTTTCCAAACTGCTGGTTCAATGTGGCCACAGCGTAATATCATACAAGTATAAGTTTCTTTTTAACTGATTATTAAATTGTTTAACTAAGGTTCACACAGTTTCCATGACAGAGTTCAAAATAAATATTTTCATAACAACTGGAGCTGCCATGATTATTGAACAGCAAGCACAAACTATGCAAAAGCGGCAGCCCGTCCGGTACACTCAGTGTCCGAATGCACTCACTCACTAGTTTTCATTCACTCTCTCAAGTGAACTATTTTAGTGGACTAATGTAGGGAATAGTGAATGAGGGCACAGCCTAAATGACCCCCATCTCAAATTTTAAAGCTAAAGTGTAATTTCTGCGCCCCTAGCGTCACCAAACGGAAATACAAAAAACAACAACAATGAATGTTCTCACACAGGTTTCCGAAACACTCCCCGCCTCCCGGCTTGTCATTAGTTGAACAAAAAGATAACCCCGCCCCCAAACACACGCCATTGGTTGAGACAATGTTGATACGTCGGCTTTGGTAGGGATTGCTCAAAATATACTTTTGAATTTTTTAGTGATATGATATCCATTTACGAAGAACGGAATATTAAGCTAGAATAAAGAATAGATAAAGTATTTTAACAGACAAAATACACACTTCAGCAAGATATGTCACTTCAAATAGGCTATAAGCGAAAGGTGTCTGAAAATATGAATGAAGGAGAAGGGCTGCATGTTCTTGGCTTGATGTAATACACCTGTGGCATCTGAGCTTTAGTTACAGGATATGAGCACACTTTCTAAACTCATGGCTGCCTGTGTGCCATCATCATACAGTACAGAATGAAACAACCTGGCAGGTAACTGGATTGGTTAAGAAAGTTGTGAATGCATTTCACTCGTGTTTCGGGTTGTTCTTACCTTACACGGAAACGGTAGATTAGATGCAACTTTTTCCATTGCCAAGTTTCTTATGCTCGGCGTAAGAGGGCCGCGACAGGTTGGACAACAGCTGAGCTTTTGCCGACACTGGTTACACACCAGATGCCCAGCCTGGCACTGCAATATCGGAGGCAGCACATAGTCGAAACACACCGGGCATTCAAACAGCGCTGTCAGTTCGGCTGACTGTCCCGGTAGGGCAACGGCTGGAAGGGTTACAGCGACCGCGGGCACAGTACCAGAGCCCGGGACAGAGCCAGAGACCCCAGCGGCGGCTGTGGCTGCGGCTGTTCCTCCATGCTTACTTCCTCCTGTTTTACCAGGTCCGAGTCCCCCAGCCGCACCACCCGTCGAGGACGGACGGCTCATGGCGAGGAGTGTAGATCTCTGATGGTGTAAAACCCAGACGAGTTCAAGCCCGAGAGCCTCACCATGTACTCCTAACTGACGAGAGACTCGGTTCCGAGCAGCCTCCAATCCCCCGCGGATACAACATGGCCGCCATAGTTTGAGAGGGAGTAACGAGACTATTGGATGAAGGACGTTTGATTGACACTCCTCTCAGCCAATCACAGAGCTGCCCTTGACGTTTACGTAAGAGTCTACGTGACTGGCTAGTGAAGTAAACAGCAAACAGTTGCACTACGGCACTTCGACACTACAGAAGGATGTTTCATCGTTTTATGCAATCAGAAGACTGACGCATTTTAAAAGATTAAAGCTAAATCATTAGAACTAAACAGATTGAAAACCAAAATGAGATATAAAGTCTTAATAAAAAGTTCTTACTGGACTATAAAATTGAAGCAACATATTTTATTAGCTCTATTAAAACCCCCTCCTATCTGGTTAAAAAAAAAAAAATCACTTCAGTTAACATGCTTGGGATACACATGAAATATGTGCAATGAGAATATTTAAAAAAATACCTTAAAATGAGCTCAGCATTATTTATTTTCAATCGTTCTCAATCTAGAAAAAAACCCACTTCGAAATGCATATTTAATAATAGCTATTGTTTAATGTGTGCACATACGATTTTGTTTCTATGTAAAAATGTTGTTCCGTTCTCGTTTGCTGCCTCTAAATTATATCAGTATAATAGACCATAAGCATATATCAGTGTCAGCATACTGGAGTAAGAGCCCTTGTTTTACTAGCTCCCTCTGCTGGCATTTAATTGATTTCATAAGAACGTTACGTTTTATTTACACCTAATATTGAGTTTAAATTATCTAAATAATTAAATTATTAATTAAACTGGCTCAGGGTGTTCACGATTTTTTTGCACCATAGTAACTCAACCACTAAATGAAGTCTGTGAAACATAAAAACAACAAAACACACAATTTATCATTTTAATTATTTATTTTTTACTTACAAAAATGAACAATAAATGGTAATATGCAATGGTAATATCCTAAACAAGACAATACTACTGAAAGGCAAATTCAGAGTTATCAAATGCTTATTTACATAATCACTTTTGCTTCCATACTAGTAAGAAGCAACAGCAGGTCATAAAGCATCATAGTCATCCTCATCTTCATGCTTCCTCTTAAGAGACGCAGAGTCACTAGATGAATTCTGCGACACCATATTGGTAGTAATGAGGATGTTCTTAGAGCCGATGAGAGAGGGGTTGATGAGGACATTCTGAACCGTGGGAGTGGTAGGAGTAGCTGTGAATGAAAAATTAAATAATTCATAATTCACTCTGTAATTCACTACATGTTCTTAAAGCCTGTCATGTTTTCATTTCTCTTACAGTACCTGTCAAAAGAAAGTGTTTTTGAAAGAAGTCTCTCAGTAATATTGTGAAATATTACAAATTAAAAGAACAGGTTTCTACTTGAATATATTTTAAAATGTAATTTATTCCAGGGATGGCAAAGCTGAATTTTCAGCATCATTACTCTAGTCTTCAGTGTCTCACAATTCTTCAGAAACCATTCTAATATGCTGATTTGGTGCTCAAGAAACATTTGTTATTATTACTATCAATGTTGATTTTTGTGGAAATGGTCATACTTTTTTTAGGATTCTTTGATGAATAGAAAGTTCAATGAGCAGCATTTATTTGACATTTCAGTTCTTCATCATCATGAAAGTTTATTATCTGCATGTGTTTTAAAGCCACATCAGTCTAAACTTCTGATATATGGTTTCCTGAGCGCACAGAAAGCTGGATGTCAGACGGCGCGTCCTGTGAGAATTAAACCAAGTTCTCTTTCACGTCTTATTGCGCTTAAACTGTGTGTTTTTGACATAACCTTGTGTGTATCTAACAAAGTTCACACAGTCGGTTATGTCTGTAAATGTAAACAGCAAGTAAAGAAATCACATGTGTATATTAGATCTGTGTTTTAAAGTGACAGGAGCGTAATATACAGTATCTACTGCTATATATGCTATTAAAATTAATCAAACAACAAAAGAAAAACAGAAAATAACTCACTGCTCTTGATTGAATAACTAGAGCTTTACATTTCTTACTCGAATGCTGCTGTTAAATGCTCTGGCGAGGAGATAAACATGGCGGACTGTGTACAGTTCACTGAGGGCGGAGTCTATGCTAATAGGGCAGATTCTGTAGCCAGTCATGGGCGGAGCCTAAGCATGTGTGATGTCACACTGGAGCACATTCCTGAACGGCTCGTTTTGAGACACCGTTTCAGATTTATGGGGAAAATAACAAACGGAGTGGATGAATTTTTACCACAATAGGGTGATTGTGTACCCATTATTCTGTTCAAAAACAATATAAAAGTGAATTTTGCATATTAGGTCTCTTTCAATGATGAATAAAAGTACTAATTTCTCTCTCTCCTTTTTTGTTTTAAATCTTACCACAAATGTTTGAATGGTATCATTGTTTCCACAAAAAAAACTTTTTTTTTTACTGTATTTTTTATGAAATTCATCATTGTGAGCATAAGAGACAAAAAAAAAAGAAAAAAAAAAGTAATGTTTCCAAACTTTTGCCAGGTACTGTAGCTCAATTATTAGCTTAACTTTTGACCTGCTCACTGATTTGACACAAAATCTTCCACATGGTCCTTAATATACAAGAAGATCATACAAAGAGAACGGCTTGTTCTAAGGTGGAAACTGTACCCGATTTGACAGAGGCAGCCTGTGAGTTGGGGATCTGAACGGTGAAGCGCTGGCCGGTCAGTGACACAGGTGTTCCCACTTTGGTCCCCACTGTCTGCATTGATGGAGTACCTGAAAAACACAACGAGGATCCTGAAAATTGAGTTTTAGATTTTGCTCGTTCACCAAAGAGAACAAAGGAAAACTACTAATAGCTCTTGTGTATTATTATGCATCTACGAATAGCTCAATGAATGTATGCTGAAAATCGTGAGCATGCAAAGTGTCCTGAAAACTCAATGCCTTTAGATGCTAGAGATGTTTTAGTTTATACAGGAAGTATTTGGAATAACTGACCAAGAGTTGGAGTGCTTGGCCTACTGGACACTGCTCCCACGCTCAACCGTGGCACTGTTATCCTGCCCGTGGACGAAGACACCTAAACATGCAAATCAGAACCATATCAGATGGTACATTTTCATTTACATCTGTTAGTTTCATGTGAAGAACCAGGATTTCACACAGTCTAGAAAAACCTGGATATATAGAAACCCAAGTTTTAAAAGTTACTATCAGGTTTATTATAGTCAAACTAAAAACTAAAACCACAAAAATTATTGTCATTACTTGAAACAAAACATTACCTGAAATAAAAATTAATGTGTATTTTTATATATTTGTGT
Source organism: Squalius cephalus (assembly GCF_949319135.1). Classification (NCBI taxonomy): domain Eukaryota; kingdom Metazoa; phylum Chordata; class Actinopteri; order Cypriniformes; family Leuciscidae; genus Squalius; species Squalius cephalus. The sequence continues at coordinate 25,452,875 of NC_137138.1, read as the reverse complement.
GTGTGTGTGTGTGTGTGTGTGTGTGTATATATACAGTGAGGAAAATAAGTATTTGAACACCCTGCTATTTTGCAAGTTCTCCCACTTGGAAATCATGGAGGGGTCTGAAATTGTCATCGTAGGTGCATGTCCACTGTGAGAGACAATCTAAAAAAAAAAAATCCAGAAATCACAATATATGATTTAACTATTTATTTGTATGATACAGCTGCAAATAAGTATTTGAACACCTGTCTATCAGCTAGAATTCTGACCCTCAAAGACCTGTTAGTCTGCCTTTAAAATGTCCACCTCCACTCCATTTATTATCCTAAATTAGATGCACCTGTTTGAGGTCGTTAGCTGCATACAATCAGTAAGAATCCAACTACTAACATGGTCAAGACCAGAGCTGTCCAAAGACACTAGAGACAAAATTGTACACCTCCACAAGGCTGGAAAGGGCTACGGGGAAATTGCCAAGCAGCTTGGTGAAAAAAGGTCCACTGTTGGAGCAATCATTAGAAAATGGAAGAAGCTAAACATGACTGTCAATCTCCCTTGGACTGGGGCTCCATGCAAGATCTCACCTCGTGGGGTCTCAATGATCCTAAGAAAGGTGAGAAATCAGCCCAGAACTACACGGGAGGAGCTGGTCAATGACCTGAAAAGAGCTGGGACCACCGTTTCCAAGGTTACTGTTGGTAATACACTAAGACGTCATGGTTTGAAATCATGCATGGCACGGAAGGTTCCCCTGCTTAAACCAGCACATGTCAAGGCCCGTCTTAAGTTTGCCAATGACCATTTGGATGATCCAGAGGAGTCATGGGAGAAAGTCATGTGGTCAGATGAGACCAAAATAGAACTTTTTGGTCATAATTCCACTAAACGTGTTTGGAGAAAGAAGAATGATGAGTACCATCCCAAGAACACCATCCCGACTGTGAAGCATGGGGGTGGTAGCATCATGCTTTGGGGGTGTTTTTCTGCACATGGGACAGGGCGACTGCACTGTATTAAGGAGAGGATGACCGGGGCCATATATTGCGAGATTTTGGGGAACAACCTCCTTCCCTCAGTTAGAGCATTGAAGATGGGTCGAGGCTGGGTCTTCCAACATGACAATGACCCGAAGCACACAGCCAGGATAACCAAGGAGTGGCTCTGTAAGAAGCATATCAAGGTTCTGGCGTGGCCTAGCCAGTCTCCAGACCTAAACCCAATAGAGAATCTTTGGAGGGAGCTCAAACTCTGTGTTTCTCAGCGACAGCCCAGAAACCTGACAGATCTAGAGAAGATCTGTGTGGAGGAGTGGGCCAAAATCCCTCCTGCAGTGTGTGCAAACCTGGTGAAAAACTACAGGAAACGTTTGACCTCTGTAATTGCAAACAAAGGCTACTGTACCAAATATTAACATTGATTTTCTCAGGTGTTCAAATACTTATTTGCAGCTGTATCATACAAATAAATAGTTAAAAAATCATACATTGTGATTTCTGAATTTTTTTTTTTTAGATTATGTCTCTCACAGTGGACATGCACCTACGATGACAATTTCAGACCCCTCCATGATTTCTAAGTGGGAGAACTTGCAAAATAGCAGGGTGTTCAAATACATATTTTCCTCACTGCATATATTATATATATATATATATATATATATATATATATATATATATATATATATATATATATATATATATATATATATATTATTTTTTACTATATAGATTTAATTCTTTAAATGCATATGGTATTTTATTAATGTACATGGCCTTTCCAAGTAACCAGCGTTATTTTAGTATCTTTGAAATACTTATTATAGTTTTATTAATATTTAGAATTTGTTTATAAATATATATATATAAATTCATATGATGCAGTCAAAAGTTACCATTTTTCTGTGAATTCCACGTGGAGGTAAAAAAAAAATATTCCCCACAGATTTTGCAATGGGTTTTGCAATCATGTGAATTCTCCGTGTTGGCCAACAAAACTTGCTTGATTTAAAAAGTTACTTCTTTGTGAGCAGTGCTTTCTACATACTCTATGGATGGACCTTTTCCCCCGCAAACTTTCACTGAAAATTGTGACTACACTTTTGTTTATTACTTTGGTGAAAAGAGTTGGGATCCCTGATGAACATTCAGCTTCTAAAACATTTTGGAAACCTTAAATCATGACAATTATATATATATATATATATTTTTTTTTTAATCAACAGAAAATAGATAATCCCATAGATTCAAATAAATTTTGAAAAACAAAACTATGGTTTTGAATATTGGCGTGGATAAAAGGTGGGCCTCTAAGCCAAAAAAGTTAGATACAATAAATGTAGTAAGAAATCTCTATATCCACAGATCACCAAATCCAAAACTTTGACCAGACGGACTAAAACTGCATATTATCACATATCATCTAAAGTAATACCTTTTTCTGCAGGGACTTCAGTCTGTAGTTTGGTGCGGTGAGACAGTAGCGGTCTGGTGGAAGACGTGGACCGGTGTACGGTTTGATCAGTGGTAGAGGGGTTTGGTTCTTCTGCCTTGCAATGTCCAACAGAAACTGAAACCAAGGACAAACAGCACTGTTAATTAATTACCAGAAGTCACATATGAGTTATGAATTAGTCATCAAGAGAGACTTACATCTCGTGGCGGAGGAGATGTGAACGACTGATCCACTCGACACTGGATTGCTAACCTTATGTCATCTGCATCCACACTGGACTTTTTGGCATGGGTGGAATATATTTTTGCATCCTCAATAATAGTGGTTACATATCCTGTAGAAAAACGTTAAAATGTTATTGGACGATTTACTAGTACAGAAAGGTTATTGCTGGAGTGCGTTAACATTTTATCTTAATGCATTTAGCAATATACTTAAAAGTTGGCATGAAGCGGAAGATGCGATAGTCTTTTCTTCCGTACATCTGAGTGAAGTGGCTTCTTGAACAAGAAAAAACGAAGGGCGGGACAGGACTAGATTGGATTGTTGTGGTTTGCCATTGCTGTGATGTGATGTCATGTGAGCGACAGGTTGTCCCGCCCTCGCGCCACTAAACACGTCATCAGAGAAGTGATGTCTTGCAAGTTATTTTGATTAAAGATTAAGAGAGCACATGCATAAAAAAAGAATGACTTGCATGGATGAATCATTCATAATAAATGTTGCAATGTTCAATGAACAAATAAGCATTGTCAATTTTGATTTCATTAAAGGCATCCTGACTTACTGTATGTAAACTCCAGCATTTGATTGATCACTCTAGGCTCGTACTCCGTGACCCCCATGTCTTTAAGAATCTGCATCATAACCTTTAAAAATAATGAAGATAATAATAATAATAATAATAAAATAGGAAAGCAAACAATGCGAAAAGGAAATATTATGCATACTATATTAGCATCAATTCGACTCTGTTGAAGGTTCTTTGCAGCCCGTGCACATCTTACTTTACATTTGTAAATAAATCATAAATGCGAAACCTTCATATTCCCAAAAAATATGGCACATTATAACACAACGTGTTAGAACCGCGCCAAATTGAAACTCAAACCACTGCATTACAGTCAGTGGACCAGTTAGCGTGCTAACGCATGTATGTGCACAAAGAAGACTAAGTAAGATAAATAAAATGCACAGTCGCTCTTTAATCATGCTGCTTTAATCGCTATTGTTAAATAACAATAAATGGTGCACAGCACAGTGATAAAATCGTTTCAAATTCATTATTTACCTGTGCATCTTTAGGCACTGTTTTCGGAGACGCCATTTTCACATGAACTCAGCTTCTCCTCCCCTGAAGACCCGGTTCGGTTGTGTTTCAAACGTACAGAGTCTATGGAGTCGACTACCTAGACCGCATTTTGGCCACCACGGGCGGTGCCTAAGCAAGCGCAGCCACTCGGGATGAAGAAAGAATGAGTGGCGGATGTAAGCAACCAATCACAGAGAGATTCAGCCAACTGTGACGCGCCAAGTGACTCGAGGAACCAATCAGCAGCGGTTTAGACAATCAACGCGCCCAAACTGCAGCACGTGCCTATAGTAATAGGACGTCTGAATCATTTCTGCGACTCGGTTCTTTCGAACAGTTCGTTTCAAGCAATTGATTTTATAAAAATAGCATATTACAAGCGTTAAACGTTACCATAAAGCTATATTATGTTTTTCGATTAGGTATTGTTAACGAGAATTTGTAGAAATTTAATTTGTCCAAGTTCAATTCGTTACAGTCACGATTTAACTTATTAAAATATATTTTGAACCTAAATACAATACGCCTTTACATTAAACAATGCTAGAATTTCGCGTGCGAAATAGTTTTGAACTATAATTAGTTGTAATTCATAAACATAAATTAAGTTGTAAACATATTTCCAGTACTTTTTATTCCAGACAAAAACCCCAGAAACGCTGTAACTGATTCACTCTGACCCGTCAACGAACAGTTCCGACTCTTAAGAACAATTGTTTCCCGATTCATACATAGCCATTTGAGACACAACCACTGACCCTAGTGAAGTCACATCCTCCTCTATATAAACAAAAAAACACACACTAGTTTATTCCAGATAGCTAGACACACTACAGTTCCTCTTCCACCGAACACATCTAACATCTGTCAGACCATTTACTGTAGTTGTCCCTTGTTAACGGGAGAAACATGGCTCGGAAATCTAGCTCTGCTGTATTTAGTGATGTTGAAATCTAAGCTGTTTGTTTTTCTTTCGTTTTAAGGTGAACAAATCACTGAATATTTTAATTTTGACCGTGTCCTCAGTTCGAGGTGTCTTGTGATTCGCTGCTGCTTATGTATTTATTCATCAAGTAGTCTTTAACTGTAGTATTATTAGGAGTTTTCACTGGCACATCAGTGTGGATTGCTAACTGAACCATTAGCCACCCAGTTACAGTACTGTCAGTAAAGTCGCCCTGAAGTCCCGTCAACTGATACACAGGTGAGTGAGAAATATGAGGTCAACAAACCTCTAGTGTGTTTCATATGGATAATATTTTGCTTGATAAACTGAAACTGCGCATTAGCCAAAGCTAGCTCTGATTTCTTCCACTACAACACTTTAAGCATATTAAAAAGCATACTATTTATGTCGAAAGTAATATACATAATGCTATCTGAACGTAATGTTTTCGGACACTTGAAAATGTTGTATAATTAAAATTTATATTAAATACTCTTGAATTTAACCAACTGTGTTTTTGGCATACTTTAGAAGTTTATCTTTATATGTAATTTTGTAATACTTATATTGTCTTTCAAATATGATTAAAGTTTACTGCGTGATGTAACGTTGCTGACAAGCATTTTTTTGGTAAAAACCTTTGTCATTTGTTTAAATTCCTTTATAATTGCACATTTGTAATAATGATGTTGTAAATTTACTATATTTAAAATTAACTTTAAATGTAAATCGAATAATAATCGGATAACATTAAGTACTTTACATGTCAAATGTGCTTTACCATCTTAGTCAACACATCAACATAAGAATACTATATAAACACAGCGAAACATTTCAAATGTAGCCTACCTCCAAGAAAAACTTTTTATTTGACATTATTGCAAAGTGTACTTTTTAAAGGTGTACTTAAACGTATTAAGAAACAGTCATGTAAGTTTACTCTCTTTAAGTACACTTAAGTGGCCTTTTATTCATTAATATTATATTACTGCAAGTACATTTTCTTTTAAATATACCTTCAAGATTTGAAGTACACTACAAATGCACATTCAAAACAATTAAGCACACTTCATTCACAATTGATATCCTGTATATTTTTACAGTGTATATATAAATGTCTACACGATGGACCCATGTTTTTTTTTTGTTGTTTTTTTAGTGTCTTTTTCTACAAACCAAAATAATCATGACTGCCATGCGAGTGGACGCTAAGGTGGTCATGCTTGGCAAGGAGAGTGTGGGTAAAACCAGTCTGGTGGAGAGATACGTACATCGCCGCTTTCTTGTTGGACCTTATCAAAATGTAAGCAAGCGTTTGCATAGAAACCTGAAGAAGTAAATAGTTATGGCCATTAGGGCCATAACTAATACATCTTCTGAGATTGTTTGTTCTCAGTAAAGACATTTTTGTGTAAGATGTACATTTGCCTGGGTATCAGCTATCTCTAATCATGTGTCACATAAACCAGCTGCACAGGTAAAGCCACCATTCCTTCCACTGATGTCAATGATCTGATATGATGTGGCTAGGCTTGACGTGTTCATTTGTTTTTGTCTCATTAAGACTATAGGGGCTGCGTTTGTTGCAAAAGCCCTCAATGTCGGTGACAAAGTGATTACACTGGGAATATGGGTAAGTGTTGTTACTAGGGTCTTCATATACGCTTGTCGACCACTTATTAGTGACTTCATGTGTTTTCTTTCTTCTCAGGACACTGCTGGGTCTGAACGTTACGAGGCCATGAGCAGAATCTATTACAGAGGAGCCCGTGCTGCCATCGTCTGCTATGGTATATCCCTCTCTCACAGTTTGACACGGAAAGTGGCTTTTTTGTGGAAAGAATGCAGGATGTGGCAGCTAGTCTAGCAGTCAGGTGACGGTGAGCAAGTAAACGGCTCATACTTGCTCACTCTGTGTCTGTTTTACAGTAGTTACCAGTCCTGCAAGGCAGTTCATGTGTTTGGTTCAAACAAGTTAATCAGGGCTACTTAAAAGTTTGGGAAACAAAAAAAAAGGCTTTGGGCTGTCAAAGTTAAAATGTGTTAATATAACGAAATATTACGAAATATGTTCAATTAATTTATATATATATGGATTTCTATTTTAATATCCTTTAAAATATAATTTATTTTTGTGATCCAAAGCTTAATTTTTCATTAGCCTTTCATCTTTCAGAAATCATTGTAACATGCTTATTTATTATCAATGTTGGATACAGTTGTGTGGCTTATTATTTTTAGGAACCTGTGATACTTTTTTCAGGATTCATTGATTAATAAAAAGTTGAAAAGAACAGCATTTATTCAAAATAGAAATCTTTTTTGACAACATAAATCTTTACTATCACTTTTTTAATTTCAACAAAAAAAGAAAGAAAGAAAAAAATGACTGACCCCAAAGTTTTGAACGGTAGTGTATATTGTTACAAAATATTTCTATTTTAATTAAATGCTAGGTTTTTTTTGTTTTTTTTTACTTTTTATTCATCAAAGTATCCTGAAAAAAACTATCACAGGTTATAAAAAAAATATTAAGCAGCACAACTGTTTCCAACATTGATAATAAATCAGCATATTAGAATGATTTCTGAAAGATCATCTGACACTGAAGACTGTTGTAATGATGCTGATAGAAAACCTTTATTTTAAATTGTAATAATATTTCACAACATTTCTGTATGTTTGATCAAATAAATGCAGGCTTCATGAGCATTTCTCATACATTATAAATTAGTTTGTATTTCAAAATTACAATTTTTTTTAAAATGTTTTTAGAAGAAGCTCAACAAGGCTGCATTTATTTAATTAAACATACAGTAAAAAAATTATAATAATAATATAATAATATTGTGAAATATTATTATGATTTAAAATAACAGATATTTTAAAATGCAATTCATTACGTCAGTTTGATGCGTCCTTGCTGAATGAAAAAATAAATAAATCCAACTCCAAGCTTTTGTACGGTAGTGTACATGGAAATAATCATAAGAAAATGAGTCCCTTGCAAGAGAAAAGTTGGAAAACATTAAATTTTTATCTTAAATATGTGGTTGTCTGACTTTTGCACTTAGATCTGACTGACAGCAGCAGTTTTAAAAGGGCCAGGTTCTGGGTGAAGGAGTTACAGAACTGTGAAGAGGTAAAATATACCCACGTCTCACAACAACATTAGCACTTTATTCAGCACTTCACTGACGCATTATTTTAATTTCAGCACTGCAAGATATATTTGTGTGGTACCAAGAGTGACCTCATTGAAGCCGATCGAAGTGTGCGGCAAATAGACTACCATGATGTTCAAGACTTTGCAGATGGTAAGCATGAATTTAGTTGCTTGTCGTTTTTTTTTTTTTTTTCATGTAACCATTGCAAAACAATTAGAAAAAAAACAAACTTTTCTTTGCAGAAATAGGTGCTCAACATTTCGAGACCTCCAGCAAAACAGGAAAAAATGTTGGTAAGTTATACTTCAGTGTATCTGCTCTGTCGAGCACTACTTATGTGGAACACGCTATTACCGACCGAGAAGTTTCACTTCTTGATTTTTTTTTATTCCCGTACAGATGAGGTGTTTCAGAAGGTGGCTGATGATTTCAGTAGCTGTGCTTTAGAGTTCATGCAAGGTGGGAATGTTTTTCTCAAAATAAATCTTTAAAAAACACATTTATTTTTTACACTATACACCTGGTCCTGTGTGCTTCAGCTTTCATGCTAACTAATGTAGCAATCTGTCAGTTACTTGATGATTAGCATAGGCATGAAAAAGCACAGAAACTTCACTACAATGACCTTGGTAAACTGCTTGTCTGTGGGGAAACACATTCATGATATCTTAATGTATGTGCAAAGATTTGCAGGCTTTGATATACCCGCCTAACCTACGTGGGCTTAGATGCCGAAAGACCTATTCACACCAAGAACGATAACTACCGAGTGTGAGTGTGTGTATATATATATATATATATATATATATATATATATCATGTATAAACATGATTATAAAATAGTATAAAAAATTTTCCCTTCAAAAAAAGAACAAAATAGTAACATCACGTGAACAAAAAATGAAAATAAATTAATTGAACATATTTCATTATGTCCCGTCCTTTCACTCAGCGTCTGTGAAGTGGAGCTGAACGACGTACCACCAGTCCTTGTTTCGGACTTGTTACGATGCAGGGAGAGGAATTTTTACTGCATGATAAGTATAAGCATCACGGCACAACGGTTCATATGCTCATTTTCTCCAAATTATGACCAGAAATGGATAAATATTAAGTCTGCTGTTTAAAACAAATAAAGAGCCAATGTAGGAGAATGGTTATAAATGCGCAAACAGCGGGAAACTGTAAATTTGTGCAGCGTGCGCACGTCAAAAAATATATTCCGATTTGTAGCTTGTGACATATAAACGCACATATCAACCCGATTTCATGTAAACACTATATTCAGATTCATCAATCGGAATGAATTCAGTCCGATCGAAACAAAAGTTGTGCATGTAAACATAGTGTTTTCATCGTTCATTAGCTGGAAAAAAATTGCTCTGAAAGTGATTCCAACGATATCCTCTAATAGTTATTGTCCTTGGTGTGAACGGGCCTTAATGCTTATTTTATAACAGAATCTAATTCATATACAGATGTACACCAATGTTCTTGTAAATGTTCTACATTATCGATTGACGCTGCAATTTCCAAAGCTTTTGATGCATCAAATTCTGAATGCATTTAATAATAATTTTATTTACGAATTCCATTAAAGCAAGTAAATAATAATAGGGATAGAATTGCTCAAATAATGTGATTTTATTTATTTATTTGGTGTTGTATCCTCACAGAAGAGAAGGGGGTGGATCTCGGGCAAAAGAAGGACTCTTATTTTGACAACTGCTGCCATAACTGACCTATCACAGGAAAAACTGCTGTATCATATGATCTATTCTGGGATGACTGGAGGCTCTCTGTCTTTTACACTCCTCAAAGCATCCACTGGAGTGTTTTGCTTTTTCTTTTTTCTTTTTTGCTGTGCAGTATGTTGAGATTGGGCTTTTGAAAACGAAGAAGGTGAAGGATTCTTCCTTTTCTATTGACTGAAGCAAATATCAACAGTGCATGGCAATCCATTTTACCAAAAAGAAAAAGACACCAAGCAAGCTTTAGGGAGAGATGCCATCGCATGGAGATGATCGTTGCCAGTTTTCACAAACTATGCCTTGAGTGATTCATCACTTTTTATCATTTAAAGTGTCTCCATTTTATAGATCTTTTGAGGATCGTAATGTTTACACCCTTCATTTGTCACGCTGTACTGATGTATGAACAGTTTTGTTGCATACGCCCACACTAAACTGAAGCTATTTAAGTTGCAGTTTTCACAGATCTGAAACCAGTTCAAACATTTTCTCACGATAATGGTTCGGATGTTCATTGGGTGGAAAATCACAGAGGAAAAGGCAGTTTCCCATTATTATATTCTTGGATCATAATGATGCTGTCAAAATGGTAAAGGCTAATAATTATATCTATGGTCACTGGAACAGTTTAATATCACGGTGCATTTGATATCTGGAAATATTACTGTTTGAAAATCAAGCCCAAGGTTTCCTGTATCATGTTGCCCATTATTTGCAGTCTACTGTTTGACATAATAGATCTATCCTTGCGTTCCAAAAGTGAGTTGATGTGCAGCATTTGATGAATGTGATGTTAATGTTTACAGCTATTTCTATTAGTATTTAATTTGACTGAATGGGTACGATATTGTAAACTGGGACACTAACTGTTATGGACATGTTTGTGTGAACTTTACAGCCTTATTTCGCTCTCAGTTCATATTGTGAATGTATTAAATTCTGTTCAGAGGCCAAAAAAATAAGTTTTTTGTGAAAGAGATCCTGATATTGTGCCATTTTCACTGGGCATCCTACAGGAAAGAAGGACCCAATACTAATTTACTATGTTACATTTTACTGTGAGATTACGTGAAGATTGTCACTTAAAAAAACTAAAGCATGTGATCTTAAACACCTCATGCATATACGGACCATCTTTACCAATATGTAACCCAAGTCATTACAAACGATCAGAATCAGATATTGTAATAATAAAATATTCAGTGTGCGGTTAGCATGTTCGTGTCAATACTGTAAATTAATCTTTTAACTTTGAGCAGTAATCACCTAAATTCAACATGGAAAATATTTTTTTATCAACATATCATATTCATCCTTTGCTGCCTATTCCTGCTGCACTCACATATGTAAGTTATTTATTTATTTTTGTTTAAGATATACTCTCACCAAAATAATATATTCATTGAATATTCTGTATGTATGTATGTATATATATATATACACACATGTATATTGAACATTATAAAACAGCTTCACCCCAGTTTTAATAAGAATTAAAGTGAAGGTTGAAATGAAATTAGCTGCCAGAGTTTTGCGTTGTGACATTATTGTCATGACAATTGTCCTGCTAAAATGATCATTACTGTAATACAGAAATTAAATCATCCTGTCTGGACAATTTAAAAAAAAAGTTGTATTATTATAATCAGTATATATAAAGTAACAGTATAACAAAGTCTACCATTATGTATACTTGGTTTACAATGTAAATAGAATAGTTTTGTGTTACAGTAATGAGAATTTTTTTTTTTTCCCGCATTATTGTTGGCTAATAATTGCATGTGGAAATGTGCTTAATTGTCATGAAATAAATGCTGCAATCCGAAACACGTCAATCATCCTAAAACATGTTTCATAATCTTTATGTGAAATAGAATTTATTTTTATTTGGGGGTGAAATATGACCCAAGCATTTTTTGTGAGATTTAATAGTTTCAATTCCCCACCCATTTGATTACTGACAATTAATGATTGGCAAATGCAATAAATAAATGAAATACAATTTAGATCAAACTATATACAGGGAGGTAATAAAAACAGCAGCAAGAAGTGTGTACTGTTGTTTATTCTGTACAAAGCACTACAGCACAATTAAAATCTCTGACAAGGCAACACATTTTTTTCCCCCTTTTGCTTGATAATTTGTCTGAAATATACTGAAGTGGAATGACTCTAGGAGCAGCATGAAAACTATTAAGTTAACAATTCTATACAGGAATACAGTAAAAAAAAAAAAGAAGTTTAAATGCTGTTCAACATGAAGAAAACTTGATCAGTTAGACGGGGGTCAGGAAAATCAGAAGAGGGAATTCAGGAGTGTAGACAAGTAACAGGCCAAAATCATTTGTCCTATACATTAGCTTCACAAATGACGATAGAGGACTAGAAATATGAGCAGTCTCAGATCAAATTGTATGTTGATTTAACATGAAGTCACCAAATGCCAAAGACTTGACTGGGAGTGTTTACTTATCCTGATTGCAAAGTCTGTTACTTTCTTTCATATAGCTTAAATGTATAAAAACATATACAACATGATAAAACAGCTCATCTATTTTCTTATCTAACTAGACCTCATAGTTGCGCTTTTATAAGATTGCCCTGGTGTGAGTTGGGACAGGACTTCCTGTTTGTTTGAGCGTTTTGTAACTGTTGGATGTCGCAAGCGTTTCAAAAATCACACAGTTCACCTTTAAATTCACAGCACAATTTACACCAGAGGATTGTGGGAATATCTGTCTCTTCGGTTGATATGATCAATTAAAACAGAGGAACACTTCCTTTATAAATTGCATCAAGCTCTTATGGATTTTGAAGATTAATTCGAAGACATTTCTGGGGAAATTTCCTAAATTATCTCAAATAAATTACAAGAATTCTTGTAATGTTCTTTGTTTTAGCATGTGTTAGCAGGCAAATTTTGGATTATTATACAAAAGTGCTTTACCAAAATGATAGTCTGGAAGTCTAAAGAAATTTAAACGGCTGGCTATAATACAATGTGGAAAATACAGGATCAAGACACTGATATTTTAATTGTATTAAAGTGCCCCTATTATGCTATTTTAAAGGTTCCTAATTTTGTTTTGGAAGTCTCCTACAACATGCATCAAAGGTCAAAAAAGTTTCATAATATACATTGCACGTCACCACATTTTTCAATGATTCTCAAACGACTCGTCCGATGATTCAGTCTCTCTATAAAATCCCTCCTTTCCGTAAGCTACTCTGCTGTGATTGGCCAAATGGTCCCATTGGTCTACCGCTAACAGCGTGTGTCGGAATTGGCGTTGATTTTACCATATCAATCCGAGCACGAGTCCTAAGATGAAATATTAGAAGAACTAGTTATTCAACCCGAACCTCGATCGCAAGGACGATTTGAGCAGGACGTTTCTCAGTGATACGCTACTTAGTCATACATTATGAGGTGTTGCAACTGTAATTCCTCACCATCAGCAATAACAACTGTATGTTCATCAACAAACCGATGTGTATATTTTAAATTTATTGCAGTGCACATGCAGGAACTGTATCTATAACAATCAATAATGGTGCATACGTTAGCCGAGCGTGAATGACGGATGTAACATTAAAGTTTGTTAAAACAATTTCGCTCCATCCTTTAGTAAGAACAATAGACAATCTGCATTAATGGACACAATTTTGCAAAAAAATATACTAAACAGCTATATTACACACTGCATGAAAGGTAATATCTGAAAAAGCATAATAGGGGCACCTTAATTACCGTCAACAAAGTATATTTCAGTTTTGATACAAATGCTTAGTATATGCGTACAGTCAAACACATAGCCTTTCAAAGTATAATCAATTTGATAGCATATGCTAACATAGGTGCACTAGAAATGTTCACCTTTGTCTAATGTCCGTGCTATTTTTCCCTAGACCTTAACCTCTTCACACAATTGCTCATCAAGTTGCTTCAGAAGTTTGTTGTTCCATCTCTTAAGTTTCCTTTTTTTTTTCCAAACAGTTCGTCCCAGAGTTGACACCTTGTGTACAAGATTATTAGTGTAAATAAAGTGCACACGGTTACAAAAGTCGGGCTGCATGTGTACAGTACGTGTACTATGCTGAAGACGAAATGTACACCACACGCACTTGTATGCATATAGCATTCGCATAAAAACCAAAGTATACTTTGGGCTTGAATACATCAACAACCTTTTCAATAGTAAAATTGAACCTTAGCTTATGTTCTGTACTATTTGCTCACAGAGCAATATACAGAACAAATGAGTTTTGGTAACAGTACGTATTATTTATAGTCATTATTATTTGACTCGATGAAGAAGGCAATGGCATTTCCATGGAAAAATATATTCCCTTCCCTCAATACTGTATCTTTATTCTCTCCATTGTTGCTTTTTTGTGATGCTCAACATCTTTCATAGTGCCAGATGTAGCAAGAAATAATAAGATGGCCGAAATCTCATGACGTCCCATGATGTTGTAACTGTTGATGGCGTTATATGAAGTGGATACTGTTCAATCATTGTTTGAATCTTTTTTTCGTAAGCATTGTCATCTTCCTCAGTGCAGTTCGAATCAACCTCATAAAATCAGCAAGAGATTACAGAAGGAGATGCAAACCGTTTTGAGTCCCATCTTCAAGTATGTTGTAGTGATTGGAATTCAAAGTACACCAGATACCCTCAGTGAAAGTTAGTGTGAGAAAACAAGAACATGGCAGAAAAGAGGTCTGTTTGGGAAATTTACACCCCGGGTTAGTTTGCTTCGATAGTCAATAGATTAAACCTTCATACTTCGGTTTTCTTCTTTATCCTCAACCGTTCCGAATTATCTTGAGATACACTCTTCTCACCATCCATTTCTAAGTGCATCAAACTCTCTTCCTCTTCTTCGTTTTCTTCTCCATAGGGAGAGATGGGTGAATATGCACAGTTTAAAGAGATGTTAAGTGGTGGAGGGCTTCTGGGGGGGCTAAAGGAGACCTGAGGGGCTACATCAGGGGGAGAGGGAGCCTGCGGGACATCCATAGTGTTTCGGGTTGTGGTTTTGGTTTTGGCATCTCTGATGACGCTTATAGGGTACGGTGTGGCGAGTTCCCCGGGGCATTCCCGGATCTCGCCAGGCTCCAGGGGCTCGGGGCCGCAGGGGTCGTGCTCGCTGCATGACAATCGCCCATCCAGTTTGGATATGAAAAGCATGCCGTCCCGATGTTCGACACAATAGGAACTAGGGCACATCTCACAGAAGGAAGCTGCTTCCTGTCCACACAGGTCACACTGATGCCAAGGACACTCCCAACGGCCTGAAACGCAAAACAAGTTTCTCACTGAATCTCTGAAAATGTCTTGGTTACGTATGTAACTCTCGTTCCCTGAAGGAGGGAACGGAGACGGCATATATGGAACGTCTCGGTTATGCATGTAACCCTCGTTCCCTGAAGGAGGGAACGGAGACGACTGTTAGGGAACGTCTCGATTATATATGTAATCCTCGTTCCCTGAAGGAGGGAACGGAGATGGGGATCCCAAGACGTCGGTGACGTCGATGTAACGTCGAATGTGACCGACTGAAAGGGAACTCTGCAACATTGACATTATTGAACTCCACTGAATCAACATTGAACTGACTAGAGCTGAATAACAACACTATTGAGTTGCTTACAGCTGAATTAAGCTTGTTTCATAATTTGATCAACTTTGCACTATTATTGAACTAAACTGAATCAACACTGAGCTGACCTGAGCTGAATGACTTTATGGTCAGTGAGTGGCCTGTTTGAGAATACTTCATGAAAGACTGACCTGCAGGTCTCTTGGTGAGATTGAGGCAGTCGGCATGGTAAACCTTAGGGCAGCCTGGCCTCTTGCAGGACACAATCTGTCCTCCATCTCCACAGCTAAAGCACTCATCCTCCCGTTCCTTGATTACTTGCTGGGATTTGCGCTTCATCTGGGACCTCTTCTTCAGTTTACGGCCTTTATCATCTGATGGGGGGTTGTTCTGATAGACACAGAGTTGATGTCTAACCTCAATCACTTATCAAAGCAGAAAGGACCACTGAATTTGTAAGAATGCTTTGGATACTAAAAACTTCATTGCGAAGATCGGACAGATTTACATT
Organism: Squalius cephalus; assembly: GCF_949319135.1. NCBI lineage: Eukaryota > Metazoa > Chordata > Actinopteri > Cypriniformes > Leuciscidae > Squalius > Squalius cephalus. Next base: position 25,437,145 of record NC_137138.1, on the reverse strand, counting down.
AGAAAATGAATAGGCACCTCTCCAGAGTCCATCCTTAAATTCATTGAAAGTCTTTGGGATGTGCTGGAGAAGACTTTGCAAGAGTGCTTGACTCTTGCATTGTAAATACATGATCTTGACCAAAATACATGTTGTGATGTCATTTCCATCAAGAGTTGCATCGGTTGGTCAAGATCTTGCATTGACAATGCAAGAGTCGAGCACTCTGTAAAGTCTTCTCCAGCACATCCCAAAGACTTTCAATGAATTTAAGGTCTGGACTCAGAGGTGCAAATTCATGTGTGAAAATGATTCTTCATGCTCTCTGCCAATCATTCTTTCACAATTTGAGCCTGATGAATCTTGACACTGTCATCCTGGAATATGGCCTTGATGCATTTTCCTACATGGTTGTTTAAGAAATGAAAAGCTACACACTCCATCAATTAGGGTTAGAAGAACTGTTGCCAGACATATAACATGATAGAAACATAATAATCACTGCAATAATGATCCAGTCTACACATTTGCCTATCCAAACAGCGACTTTTTGTTTTGGCCCGGCAGTGTATATTATTGTATCAGACAAATCAATGATCAATCTATAACATTCCGTTATACTATATAAAAGATAATCTGCTTACTTTTGGCCTCACTCCCAGGAATCCACTGCAATTCGATGCACCACACTTGCACACTGTCTTCCCATTGCCCAGACACTCAAGGTTATAGTTGAATGTTAACTCTGTGCCTTTAAAGAAAATGCACATCAATGTTTTTGCAAAAAGCGGTATAAATGTGAGCCTTTACCACAGAGTCTTCTATATAAAAAGAATTTGACTTACCAGCAGGGATATCAGTGAGCGCAAAGAGCCCAACACGTGTGTCTCCGTTGACTGTCCATTTTTGGGTCTCGCAGTTTGGCTGGCAACTGTGGTTCATAAAACGGGCTTCATTTCCCTTGGGCCCGGCATCAATAATTCGATCCTTCCAGAAACCACAAAGCAATTTGTTCAGCTTCTATAACAGAAATCTTAGGAGACACTAGTGTTGTAGTTTTAGAACCTCACTTTGTCCAACGTAAGCATGTAGAAATTGCCGATATTGTTCTCCTGAGCGTGTTTAATCCGGGCACGGCATTCTTCCTCGTCAATCACCTCTCCAACATATTCGTTAACAAATCCTCCCTTGGGTCAAGCGTTAAAAACAAAGACTTGTTTAGAAAGCAGACTGGACACGCTAAAGCTAATTATATCCACATCCATATTGGCTCTCTGTAGAGACATTATAAGGGGGAGGACTGAGATGGACTAATTGTGAAATATCTTTGGAAAAATTCTAATGCTCAATATTTTAAAAAAGTCGCTTTTTGAAAGTTTGTTTACTCTAAAACCGAACACAGTTTTTGGTGTGATTACAAAAAGAGAAGCAAAATGATGATATTGTTGATTTGGAGCAATGAGTTTAGCAACATGTTAAGCGTTATACAACTGTGAGGTATATTATGTTTTCTGCATTCAACTCCATCTTGCGCACAGTTGAGCATGCAAATCCCTTCAGAGTATACTTCATTTATTGTGAGTGTGAATGGATACACTACGTAGTGGACCTTTGTTTTTGAGCAATTGCATTATGCGGACAGTTCTGGAACACGAACAAAGTAAGTATACTTTCGGGCTTTTGATTGTGTGGTCTGCATGAATGATGTTTGAGACACTGCCCATGAAGAACATTCGAAATCAGCTCACCTTTTTGATGTCGTGCACACAGCGCAGTCCCCAGCCGCGAGACAGTGTCCTGAAGATCTCCACCTGGCAGTACTGCCGTTTGGTGAAGCACTGGTTCTGGCAGCGCTCGCCTGCGGGACAAACCTGTGGGTGACATTCGTACAGCAGCATGCGGTTGATGCACTCTGAGTCCATACCGCAGGGGTTCTCGTCTGTCGCTTTGCAGTTGCAGCGAGGAATCTCCGAAAGGTCTGCTGAGATGATCAGCACTTTGCCAATTGGTTTGTTCACCTATTGGATTTAACCAAGATACGATTACAACATACCATCGTAACATAAAGCTAGAGATCAATCTCATAGTGTGTCTTGTAATGGTCATGTACCTTAATATGTTTGTATGGTGGGGGTTTCTTGTAAATTTGTCGGTCCTCCTGGAGCTGCCGTAGTTCTTTCTCTGCCTGCAGTTCTTTGAACCTTAGAGCAGCTTCTTCCAAAGCTACAACAAATTGAACATTTTGATTTCAGACATTTTCATTTGATCACTGATTTCAGCTACACCAAGAATCATGTAAGACAACTAGGTTTTTACATGAGTTGTGTGTGCAAATGTCGCCTTCACGATTGCTAGGGTGTTGTGGATGGTTGCTAAGGCATTGCTACGAAGTCGTTAAGGAGTCACACGTGTTTTTAGCCTATCAGCCTATATTAAAGATTTTTATAATTTATGGGTATCGGTCAATATTGTATTGTATTTGTATGTATTTGTACATTTCCCTATTTATGAATTTAAATGACCTTTTCCGTCATCTAACACTCACTTTATACTGTATAGTATTTAAAAAAAAAAAAATTTTGACTATAAAATGACATTCTTTAAAATATCTTTTTTTGTGTTCCACAGAAAAGTCAAACAGGTTTGGAATGACATTAGGCAGATTTCATTCGGATAATGACAGAACTTTAATTTTGGGAGAACTATTCCTTTAAAGTTAAGGTCCCGTCCGGCTTGTTGGACTCTGGATCTGATCAGTTCTCTGACCCCTAAAAGGTTTGTCTTGCTCATTGTTATAGCAGCTCACAGCACGACTCCCTGCTGTTGTCTGACTTGAACTGGTCCCTCAAGAGTCACTCTAAACCTATCCGTCTATAAAGCCTTCAGAAAGATAGGTAGTCTATAAACAGTCTTCATGTATTTCACAACACTTTGTTCTGCTTGTGATTCTTATTTAGTGTGCCGTGGGTCATATTTCAGGATTCTTTACCATAGAAAAGTCTCTGAGATCCTGACACCTTGTACTTACTTGCAGTACTAATGCAATACATGAAGACTGTTTATAGACAACATATCTGTCTATAAGGCCTATAAAAAAAAAAAGTCTTCGTGTATTTCACAACACTTCAGCTTGTGATTTGTATTAAGTGTGGGTCATGTTTCAGGATTCTTTACCATAGCAAAGTCTCAGAGATCCTGACACCTTGTACTTCTGGACTCCATGTAGGTTGCAGTTTTGGAAAATGGTGGCACTGGAGTCTAAAGGGTTCCTGATGGTTTCACACCTAATTATTCACCTTAATTCCAATTTCTTTTGCAATTAACGTTTATTTATTATTTAAATTAACGTTAATTAATCTTTTTCTTGGCCTGTTTTTCTATGACCCTGCTGAACCAATGAGCGTTTTGCTGTCCATTGGTCACACCTTAATTTAGCTATTTCTATTATTGCATTAGTATTGCATCCTTCTCATGAGCATTTAATCATTTTTGACTTTTCAGTGCGAGTTAAATCTCTTTTTTGGCCTATTCTAACTATAAAAGAAAACCTGCTTAATAATTAAGGCGTTTTTCACTTCCAGCCTTCCTTAACAATTATATATCTCTTATAAATGATTAAATACGAAATAAATAGAAGTTATTCAGATTATTGTGGTTTGGAATTGGTCAAATGTGCTTGGAAAAAAAAAAGTGATCAGAATATTAACTAGCATAATAATTATGCACGCGCAATATTTTACATATATTTTATAGTTTTATTTTACATTTGTTTTGCTTTAATATAGATGTTAACACCCGTTTTATCATTCACTTAGCTAAAAATGTTAATCTGATTGCTAAGAAAACGATAGGGCATTAGAAATAGTACCAAAAGCAAGCAACAATAATTAGTTGCAGAAGATATACCTTTCTTATAGGTAGAGTCAACTCCCTTTCCCATTTTCTCTTTACTGTTGGCATCACCCTCCATGTAAGGGAAAACACGGGCTTGGTAAGTCCACAGGTAGTCATTAGAGCCGAAGAAAAGCACTGGGAACTCTCCGACATCGTGTCTCATGCGTAGGATATTCTCAGGAATGTTTTGGGGATTGCTAACTTCTGCCGGCCACCATCTAACAAAGAGTAGAGCAGAAACTGTTGTGTACACTGACTCTACAAAACAGGAATGATAAGGGTCGGCTGTGTGCATGCTGACCTGTAGCGGCCCACTTTTACCCACACTACCTCCTTGTAGTGTGGTTTCTTTCCAGCACGACAGTCGTTGCAGTACCAGCTGCCTTCTGGCATGTCGATGTTGAGACACTCTCGGTGAAATGCCGCAGGACATGACTCACAACACAGCAGACTACCACCTGTAGAGGGAAGTGATACAGATACAAAGAAGAAGTCTTTCTGATAGGGTTTAATAAAGTGAGCTTCTTAGGGAAGTTCTTTTAAGCTGAATTGAATGAATTATCAAGGATTACTAAAGGCATTAATATAATGTAAATGATTTAGTGCACACACTAAAATCAGAGGTGCAAATTGTGTTTCAGCAAACAGCTGAATGAACCTTCTGAGCAGACGAAGCACCAGCTGACGTTGACATGCTCGTGGTTGCGGCAGCCTTTTCTTGGTGTGAAGTGGTTGGGACACACTATGTTGCTGTGGGTGAGTGTGACACTCCCAGCAGGAACGCAGTTATCGTTGGCGTGATACGCCACAGGGCATCTGATACAGCGGGTTAGCTGGCCTAGACACAAAATACAGAGAATTTCATAATAAAAGCACCCACTTTTGAAAAATATGTGTTTTAGATGGTGAACACTAAAGGCCCTGATATACTCACAAGTTTGAAATACGTGACCAGCGATATACTTTTAGCGAACATCTGACGCCGCCCACACTTCTAAGCGACGGTTAGATGAATATGTAAATATGTGCAGCTCGCTTTCTTCTCAATTACAAAATAAAGCATTAGAAAAGCATCTGATCATAGCAACGTGGATATGTTTGTATTCGGCTCTAGATTTTGACGTGAAAGAAGGTGGAGACTCCGCGCACACCTGCCTATAGAGTGGTTCAGGTATGACGTCACTTTATAGGCCAACCGGCAGTTAGCATCACGCTGGTTCCCTCGACAAAAACTCAATAGGATGTTCCCATAGGTTTTTGGATTATCGCTATTAAAAACAAGCTCTGTGACCAACAAAAGTATGATACTTGCATGTTTTGTCCATCAAGATTATTATCACAGATGAACACAACTTTTATGATTTTTGAAGCCTAAATGCAGTCGGCAGAAGTAAAAAGCTAAAGGTAGTGTATAAACGAACTATACCACGGTCCCACGAATTCAACGTCATCATCATTAAGCTTCTGAAAACTCTTTCAGTTTTTATCTAAAACCATTTCCCAGAACGTTTGAGTTAGAATAGATTTTAAGAGCATAGTGAGCATATAAGCATAATGAGGCTGTAAAAGCGGAATGAGTTTACCTGTTCTCCTCGACAGCCTCTGTACTCACATTTAGCCACTTGTTAGCAACTGCCTTTTTCATGACACGTAACAGCTTAAAAAAACCACAAGTGGGGTAATATTGATGTATTTTATGTCGTAGAATAAAACATGAAAGTGTCTTGAGCTTGTGTTCTCCACAGACCTTATTTCAGCCATTTAACCAAAATCCCATTCAAAAAACCCATTGACTCCGGGACGATGGAACCGGAAGTGCTAAAATGCTAAAACCCGTGTTTTGGCCTACAAAGTGATGTCATACCTGCACCACTCTATTACGTAATCGCCACGGACCAATGATAGTACTAAGGTGTTTTCCAGCTGGTGTAAACTTTTCTGGAAAGTTCGCTTTGGCAAGCTGTTTCGAACTCCCTAAATGAACTTCGTTTTGGCCTGAATTTGTTCGAAATGACGTCACAGCAGTAGTCATTTTCGCTTGAAGTATTTTGGAGCCTTACCATGGAGTAATTTTTTTTGTGTGTGTGTGTCAGGTGAAATTAGATATTTAAATGTACATGCTAATTTCCTTTAGTTTTTCAATTTAGATTACCTTTGCCACTCACTTGAAGTGAATCTTTAAAAAAACACTAAAAAATACTGTTAAATGTAATACTTAGCAAATCTCAAAATGAATATTAATTTTTCATACTGTACATTATAATGTTGTGATGCACAAATTCACCAAATTCAAATTATTGAGTATTCAATTTAATTTTAGTATTTAATTTTAAAATGATTTGGACAAAATAGCATAGAATTTTCCTATCAGCCACAACATGAAATAATCATGGGCGTATCTGTATTGTTAATATTCTGGTCAATACAGCCCATGATTATTTCATGTTATAATAATATCGGTATACCTAGTTTGCAAGTTTTGCACTGGTCCAACAAACACAGCATCCAAAAATTGTTGCCATGATGATGAGATAACTCACCTAATTAAAAATAACAACTTAATTGTACCCACACTTTATGGACTGAATCTTACATATGTAAAGATATTGCTGTTCCCAGGTGGAATTGTTTTGTTTTTTAAGGCAGGGGTCATCACCTGATCTAGCACCTAACTGCTCGAAGCAAAACAAACCTTTAGATATGGACGGATTGGTAGGGTTTGTGATGAAACACGACAGGCAGACGTGGAGAGGGCAACGAAAGGCCCGGTTCAGAGGTACAGTGGGTGCATGGCTGGCAGCGCATTCCCCATGGTAGAACTTCCCACATCCAGGAAGCATACAGCGCCTGACGTCCTCACCCAGGCTCTTACAAGCAAAGCATGAGTGTATACCTATTCAAATATTCACAAAACCAGCTGTTAAAAGCTGTAAAATTATTTCAAGTCAAATTGTTTTTTGTGAATTATGAAGCAGGCACTCACCAGACGTGCACTCCTGACATAAAAATGTTCCTGTGGGAGGCTCGTTCAGACCAGTGCATTGTGGGTGGAATGCCCCACAGCATTGCCCTTCGCACAGAAGGAGATCTCCCTGCTTCTCACAGGCCTTCAGAAACAGCAGAGGAGGAGGTCATTGAGGGATTGTCTAATATAATATAGCTATCGACAACTGAATTTAGTGAATTCATATTTCAAATGATAAAGATCAAGATCAAGATCACTTCTTTGAAACATCTTAAAGGATAGTTCACCCAAAAGTGAAAATTAGCCCATGATTTACTCACCCTCAAATCATCGTAGGTGTATATGACATTCTTCTTTCAGACGAATACAATCAGAGTTATATTAAAAATGTCCTGGCTCTTCCATGCTTTATAATGGCAGTGAATGGCTGTTTCTGTTTTGAAGTCCATAAAAGTGCATTTATCCATCATAAAAGTGCATCTAGCATCTATCCATCATAAAAGTGCTCCACACGGCTCTGAGGGGGTTAATAAAGGCCCTCTGAAGCAAAGCGATGAGTTTGAGTAAGAAAAATATTCATATTTAAAACTTTATAAAGTAAAATTATAGCTTCAGGCCAAACGGCCATACGCAGTCTACTTGCGCCTAAAGCGCAACTTACGCAACTTTTAACGTCGGAAGTAGTGTAGTGCGTCATGGCGTAGTGTAAATATCAGCAGTACTTCACATTACTCACATAAGTTGTGCTTTAGACTTAAGTGGAATCTGTATGTTCGTTTGGATATTGGGTATATGGATATATATGGATATTTTTCATATAACGCATCGCTTCAGAAGGTGACAATTTTCATTTTTGGGTGAACTATCCCTTTAGTCTGAAATATAGTTATAATTTTTTCTGATTGATAATGTCATTTCATTTGACACTGTCATTTGTTTATGATTAAATCTTATGGGCTGCGTCCGAAAAATTAAGGCGGCTGACTTGTTGCCTAATCAGACAAGGACTTTATAGGAAGCGTTTGCGCATCACAAAACTCATTTCGGACAGACTTCTGAGACAGTGAAAAGCACAGGATTGTGGGATATCAAAGACAGTGAAGGATACATCTATGCTGCCTTCAAAAATCGATCAGATGAAGGTATCTCAGGAGAGAGGAAGTTAAGCTAACATTGGATTCGGACGTGCCTTGATGCCTTCCTACCCTGGAATGCATCCTCCGAAAGCAGCATTTTTAAGTTTTCGGATGGAGCCATGGTGAATCAACAGACTTCTGTCTCCGTGACATTTGCTGCACTTCACCAATCAATTAGCCCGCTTAAACCACACCCCTTTCTTAGGGAAAAGGAACAATATCACTGAAATACTTTCAGAGTGATTTGTTGGACAATTAACGATAAATAAACCTTGCCAGCCAATCAGAATTCACCTGACTTTAAAGAGCTTGAGTATTTAACGCAGCAGACGACATAACTGTTATTGACCCTCGGTGTGGACACTAATATAGTTATAATTCTTGATGTAAACGGGCCTCAACACACCTACCTGACACACATTTTCCTTGAGTAAGATGCTGCCACCGTTCTCCTCTGAGAGTCGTTTATTATCCAAGAGTCCTTCATCAGATTGTGGATTTTCTTCTTTTTCAGAACACAAGCCATAACTAGATTCAAACATCTGAACGAAATGCCAGATATTCCGGTTAATTAATTAAATGAGCATTTAAAAAGATTGATTTACATAATTTTCATTGAATTCTCTGGCTGAATGAATTGGCTGATTAGAAGCAGTTGTATAGGTGTACCCAATCAAGTGAACATTAAGAAATAATAAACTGTTTTCAAGAGTTCTTTTTACTGACCTCTGAACTTGAGCATCTGAGAGCATCTGAGTCATCCGCTGTTGATTCTGGGTCAACTGTATGAGGCATTGCAGGGGCAACTTTTATCTCCATCTCTGTGCTTTTTAGTATTGGGTCAGTTGGTTTGTCGATGGACTCGGAAGGCAGCTTGTTCTTACTTTTAGATGATTGTTGTCCAATTCCTTCATTTACAATACAATTACTTTGTACAATTAGATTGTAAAACAAAAGACAACTAAGGCACCAAATAAACGTATAAAAAATAATAAAGTTCAGTGGCAGCATATGCCAGATCTTCTAGATCTTAAACCATAATTTTCCACTAGATTAGATTATTGTTGAAAATGTAACTGATGGACATACATCTTTTAGTGCAAAATTAAATGACCTGGGGTGCGTTTCCCAAAAGAATCGTTAGCCAACTATGGTCGCAAGTTCCGTCGTTATCAGTATAGTTCAACGAGTCTGTGTTTCCCGAAACCATGGTTCCGACGAACATTCGCAAACGGCATCAAAAAGTGGTGTGGTTAGAACGACAGCTCCGACCTCTTGTTTGCATGTCGTATGGACTTAATAAACCCTTATGTGGAGCAAAATAAGCAAGATGACATTCAGTACAATCTATATGTTTTATTTTGAATACATACAAATGTCATTTACATCTTTTATTTTGTCAAAAGATTTAAAGCACCGTTTCTGAAGAGTGTGCATGTGCATATGTGCTCTAGTACGTAAGAACGAGCCTATGATTGAATCTGGAAATAAAGCAAAATAACTGAGAAAATTTTTAAATAGTCCTCAGATGCCATGTCCGTAATTTATAGCAAAAAATCTAGCATTAATTCGATTTCAAACGGATTCATTTAAATAAGTTATCACTCCATCACCAGCGTGACATCATTAACCAATGTTGTTGAACGGCAAATTTGCGTCAATAAGCTTTCGGGAAAGTATTAACTAGCTAGTTTTTCTTCGGCAATGCATCGTACTATGGTAGTTAAGCATCGAGTTACGTCATTGTACGGGAAACGCACCCCAGGGATGCATGTTCGGAAAACGTGGCCCCTTGAATTGTCTCTGATTGTTGGCTATGTCCCTAGAATAATGAAGTTGTCCAATATAATAATATTATGATTTTAAATAAAATAACAGAGCTTTGAAAGCAGTCAAACCTGATCTTGTAGATTGTCCAGATGAGCACATCTTCTGTGACTTCACCTGTGAATGATAATGCTATTAGCCCAATTTCCCTTTGTCCTTATGTCATTAGACTAAGCTAACTAGACTAAAATCACAAATAGTTTTTTTTTTTATGTATAACAATTATTCTTTATCTAGTTATCTTTCAAAGTGAACTGTTTTTTTTAATAGTACCTTTCTTTTAGGCATGAGAATTGGTTCAGCTTCAATGGAGCTTTCTAGAATCTTTTTGGTTGGTTTCCGTTGTCTCTTTGTGCTTAGACACACACCATCACCTATTCAAAATTATGAACAATCATTTCTTTTTGATTTTGTTCTGATAAAAAGTCATGAATATAGTCAGCCCTAAAACAATAAATAAACTAAAACGTAGGGGAAAAAAGTTTTCCTGGCTTGCACTAGGGTCTAACCATTGCATATGGTAAAACAATGTGATGGAATTGTTTGAAAAATATTACAGTATTTTTCCAAACAGTCATAAAATTTGTGAATTTCTTCATAATTATGTAAACCTTCAGAAAAAGCTACTCACCAATAGCCAAAGCATTTTGTCTTTGAAGCTGCTCCTTATGGCAAAGTTCTGCACATGGTGATGGGATTGTTTCTGGAGGTGGAGTTAGCGTGTCAACAGACAACACTTGACTCTCTTGACATGGCGTGGTATTTATTGAAGGAGTGCTCCGAGACATGTCTTCTGGAGGAGGGGTCTGTAATTCTGGCAGGGGCCTCGACACACCTAGTTCTGTTACCTGAGGATTCTGTATACTTTCGCCAGATGTTTTCTCCACTGGACCACTGCAATTGTGGTTTTCGACCTATTCAGAAGTTTAAAAAAATTGTCAGAATGTTAAAGCGAATTACACAATACAGGATAACTTACACATCCAACTTGAACTTGATTGGCTAGCATAAACTTAGCTACCTTAGTAAACGACTCAGGTTTCTTTTTTGCTTTCTTCTTAGTAGAAAACAATTGATCGTATTCCTCTGTCCATTCTATGAGTCTTTTGCTAGGTTTCCGAATACGTTTACATTCTGTAAAATGCACAAACATTTTTGAGCCCACTTAAAAATTGACTCAATCTTTAGATGATATTAGTATTGTCTACCTTACCTGTAGGGGTGTCATTTTTTTGAGAGTTGGCTTGAGTATTTTCTAATGCATTGATGGAAGTTGCCTTCTCGGGCACAAAAGAAAAAGACTTATCTATGCCACCCACCAAAACTTCACTTTCATTTTCTGAGGGTAATCGTTTTGTCTCTTGAATACAACCTCCTTCATCTGCATTTAACGCTTTGTTATTGACTTGGTCAAACTTTTGCCAACGCTTTTTGGGCACATTAGCAGAGAACTTAGCTGAGGTCTCTGGTTCCTCTGAGGGCAGGTGAAGCTCAGATATCAGTTTGTCAAATGAATCTTTGGAGTGGATGTTTGATGTGACCACAGTGGTCTTCTTTTTCGAACTAATTTTTTTACTGTGTCTTTGAGCATTTTTTGAAACTGTAGGGTTTAGATGATTTTCCGGGATACTATTTGTCCCAGACTTCAGCTTCATCTTCTTCCGTTTGGATGTGATTTTGCCTAATTGACATTTTTCTGTAACTACTGTGTTCACTATGGTCAGCTCATCCTTCACATTCGGAATCAGTGATGGCTCCTCTTTAATAAGTTCATTTTTGGGTAACGGTTCTATTATCAATGCTGTTCCATCGTTTTCCCGGCTATCGTGCATATCCTTGAGCATCATTAGGAATGTGCTAAACTTATAGTTTGCATCAGGATGAAACGACAGAGGCTGGCCACTGTGTTCATTCGCTAGAGATTTGAAGGTTAATTCTTTCATGTTCTCCATATCTTCCATATTTAAGCACAAAGATGGAGTAGAACTAGAAGATAAATCAGAAATGTGACTCTCTTGTTTGAATTTGGATGAATGAAAAGCAACAGGTGCTTGAGATATCAAAGAAGTTTCATCTTCAGATTTGACTGAATGCTCATTGTCTTTACAACTTTCAAGATCAGATGATAGCTGGGTGCGTGTGCTAAAGTTTGAGTCTTCTTTCTGATCACAGCATGCGGTAGTTGGAATCTTCTGTGAAGGGCCACTGTTGTCTACATCTGTTGTTTCATGTAATGTAAAGTCAAAAGAAGACACACAATTCCCTATTTCAACATTTGAGGTTGACTCTTGGTTTACCAGTTGTTTTTTCATCCACTCTTCCTCCTCCATTGCCTTCAGTGCTCTCGTCATCAGGCGACTACTTGCCGGAAGGCACTTGACTCTCCTACCAAGAGCTTTCCTGGCTTCGGTTGATAGATGTTCAAGTCCGGTGATTTGATTGTCCTTGGATTTCATGCTTGCTGAATCTGGCATCTTAATTTTACAAGATACCTTCCCAAAAGAACAATTCACAGATTTAATTCCAGCACGACCGAGTCCCCCATTGACTTGACCTTTCCCTGTTTTACTGAACCAAAGGCCACCCTGGTTCTCCACATTCTTTTTGATTTCTTTGTCATTTGTAATGGGAAGCTGACTTGGGGTTGAGTTTGATTGTTTGATATTTGATATTCGCTCAGAGCTTTTGGGACATCTGCGGATCTGTGGTACCGAATCAATGTCAGAGTAGGGACTGTCCATCCCTTCCATAATCTTATCCTTCTCATAATGAAATTCCTCAGAAGGTTTCAAATGTGTTGACGACTTTCTTTGTTTCTTTTTGTTTTTAGACCCCTGATTATGTGGTAAGGTGTTCAGGTGGTCTTTCTGTGTAACTGTCCCATTGCTCAGAAGACTAATGTTGGGTAAGTCCACTGGCACAGACACTTTGTTTTCTGTGTTATTTGTGGTTCCTTCAGAGATTGTTTTGAAGAAGTCTGAGCATGGAGTGGTGACCCTTGGTTTCTCCAGGAGAAGTGCTTCTGCTTCAACCACACTAGCTCTCCAAGAGTTCAGAAAACGCTTGGATATCTGCAAAGTAACCCAAGAGTAACAATTTCACAAGGGTTTTAAAAAGGTCACAATATCCATTTTACTGAAAGGATGTTTCAGAAATTACAGAGTGTCTGACGTTTTCATCTTGTTGGCGTCCACTTCCTTTCACAAAAGGGAGATTGTTAAACTGATATCCACCCACAAATATATGAGTAGATCGCTCAGGAACCCATGCTTGTTCTTCAGGTTCCCCAAATGTCTTGAGGAAATACTGACGATTGGTCCTATCTGGTGGCTCTGAAACACAATCGCACAAAGCAATTCAAGGAAGGACAATACACATTCTTGTGGGTGGATTGTGTGGAAAAAAGCGACTGAAAAGTTATGAATCTGGTTCATGAAATGATGAATGGACATCTACAGTATGGCTTCTGTGGTTGTGTACTTACCTTTAATTCTGTGGTAAACTCCCTCAAATGGGTGAACAGTCACCTGACAGGGCCACCATGGTCTACGGTTGAATTTAGCCCATATAACTTCACCCTCCAAATATTTCACTGGTGGTAGAGCCTTTCGTTTCGGTTTTTTTGTCTGCTGGTAGACATCATATATAAATTCGGTTAATTATGTTAAAATAATATGTAAGAACATAAAATAATATAGGCCTACAAGAAAAAAAAAATGTTATCCATGCCATACCACAGTATTTTAAATCCATTCTCTGATCGTTTCTTTTTTAGTCTTTTTTTTTACTATTGGTTACATTTTTATACTCATTGTTAGCCTATGTGTTTGTTTTAACTTTTCCCTTTTCATGTATCTCTTTACCTAATTAACATTCTATATTATTTATTTTAATATTTAAAGTGCCATATGTTTTTTTTTAAATCCCATATATACCCGACAATCATGCAAATAAAGTTTTGACTTGATGACTGTATTTCTGTAGGCTTAGGCTCCGCCAGTGTGTGGCGATAAATGAGACATAAATAGACACAACTAATTACATGTTTATAATTATGCCTATTTACTAATAGTCTAGTAATTACTAGCCGAAAATAATAAATATTATAGCCTAATATGTTAAATAACCGTAAAGTGAACTTCATATAATCCCCTTAAGTGTGCCTAGAAAAATAGTCATATGCTAAGTAGCCTATATCAATCCATCACACAGAAATGGATATAATTTCAATTACTATAAGCCTAATAGGCCTATAATAGGCTACAATAATAGAATATAATATATTAATATATATTCATGACGCATTAAATATTAATGCATATAAATATTAACGCATATAATATTAATGCCGCATTGTCTGTCATTTTTAATTCAAAATAAAATGTTTATTAATAATATCTGTTCACAGGTTCGTTTACACATTAAACTCGTGGCCACAAGAAATATATGTCGTTCCTTCAACATAAGAAGTCGTGGTCACAAGAAAAATATGTTGTTCCCTCATCATAGGATCTCGAGGCCGGTCACCATACAAAAATATTTAATAGGATTCATTCAATTTTTTAGCATATACATTTTATGACCATATTTTTTATAAATTATCAACTATATTATTTTATGAATAATTAAACGTATTAATAACTAACATTATATATATTGACATGGTCCTAATTTTAAAAGTTTGCAGAACAGCTGATCTCTTCGTATGACGAGATATCTAATAATATTGGTGGTGGTTTGATGGTGAACTTGCCATTACAATCCTGGCAGGCCTGCTCACATGAGAAGAAAGCCCACAATCACTTTTAGACTTGTCTTCAAGGACGACTTCTTTCCCCAAGGAGGAGCGAGCCTTTGAAATTTTGCTTCTAGGCTTGACATCCAATTTTGTCTTTAAATTTGTATTTGTTGTATGTTCTCTTGTTGAGCCACACGAGGCTCGTTCCAGCCGAGACACTGTCTCTGGATCCATAACTTCATCCTCGTCCTCATCTTCAAACAGAATTGACTCAAAGTGCAGTCCATTTGCAAATGGACTGGATGAGTCCAGACTAAAATCAGGGCTGGGTGGGGACGTGCAGCTGTCAGTCACAGCTGCATCCATTTTGAGACAGATGTGTTAATAACTCAGTCTGGCTACAACACACCAATCTGAGTTATTTGTGCACACATAGTTCCATAAGCCTCCAAGGCTTTCTAGCGACAAATATGAGTAAACTACTTAAGTTTTTAACCCATGGACAGGTGAGACAGGAAGGGCCAGGGTCAAAGCCAAGTGTCTGTCTGCCAATGGGTGAAGTTTTCCATATACTGTCAAGCAGATCCAGCACCTGTGAACAAGTACACCAATGTGTTGAATTACTGAGAGTAAGCATATGTGACCGAATCATACCGGCACTGCTCCATTATCAGAAAAACAAATTTGTATATGCATATACTGTAAGCATTCACTTCATCATCACTTCCTCTGTAAGAGTAAAAATCTTAAAATGAAATAAGTAGACAAATATAAATTGTGCTTCTGTGTGGATTCGCTAAAAAGAAAAAAAGAATGATAGTAATAGTAAAGCAAAGCTGGCAACAAGTGCCCAGCACTGTTGTTTGCAAGTTTATGAACCTTTAGGAAATTTTGCAAAAAATGTTGGCCTAAATTTGCGTCACATCTTCATCTAAACCTTTTAACTACCTAAAAGGAGTTATGTATTATATATTTTTATATAATTGCATCTTTTCACTTGTTTATTAAGCCTAATCCAGTGTTTGGTTTTCTCCAACCGTAATGGTTCATTAACACTAAAAGGCTCTTTTTTTGGCTCATCTGTCCACAAAACATACTTCCATTAGTCTCATCCACGTGGACTTTGTCAAATTTTAGACTAAAATGTGTCTTGCTGCCCTGTCTCTCTAGTCTAGCTGATGGTGGACTCACAAACACTAACCGGAAGATCTCTAGATGTTACTCTGAGGTTTCTCCTTGAATATTATATGTCCTGCTTTTGGAGTGATTTTTGCAGATGATATTTTTTTCTTGGTAGAGTAAGAGAGTCCATTTGTATTCTCTATAGAAATAGTTTTGCAACCTTTTCCAGCCTAGTAAGCATCAACAACTTTTTTTGACAGGAGACCCAGGTTCATGTTCATTCAGTAATTTGAGGCTGTCAAACTCGACACTTGATTTTTACCCAATTATTTAAAACACCTTCTTCATTTACCCCTATTATTATATGAACTATTGAATTATTATAATATAATTTTAGATGTTCCTTTCTCCAAAAAAAAAAGGATATTTTCACCTGCATCATTTTGCTCAACAAACAAGTGAAATATACTAAATAAGTGAGTATAAATATGTATGAATCATTCATTTAATTGGATTCTCCTAGTTGAGATATAGGAGGACTTAAACGGAGGTTTGTTTACATTATAGAATTTCATGTAAAATTCTTAAGCGTTTACAAAGTTTTTAGCGCGACTGAACGTTCGGAACGGATTAATTACGTACTGCTTAGTGCTTACTATTCCGAGTAGGGGAAGTATGGTGTTCCATTTCGAACATTCTCCATAACACAGGAACGCAGGAATGATAGCGGGCGCACATATATAACAGAGCGAAGAGTGAACTCTGACACATGATTCACATAAAGAAGTATTATATGAAGAGATACAATAGTGACATGCATGTAAAAACTGGCAGCGCTGTGCTCATTGTCACGCGTGCTAATCTCATTAATATTTATGAGCTATTATTTTAATAATATCTCTCTCCCGAACAAACATCAGAGTTCACAGAGTTGCACCGGATATTTCGTTATTTTAAAACATATAAAACGTGATGCCTAAGGAAACACCGATGGAATCTTACCATTTAAATGTTGGCCAGTGTTATTCATATTGACAACTCTTCGTTTGCGCGCGTGAAATGACCTTTTTTCCCAAATTGTGAAAGTGGATCAAGAAAATCCCAGCCGCAGCTGCAGTAGTAGGCCAGAGAACCTGAGAACACATTCATGCTATCATCATCACTCTACCCCTTCAATATAAAAACACATGCACTATAACACTCACACCGAGAGGAACCTTCCCAGTGCGCGATGTCTGAGTCACAACGTACCTCTGCGTTACGATGCGGACGTTGTACTTTTCATTTTCAATGATTATGGTTTCCTTGCTGTCGACCTGCCCCTGGTTCTGTTTCAAGCCCGTGACTGTATGTGTCTAAGAACAGCAGCCAATCGGCACGGCAACCCAACCCCTTGCGAGAGGAGCTCTTCTCAACTCCTGTGCTTCACTTTATCCCAAAACACAATTAAACATTTCAAAACGCTCAAATGCACGCTTAATCGAACATTTGGCGTCCTTTTAATATTTTTTTTATATGTTAAGATATATACTGTGCTTTTGTAACGGACATTTCTACCCTTAAGTGGTAGGCTTTCCTTTAAGTGACATAAAATCCTATTCTGAAATAAACACAAATTTAACACAAACACTCGGAAGCGTATGCAAATACGCGATTATGTTTAAGTTTCAGCGCTCTTGATCATTCAAGATGGAGTCTGGTGTGTGCTGGCACAGGCCACAAAGTGTTAAATTTCGATTTGAAGTAAGGCTTTTATACATTCAAGAAGTTGTGACTCGTCTTCAAACGACGTTTTTTTAACATTAGAGTTGATAAAATGACAGTGCGCGTGAAGACGCACGTGCGTTCAGCAATGCTGCGCTATAAAAATGGCTTATTTGTACATATATATAGTAGGTAGTCTACTAAGATTTTGTGTAATAAACAAGATACACATAAATATCGCTGTCAACGCATCACAACGCATTTCTCTAACATATGGAAACGACACCGAAACCGTGTTGATCCTTATGTTTGGACGTGTGAATATATAAACAGCGCATTTGTTTTTCTCTGCCGTGTATTTATTTATTTAATTTTGTCTGAGGAGAGAGAAAATGGAGGAGTCCGACATCATCTCATCGACTGTGGCCGAGTTTAATGTCGTGTGAATGTGACACTAGAGCGCTTTAATACGACGAGCATTGAGCTTTAGATCACGTTTCAATAAACGTACATATGATACACTGCTTAGCAACACGTCTATTATTCCAAATACTGCATAACTCAAAACCTGTACTGTAATAGTCCCGTGAGGTTATTATAAGGGCAGGGCGTGTTTGGGGCTTGGGAACCCGTATCATGTCGATTGGCGACGTCGTTAAAGATGTTTTTCGCTGGCACCTCAGAAGTAAATTAGCGAAAGATGTCAAAATTGGTGTTGAGCTGAGAGTTCGTGTTTCAGCAGCGCTGTCTGTGGGCCTGTTGACTGCTTTTGACTGAACAGCGCCTCGACTGGCAGAAAATACAGCAGGAAACTTTACCATAACCGATTCATACTCTTAATAAGTCTGTCTCTATTCTGTTTCTCAGTCAAATATGACAGGCTGTCCATTTAGCCTACATTTGTACTTTGCTAATTCAACACACAATGGCATCTGAAATATTGCACACTGATTAACTGTAATTAATGATTACTAGTTGATAGGGGTGAATTCAGGTTGATTGGGAAACTTTTTTGAGATGACTGAGGAAAAGTATCCTAATCAACCTGAATTCATCCCTATTAATTGAAAGGGGAGGGAGGGGTGGGGGTGAAATTAAATAGCCTATTGATTAAAAAATTGTGTGTGTGTTTATGAGTATTATCCTCCACACTTGGCAACTTGACACCAATAGGCCTATACCTAACTACACTAACGTGTTAAGTCTAGTTAAGTTTTGGTTTTTGTTGTCATGTAAGAAGAACATTCAAAAGGGCCTTTTACACCGGGGCCTTTAGCCCCATTGTTCCCTTGAACACTATGTGTGAGGGGTTAAATCTTCAAGAAAAATGTCTGAAAATGTCAAAAATCTATTTCTGGTCAAATTTGATTTACAACAACAAAACTATTTAAAGCTGCATAACATGTAAAAAGGCCAAAGAAGAGATGCCCTGTAAAGGCTACACTTTTTGTAAAGGTATTTTTATCAAAATAGTTTTATTTTAAAAATAGAAACATTAAATTGAAAATGAAAAAATAAATTTGAAACTGTAATAAAACTATAAATTGCATATGTATAATACTAAAATATTTAATGCTTTTACATTAATATTATAATATATTACTAATTTGCTTATAATGTAATTTTTGATTTTAGTTAATCGTCTTATTGTTTATATTGTTCATTTTGCCTGTTTAATATTTCTCAAGCCTTCTTTCTTACGCCCCCTGGTGGTCAGTCAGTTCTGTCTTGACCTATTACCCTTCAACAATCGTTCAGCAGAGCATTTGTCTTTTTTTGTGTGTGAATGTGTGATTTAGATTGTGGGACTTTGGTGATCAGTTAGACTCAGTGAACAATATTCACTGGATATTGCACTTTGATGCATGTAAATTAAGTTTAATAGTTTTCCTCTAACATATACAAGAAAAGGTTCATCTGAGAACCGATTTTAATATCAATATATCATTATTAATTTTAAGGAAGCAATATTATACATTATACTTTAATTGAAGGCCTATACTTGTACTTGACAAGACCCCCTGTGGTGAAAAGCTTTTGATCAAGCTTTTAATGTTGTTTATGTCTATGTGGTGTTTTTAATATGCTTTAAGACAAACCAAAATTCATAAGTCAACACCATTGCTGAGTATTTTCTCCTTAAAACTGCAGTGAATCAAAGACAGTCTCAAAAACGTGGTTTGAAATCGCTGGTGTTTCTGACGTCACAAACTCCCTTGCAACCAATCAGGTCAACATGTGATCGTCAACGAGTGAATCTCTGAGTTGCTGTGAGTGAGTGGAGGCGGGGTTAATTTGCATATTCATAGAACCGCGTATACTAAATGAAGCAATGGTGTAGAGTTACATTCAAGTTATTTTGAAGCATGAAGAATTTTTTTTTCAAGGAATATCTATATTATTTTTTTCATATTTAAATTTTTAACAAATATTTTTTTTTTCTATGTCATTTTGGGTATCAAAGACGAGTTTTAGGGGTACAATTATTGACCTAGGGGGACTTTAACAAACCATCAAATGTATTAACAAATATTACTGGCAGAGGGCAGCACAACTCAACGAAAGATTTTAAGAAGCCCCCTTCCATGGACCCTGTTCCAAATTATACACTTGATGTGGATTTGCATTTGCTCATGCATGTCCATGCAGGTCTACAGCACCGTATTGATACATTCATCATTTTATGATTCTTTTTCTCTTTTTGTGAAGTCTGGACTGAAGCATCGGACTACTTCCCAACAGTCTATGTGGCATTGCCACCACATTTATGGAGTGGCATTTAGGACAGGGCCATTAGGTGTCCTCATGTTGATGAGTAGAGGCTATCCTGTGCGTTACGCTATACCGTACACCAGCTGATCTGCTAAAGGTGTCTGGTTGTACCCATCCATCTCTTAAAGAGAGTTCCGGAGGCCCGTGTGCCTGAGTCTGTGTGTCTTTTCCTGTTGAGATTCCACTGTCCACCCCCGTTGTTTTCCTCCTTAACCTCTGTGCCCCGCCATGCATCCCAGCTGACAGCTGTCTTCATTTGTGACAGCTCTCTCCTGCTTTATATCTGTCTCACTGCTTCCCTTCTTTTCCACATCCTCCCTTACTCAACTTTTTAAACAGCCTAGCGTCTTAAATGATAGCACGAATTGGCAAGTAAAACCATGAGTGGTTGAGAAACATAAATGAGTCACTCAAAGTTTTATTGGGCATCCTGTGTAAACGAAGACTGTAGATTTACAGCACAAAGACTTACACAAACTAAATGCACTGCAAACTCCTCTCTTCTTGTCAGAGGAACGTAAATTATACAATAATACAGTTAACATTTCATGTTTGGACTTGTAATTTGACTTCATGTGAATGAGGAAATTATATTTTGCATGCTACACTTGATCCAACTGACTGTAACAAATGACGTCTTAAGCTCTTGAGTAGGGTTACGTCCTGTCTTGTGTTGGGTTATGATTTCGAGTGAGTTTCAAATGGACTCACATTCAGGCAGAGAGTCATTCTCTCCTCTAGATGGAGTCAATCGCTCTTTCATAGACGAAATACCTGCAGGCCGCACTACAATGATTCTGGAGTGAAGACTGTTACTTATAAGAACTTGCATGGTCTGCATATATTGATGTATATTCATAGAATTTGTTTAATTTTCTTGCGATCTCCTTACAGGGAGTTACCACTTCTTCGCTAAGATCTACTTTTATCTTATCAGTTTATGTTAAACCACATTGTTCATACTGTTTAAACATACTCTTTCAACACTTAGCATTGAGCTGATATGATTGTAAGCCACAAAGAAATAAAAACATAACTGTTCTTGACTGCGTCCCGCTCGCACTACACTCTTGTTCTCCTCACCCAATCACTCACCCGTCAATAAAACAGCCTGTAGCTGAATGCCAAGCAAGGCACAAAACCTCAGAACTGTCCTGATGAACCAACTCCCGCTTCCTATCATGGGAGACCGTTAAAAAAAATGTAATTTCAATTACCCCTATTCTGTGCTATCCAGAGCCCGGGCCTTTCATTACGGACACTGACTTGCGCACATGCACACACATAAAAAATGTGGTGAAAAGAAGAGGAAGTCTTGAGGACTTTCAAAGCACCATTGGCGGGGAAAGCCTCTTGTGCCTGGAGAATGGGAGCGAGATGAATAACACACACAGGGAAACAGCCGCCCGACACAAAGTGGACTGGAGTAGTCCATTCTAGTCGGGCAAGAGGGTCGACTTCTTGAGGGAGCAGGGGGTGCGGAGGGGAACCCGGGGGTCCTCAGGAGCCCAGGACCTGCTCTTAATGAGAAATTCCTGGGGATTTGGAGGGGCGCAGAGGTCTTCATTTTCTCACTGCGCCCACAGGCTCCTGGAAATGGGAGGTGTGGGCTCCTTTTGAGTATCTGTGGGGTGAAGGAGGGGAGCGCTATTGAAATGAAGATGGGTGGAGGGGGGGTGGAGGTATGTGGCGAGATTATGTATATGAGCTTGGGGCTCACATGCGGACCGCCACCTCTCTGAGCATGCAGGGTTTTTTGAGAAGGTGGAGGTGTCCCTCGGAGAGCTACTTCTCAGATTGTCTAATTAAAAGAATGAGCACGAAAGATGAGGAACCTCATGCGCAGCTGGGCCGTCAGGAGCTCAACGAAGAGGCCCCCGGGGCTCCTTACTTACCATACGACGCTGAGGGCATCTTGGCCCGAGCCCCGAATCGGCGGGGCCGGACATTGTGTAAGGAGAAATGCGGAGCTCCTGCTCGGAGCGAGTACAAACAAACCCCACTGGGCAGATGACGGCTGTTGGAGGCTAGGGATGGAGTCCCCCTCTGGGACGCTGGCCCTGAAGGACCTCTGCATGTGGGATGGAGCCAAGCAGTTAGAGCCAGGACACAAAGCCCAACATGGGGCACGCCACAAAAATTAGCTGGAGACTAGCGGCTCTGGTGATTCACATCTTTACAGAAATCTCATCATAGAGCGCAATGGCAGATTTTAGTCGAGTTTAGCGCTGTAGGTGGTGAAAAATGCAGGGCTAATGACTATTTGTTGGATTTTAAGATGCATAGCCACTTATAAAAACTCTGTATTCTATATGTCCAGTCTGGACTGTTGACATTCACATCTTAGTCCCTGTACTTTAGCAAAACCGCTAACTCTGAGAAAAGGTCCAGGAAAACCAGAGATTAGATGTTCTCAGTCTTGGTCCTCTTTTAGCTTTGTACGCAGATGAAGGGTATCCGAAGCATTCCCTTTCCATGTTTAACTATCCGTCTCTGAGTCTTTGTGCACGTCATGCAAAAACGTATAATTTAGAACCCCTCATTTAAAGGGTTTGTTTGTCCAAAAGTGAAACATCTTTCATCATTTACTCATCCTCATGTCATTCCAAACTCATAACTGCAGAACACAAAAGAAGATATTTTGAAGAATGTTTCAGCTTATGGCCATTTTATTAAAGTCAATAGGATCCAAAACCTTCAAGCTGAAAAAATGACATAAATGTAGCAGAAACTACCTGGTGTATTGTCTTCTGGATTGATATGATCACTCAAGTTGAGCGAGAACCAATGAGGTTTCCTAGTTGAGTTTTGGTGCACGCATACACAGACACATTTGATGTTCATCACTGTTCAGAATTGATATGAGCTTTAAAGCTTGAAATTTTTGGACCCCATTAATTGGTCCAATAATTTCAAATGGGCAAAACAACTGAAACGTTTTTCAAAGTATCTAGTGTAAAGTATTTAGTCCAAATGATTTTGGGATGACAAGAGCAGCTAAATGATGGCAGAGTTTTCATTTCTGGATGCCTTAAAACAGATTGGATTTGGGTTGTAGAACGTTACACACCTGCATCAATCATAATATATTTTCTGAGATTCTGTGTGGATGAAGTGAACCGACAATACTCAACACGGCCGAACAAGGCTGACAAGAAAGCTGACCAGAGCAGGTCAATGGTGTGAGTCAATGCAAATGCCTATTGATATCTCTAATCACTCTTTTTTGGACATGCACTTTGCTCTCTCTCAGATCTTAGCTGACCTGGTTTGCCTGAGCTCGGCCCATCTCCAATGTCTGCTCTCCAGGCCAGAGCAAAGGGCAGGCCTGCAGGGCAAGACACGATGAAAGTGTCTCTGCAACGGTCTGCCTGGCTGGATGGGTCTGTTCAACCCCTCTTATGTAGACAAAAGCCAGAGGTCTCAGTTTGGCCTCTGTACAAAGACACTGAGCTACTCTTGGCAGAACTATAAACATCCTTTCCTTTATGTGGGACACTTGCCGTTGCTTAAGGAAGCACTGGAATAAACAGCGCCAAGATGTTCTTCCTCTCCTAAATCTCATATGTCCAATTAATTAGTTTATTAAGGTGGGGAAAAAGTGTGCGCCTCCTCTCGATTGTTTCCAGACAGGTTTAATGTGCATTTAAGGCCGGACAATGGGCCGCTCATTCATATGCAAAAATGAGGTATATGGAGCAAGCCAGTTTTTGTGGGCAATGACTCAGACACCGATTGAGGGGCAGTGGGGCATGACGAGAGGCCCTCCCTGTATCTGCCCGTCGTAGCTCTCTCTCTCTCTCTCTCTCTGAAAGAGAAAGGGCTGGTCTCTACCCGGTGGGGTGGAGTGGGGGGTAGAGGACAAAGAGCACAGCCGTGAAATGGCGCTTGTAAAAGACTGGCACCGGCCCCCTCATTGAGATGTCAATCTGAATCGTGGTTCTGTGGGATGAGGCCTGTCATATAGCTGTTGATGAGAGGGTTTAGGACTCCTTGCTGGTGTGGGTGGACCGGGACGGGTCACGATCTGATGCTGTTGAGAGCCTCTTCCTTCCCACCCATTAATCCAAATATATACTTTTATATTTCATTTTGTTTGGTAAGTTGTCCTCTTTAGTAATAAAAGCAGCGCTCAAGCTGCATGAACTTGAGGCCGTTCACACCAAGGACGATAACGATAAAGATATAGTTCTAAAAATCGGTCTCAGTATTAAAGAATAGCAGAGTTCACACCACAGCTATAACTATAATGGCACAGAGAAATGATAACATTGGAAATTTGGAATCACTTTCAGAACGATTTTATCCAGCTGATGAACCTAAAACATTGACAGCCAATCAGAATCCATCCTACTTTAACACACTCGAGCATTTAAAGTGACAGACAAAGCACCCGCATGTATTATTCTACAATTACAGATTCTTTCAATTAGCTAAACTAATTATTATATGAGTAAATTTACATGATTTAATTTGGAATCCTACATTTTCAATATAGTCTCTCAGACTTTTGGAGCTCAACTGTATGTTTAATATATATCTCCTTTAAAATATTTCTCACATTTCATCATATTATTTTTGTACCTATTGTTTTTTTTTTTTTGTATAAACTGTGCTAAAATGTGAAAAAAGGTTAAAAAGCTAGAAAACTGGGCAACATTTAGGAAACTATAACTGTTTTTTAGACTCTGTTATATAATTCTTAATTAATGTAATTATTTTCAGCTTGTTGATTGTCTATTACACTGATTTAGTCATGAAGCCCAAATAGGAAAAGTGATTAATATGAGCTCTAAGACAGTTTTATTGCAGCTGGTTCCTTGAAATCACTAGAGTGTGACAGACGTGTGTGTGTGTGTGTGTGCACGCATGTGTGTGTGTGTGTGTGTGTGTGTGTGTGTGTGTGTGTGTGTGTGTGTGTGTGTGTGTATTTGAGAGAGACATAGATGTCAGTACCATTTGCTTCAGAATTGAACCTGATGGACAGAGAGACAAAGAGACTGTGTGTGCGTGATTGAGACGGAAAGACAATATAGATGTTCCTCAAGGCTATAGGAGCGGAAGCGGGCCGACAGGAGGTGGTAAGAATGTTAGACAGAAACAAAAGGAAAAGAGGCCTCAGAAAACCTGAAGAAACAAAGCAAGATTTCATTAGCCTAGCTTTATGTAAATGTCTTTATTTGTTCAACTTAAAATGCTGCCATTTGCATGCAAATATGTGCTTTGTGCAGACCGAGAAAGACAGAGATAAAATTACATGTATAATAACTCATAATGAATGAAAAAGGAAGATGAAAGTGAAAAAGTTCCATCATCATTGTCAAACATGTTTTATGCCAAATATAAACATACATTAATATGACAGTGACAGTTTTGCTTATTGTTAGTTTGTTTAATTTCTTCTAATAAAGTGGAGTGAGTAATTCCTGCATCACCAAACGAAACAAAAAAACTAGTTTTTTCGAACATTCCCCCGTCTGCCATTGGCCATTGGTCATTAGTCCCGCCCCAAAATCACACCGTTGGTTGTTGATTCAGGCTGCTCAGGACGCTTAAACAAACATTTTCAGCACTGCAAAGTTGGTGTTTTCAGAAAAATCATCATTATTAAGCAAAAAATCACACAAATTTTGTAACTGTGGGTTTTAATATTTCCTCCAATTCATAAGTGGGCAGCAGTGTGTTTACGGACAGCACTGTGGGGGAAAGTTACTTTTAAAAGTTCTTAATTACAATTTGCAAAAAGTACTTCTGGAAAGTGATTCGTTATGTTACCTTTGCATTACTTTTTCTCATCTGGGCTGGGCTTAAATGTAAAGGCCCTTTCACATCAAAAGTGAAATAAATAAGCCTCAGGCTGGAGGAAATGCAAGTTCTCGTCTGTACAAAAGAGGGCGCACCTCAAACAAACCTTTTAGCTGTGCTGCCATTTTGAATCGCAGAAGAATAGGATGCAAAAGAAGAAAGTACAACACTCTTGCTTCAGCAAGAAAACAAAGTAATTTGCATTTAAATTTGTTATAAGTAATGTGAAAATTTTCTAATTACATGAAAAAGTAATCTCATTACACACCTCGGATTACTTGTAATGTGTTACCCCCAAGACTGGACAGTAGTATGTTTTTTTGCGAAATTAATGTCAGTAACAATAGCCGCGTGTTTCCATTACCCTTCAAATTGCGCAAACTGAAATTGTGAATTGAAAATACACCCAATGGAAACACGTCATTAAGTTTTTACGTTCGCATGAGGTGGTTTTTCAGGCAATTTGAAAAAGAAGTATTTTGCAAAACTGCAATGGAAACGTTTATTTTTCCCGCATTTACAAGTCACCTTGCATACGTAACAGTCGATCATTCCTTAAAGAAGGCGCGGTATGTTTGGACAGAAGACGAGACAGAGAGTTCTTTATTAAACTCGTAAAAGACAAAGGAGGATTCTAATCAACAAAGAAATGCCACAATTTATCAAGATCTTGACTATTCGATAGAGAAAAGAAAAATGTTTTTGTTGCTTAACATCGGTCAATGGAAACGCCGTCATTTTAGAATTTAGAAAATATCGCAAAAGTTTTGCGCAAATCTGTAATGGAAAAGCCGCCAATGTCAGTAATGCTCAGCTTAGCTTTTGTTGTTTTTCGTCAACAAAATTTGAAATCCTTGTATAAAGACATTCTTTCAATGAAGTCTACTTAAATGGTGAAGACCGCATTAGGTGAGCTTGGTGAACAAGATATTACTGAATCCCTTAAAAGCAATTCATTTACTCAAATTATGGGTTTCCCTTTGCCTGCTGATCTGAAAACAGTTTTGCAGCTGGTCTTCTGATGGTCAAAGTTTTTATGATGGGAAGATCATGTTCTAGGCCTGCACAAAAGGGCAATGTCAATCTCACCATTCTCACAACCTTACCCTTGAAGAATGACACTATTGGTCATGATGACACTATTCATCATGTCACTCATAAGGTTTGTTTCAGGTCATTGTCTCCACTAAAAACAGGGACGGTTCATTGGCTTCCCCCCTCTTGTCTCTCCTTTCAGGGTCTGCAGTCAGCAATCAGAGGGTATTTAACCACAGTTATTGCCCCTTTGTGCAAAACTGCCTCAGGGTTTGGTTTAATGATATCACTAAGAAATATGACCAATATTGTATTTTCCCAAGTATAATATAATATAAAACAATTTAGAACTAAAATAAAAAAACAGAATGAAAATCTTACAAAAGTCGCAAGGGCAATTATACCTTTCACTTCAATTGTATGAAAGTTGTTTTTGCCTTAGTGTCTATTAATACATAATACGTCTTGCTTCTCTTGTGTTGGCTCTTTTGTTTGCGAGTTAAACTGAAGTCATTGCGGTTGCCTGTTTTAGCACTCACTCTATGAGAAATTAGTTTGTTTTTCAAAGTTGTGAATGCATTCATTTTTTCCAGATGGGCTATAAAACCATTTCAGTTTCTCCTTTTAAATGAAATTTGCCACCATCTTGGCATAATAACCCAAATGGGAGGAAATGTTAAGAATTTTTGAGAGGAAAAAAAAAATCTAGTAAACACTTTTTAATGTGCATTGAATTTCGGTGGCCTTACCTTTTGTGGCCACACCAACTTTACATAGCGAGTCTTTCTCTTCAGTTCAGCATCATCCGAGGTGAACATCTCCATACAAAATGTGGCAAGTGACAAGAGTTTAGAAACTGGGACATGTGGAACAACTTTGGTTGTGGGCACGGAAACAAAGAATATGTGTTCCTGCTTTTAAAAATGGAAGGCCTATATTTTAGGGTAGGGTTTGGGCCTTCGAGAGCAGCTTGTTTGTTTAGACTGGAGGTCGTAATGTGGTAGAGGGAAACCAGGGAGACATGCGAGGAATGCAGCCAAAGCCTGACTTGGCCCCATCAAAGCCGAGGCCTGCTGCCCAGGACACTGCTGCCCTTCTCAGAGCTGTCCTCTACCAATGCACCCCTCCATCCACACAGAAAGAGCCTCTCTGACGGCCCTCTGTGGAGCCTAATGGCCTCTCAGAGCCTGAACAATGAGGGACAGTGTGGCTGGATTGAGACCGTTTGCCTCCCGCTATCTGTTCATGTTTCGCTTCAGGCTGAGGAGGGTCTCTGAAAATTATGAAGCTGTGTGTGTTTCTAGTTTATAAGGTGCACAAAAATAATATATATATATATATATATATATATTTACAAAATGTAAATATAAATGTATATTTGCACATAATTCTATCCCTTAAAACTCATCTTTGATCACCAAAATTACATATTTACATATTTAAATAGAAGATAAATTTCTTCATGCCTTAAAATAGCTTGAAACTAATAACTCTACACCCTTGCCTCATTTAGTATACGCGGTTCAATGGATATGCAAATGAGCCCCGCCTCCACTCACTCACACCGGCTCAGAGATCCACTAGTTGATGATCACACGTTGACGTGATTGGTTACAAGGTAGTTTGTGACGTCAGAAACGCCAGCGATTTCAAGCCGCTTTCAAAAAGCTACAATGTGTAATTTTCTTCACCGCTAGGGGTCACTAACCTCTTACAATAACAAAGGCGTAGGTTGATGACGCTAAGCAGAATTATGGAACTTGTCGTAATGCCGATGGATCTAATAATGCTTATGGATGAGTGAATACATTTATGTTTTTAACATGACTGTGGTATGAAGCAGGTCGCGATTGCAAATGAGAGACAGATATCAGCGCCACACGTGAGTCCCGCAGATATAAAGGAATGAGGACATTTCATTCTACCGAACTACCCGCAAGTGCTGAATTACTTCACACACAGGTCAGTGTATTAGACGAATTAAACTTGTGAGGTAAGCTCTCGGCATCTCGAAAACGCCATGCCGATATTGATCCTCGTTTTATTTCTCCTTTTGTCCCAAAGTTTGCTGGCCATAGTCCATTATATTTGAACGAAACAACAACAGTGTGAGCATGCCGCTAGACTTAATGCAGTTGTCCGCGTCTGTTGCCATGGTTACTATGGCAGTACAAGCGGAAACCAGGGATAACGCGGATATTATGCCATTGACAGGCGACAATGACCAGGGACGAGCCATTATTTAAAATTGGAATTTCTCTGAAATTAAAAATCTTTGGGAACTTTTCGGATATTGTGAGTACACAACTGCAGGAAATATATCACACTGTGCAAGTGATTTTTGGATATTTTATTACAAAAATCTTACATATTGTACCTTTAAAGCATATTAAAAACACCACATTGACATAAACAACATTAAAAGCTTGATTTTCACCACAAGGGGGACTTTAACATAACTCTAAATGTGAAAGTTTAAAATTTAAACTGTTTAATATAAAACACCCTGACAATATATAACTTTTGTTGAAAAGTTGGTGTACACTGCTGTGAATAGGGGATCAATTGAATCTTTATGAACCAAGCCATATCAAACCATCTGAATAATCTGATTCAGTAAACCAGTGAAAAGAGAAAGTACATTCTTGGAGAGTAGTGGCCGTAGGGAAAAAAAAATTGTTGCACCAATTATTTTTGAACCGTCTAAATGAACCCAGTCACTAAAGAGAAAAGATATTCTAGGAGAGTTGTGAACATAAGGACTCAGGAAAATACTTGACAAATAGCAATGTAGCCTTTTTCACACTAGTTAAGGGTGTAATACACTACAACCACTTTTGACTTTTGAATTTGCAGTCTGGAGGAGTCAATGCTAGTTGCTGAAAGTAATAGACTGTCTGCAGATTTTGGACATCAGAGTCGACTGAGTGTAGTTAATGATGGATGATTCAGGTTAGAATTCATGTTATTAAATGTAGGCTTCCTGTTCTTTGCATACAAGTTAACAAACGTACATGGTAGCCAACATACATGATCTTTTTGCAACATGCATTTTCTTAGCAAACTGTTCGCACATTCATATCAAACGTTGGCAAACATACACGTTCTTAGCATTCATGTTAGTCAACATACATGTTCTTAGCATTCATGTTAATAAATGTGCTTGTTCATCGCAAACTGTTATCACATGTTCCTAACAAACATTAGCAAACATACATGTTCTTAGCAATCATGTTACTAAACGTGCATGTTCTTAGCATTCATGTTAATAAATGTGCTTGTTCTTAGCAAACTATTAGCAAATATACATAGTTTTTGCAAACATGTAAGCAAACATACGTGTTCTTAACATCCATATTAGCAAATGTGCATGTTCTGTAGGTTATCACTGTGGAAACAGTGAAAATGGACAAAGACTTTTTTTTTTTAGCTTGTGAGAGCATATGCTTGTGTTATAATCTAGTGTTGAAGAAGCTGACACAATCTGTTAGCATCTCCAGCTAGCCTATAGACAAAATTGGCCCAGACAGTTGCCAGTGCCAGCCACGCTGTCACCCTGCCAACCGTCCAGCTGAACCTAGGTGGTGAACAGGTTGAGTGCATCTCTGGAAGATTTCAACCTTCCCCCTTCAACAAAAGCCATGGCTTTCTTGCAGAGTGTGAGAAAATAAGATTACTGTTGAACCAAAGGCTGAGCAAACACATCTTAAGGTGAAGACACGGTTTCTGTCTGAGCATTTAAGCAAACATACTGTGTGCTGTCTCATGTGAATCTGACAGTCTAGCATGTCCTCACGATCACTAGCCCAACTGTCACCTCTCGTTGTAGCGCCGGCAACCGACATCATGCTCGAGAGCACCACACTTGATGGCGTTTGTTTGGCTCAGGCTAAAAAAGCATTGGCAGTTTGTTTTAATTACCCCCATGCTGGCTCTCCTCACTGGGCTCCGTATGTGAAAGCTGGCCCTCACCCATCACCCTGCCAAACGGGGGTCAGCATCATATGATTGAACTTTCTGCACCTGAGGAAAAAGAAATCAGCAGATGAACCATGAACCATGCCTTTTCAGTTCATGCTAATGCCATTAGCACTTATAGGAAAACCATTTGTAATGCAGGTATATTACATTATGCACTTCCTCTCAATTCCGCAGGTCACATGTTGTTTATTATGGACAATATAACCTTTATACATCCGCACTGTAGACCTATTCACATTTGTATCCTGTAATTAATAACTTCCATGACACAGAGATGTAGTTATAAAGCCTTAAACCTGAGAATAATAACAGTGTCTCATGGCTGTAGATGAAAATGCATGTAAGTCTTGCCTTCTGGCTCCAAATTGCAGGGGTGGGCAGTAGCTTTGATATTTGTGATGATGTTTGAGGATCAAACAAAACCTTGTGTGCACCTCATTCGACAAGCTTATCTGACCTCTTTGAAACTCGAGGCTCCTCTCATATGCTACGCTAAAGTGGCAGCGCCTGGCTTTACCGCTCAACAGTTGCAGACCGAATAGTACAGACCGAAATAGTACAGACCGAAATCCAGAATGCACATACTAAAATGAGCAGTGATGGCTTACTTACCTCAAATTTCAGTGTAATAAATACTTTGCAAGGTTTTAAAGAAGCTGGCAATACAAGTTAGCATTATGTTATTAAACGTGCCTCTTCTTGCGTAACAAACGTACATGGCAGCCAACATACATGTTCTCAGCAAACTGTTAGCACATGTTCATTAAACGATAGCAAATATAGCAAACTGTGGGTAAATAGACATATTTATTGCAAACATACATGTTCTTAGCATTCATGTTAGCAAATGTGCATGTTCTGTAGGTTATCCCTGTGTGGAAACGGCATTCACTGATCCCAAAAATGTATACTGTATTGAAGGGCCGGGTCTAAGGTGGGGTTGGAGCCTCAATGCCCCCCAGAGGAAACCTGTGCTAACCACCCCCCCTTAAAACCACGTTTTAAAACATAATATAATCTAATTGCAAGTACTTAATTTTTGGAATCTGATTATGTAATCCAGAACCCATATAATCAGTTACCAAGCACAGCCAACAATTGCAGTATAGGCTAATGTTGCCTTTCCAAGTTTTTTTTTCGTAATGCTGCCCCCACCCCCACCCCAGTCACACTATCCTGGAACCGTTCCTGCTGTATTGTTTACATCCGCACAGTTGAAGTGTTTTCTACCCAGAAGTCATGCTTTCCATAATACTACACAGAAGCCAGAGGGACCCCGGGGGCCATTTGAGAATCATTGATAGGTTATAATTGAGACACAGTTCAAAGCTCAGGCTTGGGTTTTATTAAAACCCTCACAGGCACTAAAGCCCTTATCATATCCTGTCATTTGACCTCCTTTAAATCCATTTTAACGCTCACGACGCAGGCCAGGGCCGGGCACTGCGGTTACACCAGCAGGAAAACACAAAACCCCGGGTAAAAGCAGCTTCCTGTCCGGTAATTACACGCTGGTCTCCGAGACCGCAGTTTGGAAATTCAAGTTGTCCGTCAACTTCCCCAGAACAGCCCGTTGCAGTTGGGAAAACAGGACCGTTTCCTGTCCTGGGCCAGACGCGTGCGAGTCCTAATGCACATGTCCGGTTTACTGTAACGCCACTCATTAAGACTTGCAGGTACGCAAAGGAAACAGGACATGGGCTCGTCTCTCTGCATTATATTTGTTTAGCACAATCTGCTGCACTTCAGCCACTCAAAGAGAGAGAGTGAATGTGTGTGTGTGTGTGTGTGTGTGTGTGTGTGTTGAAGAAAGAAAAAACTGTTTCCTGGTTTTAAGCGAATGTGACTATTACTGAGGTATTAATGCCTGCAGATTGCATGCTTGTTCCTGCCCCCGCATCCGCCCGCACTTCTCTATCCACAGCCGTGAAATTGGGACCATGTGTTCTGTGTGCACCGCTCCAGTCCGGCAACAAGACACAGGGCTGTTTTTCTTTCTCGATCCTTCTGCCGGAACTGAGGGCTCGGGGAAAAAGCTGCGCTGAACACACACACATACCTCACGCTTCCAATACATAACACACGTTCGGTGTCGTCATGTTATCCGCGGGGAGATCTCAGTGGACGAATTTTTTCCTGTAATTCGTGTCAAAAAGTGCCCTTATTTATGTTTGGGTGTTATTACGCTAGTTATTATGGAGGACGTTCATCATTATCTTACCTCGTCCTCCCTAATTGTAAAACCGTGGTTGTGCCTTGAACTCCACACTCGTGCTAAATATATCAACTGCTTGGAAGGGGTTGGAACAACACGTGTATCAATAGATCTGGGATTGTTTGGCATTTAAATGCCGAATCTTTGCGATGATATCACGTTTAAGATCTTTCTCAGTTCTGATAGTATCAACTTCAAAGAGGGTTTACGGGATTGTTCCTAGAAATTCTAAATGTTAGCCATGTTTTCTTATATTAAGAGCTCTCAACGGGGGGTTGAAGGTGCATTTTTGGGCGCTGTTGTTGAGCGTGCAAGGTTGAAACTTGACCTAAGAGAAGATTAGAATATGCATATCACAGACTGAGATTTCAAAGCTGCTTAGAGAGGAGATATTTGTCCTTTAAGCAGCTGTGGACGCATCAGGTCTTGTGCTGAGAGCTCAGATTGATGAGTTAATAATCTGGAATGGGAGTGCTGGTGTATTTGTCTTCGGTCACAGTCTGTAGACTTTGATAGTGCTGACTTGTCTTGTCCAGCGTTGGTTTTCTTGGGGGAGTGTGGGAAGACCTCGGTTTCCCAGCATGCCAGGCAGTGATGCACACATGGACTCACATACGCTGGATTGATGAATTTCGTAAGTGCACCGTCACCCCAACCTCTCACCTCTCTCAGGTCACCCTCTCTCTCTCTCTCTCTCTCTCTCTCTCTCCCTGCCTCCATTTCTCTCTCGCTCTCCATGTCTTCTGGTTCAGGCATCAAGTGCAGTGATTAAAATAGAAACAGATTTGAGCTTAAATCAGTCTCCTCCCACTGTGATAATGCTTGAGGAATGTGTGAGGATTTAGTAGTTAATAATGCTGTTGCATTCAGCTAAAATACCCAGAAACCACAATAATATTGTTATTTTAAAAAAGTGACATCATTACTGAATGAGGCTGAATCTTTTTTTAAATGGAATATTTGAAATTTACATTAAAATGTTTGTTTTGTCAATTTACCTGAAACTTTATGATAACAGCTGACTATATTCAACCATATAAAACCCCTAAACCCTAAATAAAACACTGTAAAAAAATATATGATCAATAAGTTATAACAACATGTTTGACTTTTTACATTGCTTCAGCTCAGCAAAATAAGCATTTTTCAACTTTTTTTTATGTTATAAGATATTCAACTCATTTTTCAAGTCAGTTTAATGATATTTAAGTTGAAATGACTTAACATTCAAGTTGAATGTACTTAAAACTTTAAGGCAGCATTTTTTGTTAATTTTTTTTTTTTACTTAGGCTACTTTAAATAAAATATTACCAAATGTCATGTGTCACTCAGACTACTGGGAATGCACTTTTACTGTTTTCTTTTAGTGTAAATTATACTTACTCACTTTTAACTGAAACATTTTAACAATTTTAATGTAAAAGTACTCATACTCTCTTTTTAAATATATATATATATATATATATATATATATATATATATATATATATATATATATATATATATATATATATAAAACCTAATTTATCTATTTTTTTTACATTATTTACAGTAAAATTATATGTACTTGTCCAATCTAATATGTTTTTTCATGCTACAGTGGTACAAGGTATAATTAACACATTCTGACATAGGCATTTTTACATTACATTTTTTTTTTAAATTCAAGTTACAAACACAGAAATATCAGTATAGCAAGTATAGCTCATTAAGTTCTATACTTAAAATATTTGGTTACACTTTTATTTGGGTAACACTTTATTTTACAGTGTCCTGTATGTATGTAACATGTACTTGCCATACTGTAGTAATAACAATAAATGATGCATAATTACATGCAACTAACCCTCAACCAAACCCTAACCCTAATCCTACCCTAACCCTATAGTAAGTACATTTAGTTCATTAATATTACTCAGTACTTAAATATATAATTAGATCTAAAATAAAGTGTAACCTTTATTTGTAAGTTGGCATAGTTACATTGTACTTACTATAGAGTTATGGTTACGGTTTGGTTTAGGGTTAGTTACTTGTAATTATGCATAATTTACTGTTATTGCTATAGTAAGCACATGTTGTAACGTGTAATTTTGTCACCTTAAAATAAAGTGTTACCAAATATTTTTATTTACAGTTACATATGTAAATTGTAAGTCTCAGGAACATAGCTTAAAATGCTCTTAAAGACGATCAGCACAGACGAGGACGGAGACGAGCCAGAACTTTGATATCTTCAAGCAAATGGCCTCTCTGATACGACCCTTTCACTAGATAAGAGCGAGGTCACGAGAGAGAGCATCTCTCGGGAATCATCCGCCTAGGAGGGAGATAGATAGACAGAAAGATAGATGAATGAGAAAGTGAGAGATTGACCGGGCATCCACTCCCTGAAGCCCAGCGGAGATCTGACCCCTCCACCTGGGTAAACATTCAGCGCTGATCAGGGGGATGAAGAATGCAGCAACCGAGAGGCGGCGTATTCGGGAGGTCACTTCTCCACGGGAACAGCTAGCTATCTGAAGGGTCAAGTTTATTTTTCCTGTTTGGCTGGGTGAGGGGTAACGGGATTTTAAGAGGGGCGAAGGGGGCAAAAGGTTGGTCAAGGGTTGAGAGAGAGGATTGGAATACGCGGGCCGGTGAGGACAGGAGATCAGACATAAAAGTGGAACAGCGTTGGATCATCTGGTCCGAGACAGGATGTAGCCAAACAGGAAATACAACAAGTGCTTCGTACTTAACACATGTCCTGGCTCTTGAACTTATCTCGCTGACTGACGCAAAGCTCATCTTGAACAATGATGAAAGAGACTGAGTTACTCTGGAAGTGTTTATAATGCTCTGAAAAAGTGAAATGCTATACTTGTTTTTTTGTTCTATAAACCCATATAGATCATGCAAGAACAAGACTTGGTCTATATCAAACTGTAGTATTTTGTAACACACTGGAACCAACTTTGAGGAAGTTTGACACATTTAACGGTAAAAAGATTTCTTAAATGCTTCTTTTGCACTATGGACATCATTAAAAGTTTACAGCGCTTCACTGACTGTACGAGACCAATACTACTAAAACAATAAACATATATAATCATAATCCATGTCCAAAAACAGGAAGGGTTCTAATGATGATTGGCAAACTAAATTCTTTGAATGATTTACTTAAAGGGATATCATGTCATAATTTACTCACGTCTTTACTAACCAGTATGGCTTTATTTCTTCTGTGGAACATAAAGAAGACATTTTGATGAATTTTGGTAAGAGTTTTGGTTCCCTTTGGTTACCAGCTGCCATCATTCTTCAAAATATCATCCTATGCTCCACAGAAGATAGAAAATCATACAGGTTTGGAACGACTTTCATATGACTTTCATCTTAGCGGCCCCTAATTTAATAACAAATGATCATTGCGACGGAAGCAAATCAATCAAAACTAACTTTAGATGGAAATAACTTAACTCTGCTGTAAAGCCGAAACAATCTCTGTTACCTTAAATTATACGCTTATCTCTGTAAAGCTGCTTTGAAACAATCTACATTGTTAAAAGCGCTATATAAATGAAGATGACTTGACTTGACTTGACATGAGTAAATGATGACAGAATTGACATTTTTGGGTAAAGTAACCATTTAACAAAGAGTTCTGTCATCATTTACTCACCCTCATGTTGTTCCAAACCTGTATGCTTTTCTTTCTTCTGTTGAACACAAAAAATCTATATATTTTAACCCTCAAGGGTTCTTCGGGACAAATGTGGGCAAAATTTTATTTTGTTTTTTTTAAATAGTTTCTTTAATCTGAGTGGTACAAGACTTGGCTAATTTTCCAAAGTTTTCCACCTGAACACAATACACACAGAAACAATTTTGACTCGATTCAACAATGTTACGAGGTTGAAAAAAAAAAACTCCTTAATTGGTCCTTCAAGGGCAAAATTGGGCACCCATAGGAAATGAATCGGAAATACTATAATTTAGCAATTTTTTAAATATGTCCAATAAAAATACATACACATAAATAAAGAGGTGAGCCTACAACATTCTCAAGGACACTTGAGGGTTGTTAAATGATGTTTAAACCAGACAGTTGACGGGAGCCATTGACTTCCATAGTATTGTTTTTTTCTACTATGGAAGTCAATGGCTACCATCAACTGTCTGGTTTAAACATTCTTCAAAATATCTTCTTTTGTGCTCAGCATAAGAAA
This sequence comes from Squalius cephalus, assembly GCF_949319135.1. Classification (NCBI taxonomy): domain Eukaryota; kingdom Metazoa; phylum Chordata; class Actinopteri; order Cypriniformes; family Leuciscidae; genus Squalius; species Squalius cephalus. The sequence goes on along the minus strand of NC_137138.1, from coordinate 25,399,760 downwards.
GAAACTCATATAGGTTTATAACAACTTGAGGGTGAGTAAATAATGCCAACATTTTCATTTTTGGGTGAACTATCTGAATTTTCGAAATTGTAAATAAAACAAAGATGATTGAATTTTACAAGAAAATAATATTTCCAGTCTTTATTTAAAAATCTCATGTTTAATTCAATGAGTTGCTTGCAATTCCTTCTAGCCACAATCAGCAAACTGAGACCTGATTTAGATACAGTTCAGGTCATGGGAACGCAGGACTTTTATCTTTAGGAGTCTGGCTGATTGACAACGGCAAAACCCAGTGAAGGATATAAGGGCTCCTTTTGTAAGACTCTCATTAAACCACACCGCCTCCCCAGTGTTGTTTTATCCTCCTCATCTCCTGTTTATCTAACATCCTATCCCACTGCTATGGATAACACTGTCCCAAAAGCCTTAATCCGATTCTCCTTTGCCATAGTAATGACATTGGCAGATAAAAGCAGAGGCCTATCTCCGCTGGGTACCGTGTAGGGCCAGGTCATAGATAGCTCAATCTAGGACAGTGTGAAGGTTGTCTTCCAGGCCTTGAGATAGCGCTTTCTGCACTGTAACAGGGCGGTTGTAGTGTACTTTGCATCATCGACAGGGCTTTGACTGTTTCTTTGTTCGGCGGCGGTTCATATCACAGTTGTGTTTCTAATTAAACTGGAGAGATGGAGACAGACAGGCTGCCGGTTGCCTCCGACACTCTGGTGTGGCGCTGCTGTAAAACATGCTCTCCCCACACCTCTTAGCCTACACACAGTCTGTGACCCCAATCTTTCATTCCTGTGCTGGAATTCGGCTTGAGCTCTTAGCGCTGTTAGTTGTCATACTTAATTGTTTAAATAGGATGGCAATGCATGTGGACTTAGTAAAATATATATTTACTGTGCAATATATATATATAAATAGTTATGTGAGTGTGTGTGTGTGTGTGTGTGTGTGTGTGTGTGTGTGTGTGTGTGTGTGTGTGTGTGTGTGTGTGTGTGTGTGTGTGTGTGTGTGTAATTAACATAGCCTAATTGTAAATATCTTTATCAAGTTATTAAATCAAACAATTTCATTATATACACATAAATATAGTTTTATATGTATTCGTACATTATATATATATATATATATATATATATATATATATATATATATATATATATATATATATATATATATAGTTATAGTTATAGTTATATATAGATTATATTTGTGTATAATCAATAATTGGAAATATCTTTTAAATATTGTGAAATATTTAAAAGTAAAGATTATTAATTTTATATTTATATTTATTCATATATATATATATATATATATATATATATATATATATATATATATATATATATATATATATATATATATATATATATATATATATATATATATATAATTTACAATATATAATAAGTTATAATAAATATATGTAAATATAGTTATATATACTTTATATGCGTGTGTATATATAATCAATATAATTGGAAATATCTTTGAAATATTTTAAATTATTTCAAATGAAATATTATTAAATCAATTATTAAATATATATATATTATGCATGAACTGCAGCTGTCTAATGGTCCTGGAATAATGGTTGCCTAATAAATGTCTAATGGTTTTGGAATAAGCACTATTTTTTTCTATATGGTGAGATCATATTAGGTAGAATTAGTTCATACTTAATATGACCAATAAAACTAAAATCTGAATCCAAAATGCCACCAAAGCTGTGGTTCCAGGGCATTCAAAAGTTAGCAGATTAAGTCACATGATGCTCTCATTAGAAAAGGTAATTAGGAACAGTTCATCTGTGAAATCAAAGTTACCTGAATTATGCTAATCATCTGGCTGTATATAGTCTAGAGAGAACTTTACAGTGGCATTTACTCCGACACCGAAAGGCTATTCCGCAAACTTAATTAAAAGATTAGAGGTCTTCTTTTTCTCATCCTGTCTTTCTGCCCTCCTACCCTGTCCTCTCCCCCTTTCATGCATCAAAGAGCCCCTTATCTGCCCCCCTGAGGTTGTGCCACAGGGAAGAAGGTGAGTGGACACACCGCAGCTTATCTTGTGGAGAAGGCCACAGCCATAAGGCTCAGCTCTCCCACCCATCTGGCCAGTTTCATGCTGACCCCTGATTCAGTCTGTGTCACCCATTAAAAGAAGAATTAAGATTAGATCAGACCGCAAAGTATGCAGTCAGATTTCCCTCTCAGCCACTTCAAGAATAGAAAAGAAAAGAAAGAATAAATAAATAAACAAATAAATGAATAAATTAAAATTACTTTTATGTTCTAAGACTTTCTTAAAATATAAAAATGAACCCTAATTTATTATTATTATTATTATTATTATTATTGGTCATTTCCACCACAGCAAACAATTTTGACACTAATATGATTGTTATTGTATCAAATATCGTACTTGTGTCATTTCCAAAAAACAGAAACTCTTTACTTTCTTCCAAGTCAATTTCATTTCCTTCATTGTCATCAAACCCTGAGCTGTTTTTGCAGTTTACTTAAATAGTCCTGTAGTGTGAAAAATACATTTTTAATTATACAGTGAAACTAAACTATAAACTTTTTTTTTTTTTTTTAAACTACATGGCTAATAATAAAAACAACGCAAATAAAAGTTGTTGGTGATATATTGCATGTCACATTGCAGGATACTGAAGTCAACTGCCCATTTTGTTATAATCCAGTCTTGGTATGGTTATATTTTCGTAGTTTTCTTTCTACATTACAGTACGCACCGCCAATCCTTATTTTGATGTTAAAACAGGAAACAACACCCAATGCTAACCGATAATCTATTTCAGTGCTGGTTTCCCATAAGAGAGGTGTCTTTGTCCCACACACAGTCTAAAACCTTCTGGACCACTCCTCTGCAGGACTATCTCTGCTGATATGGCTCCATGAGATCAGGCCTAGCACTTGGAGCCAAGCCGTCCCACACCGACTCCCCTCCACCCCAGCAGTCCTGATAAAACAGAGCGCGGGACAGCAGTGATAATGCCCCGAGGGGAGAGATCACAGGAACACATGCCCCCTTTGATAAAACACGCTGTACTACTGGAGAGCATCACTTACCAGGTTCACACATCATACAGTCCTGGCCGCTGAAAATGACCCGTGACATAATGGCTACACTGAACTATTAGCATCCTGCTGAGGAATGTACAGTAGATTAGATTTTTTGTGTGTTTTACCGCTTTTAAACCAGTGGATATATATATACTGTATATATATATACGTATATATATACTACCAGTCAAAAGTTTTTAATGTTTTTAAAATGAGTCTCTTCTGGTCATCAAGGCTGCATTTATTTGATAAAAAATAGTAATATTGTGAAATATTATTACAATTTAAAATAAATGTTTTCTATTTTAATATATTTAAAAATGTAATTTATTCCTGTGATCGAAGCTGAATTTTCAGCATCATTACTCATGTGTTGAAAACAGTTGTGTATTTTTTTTACTTCAGGATTCTTTGATGAATATAGAAAGTTCAAAAGAACAGCATTTATTTGAAATAGAATCTTTTGTAACATTATACATGTTTTACTGTAACTTTTGATCAATTTAATTCATACTTGATGAATAAAAGTATTGATTTATTTTATTTCTTTCAACCAAAAAATTAAATAAATATTCTTACTGACCCCAAACTTTTGAACGGTAGTGTTTAATGTTACAAAAGCTTTCTATTTCATATAAATGCTGTTCTTTTGAACTTTCTATTCTATATAACTTTCTATATTCACATAGAAAACAGCTGTTTTAAATTGGAATAATATTTGACAATATATATATATAAATATATATATATATATATATATATATATTTATCAAATAAATGCAGCCTTGGTGAGCAGAAGAGACTTCTTTTAAAAACATTAAAAATCTTAACGATCCAAAACTTTTGACCGGTAGTGTATCTTATACTGAAAGATGGATATAAGGGCTTTAAACTTAGCTGAAGCCAATTTCCTATTAATCTCAACTTGTAAAACAATTAGATGATGACATTTATGCACAGAAACAGGGTTATTCGGCTATGGGGAGAGTTGCTCTTAGAAGCTAATAGATTGGGCGGTTTGGAACTAATACAGGTCATTTTTAAAATTAATTTCTTGTTTTGTGCAGATCAGTTATTTCTTTGACAGTATGAATAGTTTTATGATGAAAAAAAATGTGTTTTTGAATCTTGCCAAAAGTGATGTGATGCAGGTTTACGAGCGTTCTAGGATTGTGAAAAATCCCAGTTATTAGGATAAAAATACAATACAAATATGTGACTACATGACACATCTTCAGTTTGTTTTCGTGGGCGAAAACAGATGTGCCATCGAATACCCCTGAGCTACAGATTTTGGTTCACTCAATGACCAAAATAGCTCATTTATTGCGAGTAGAGTTCAAAACTGTTAAAGCCCCACCCATGTTTTATAGAGTCGAAAGGGTGCTGTATTTTATTTGAGAGCTAACAATAACAGAACATGAATTCTGCCTTAACATGCTACCAGTAAACTCAGACATTGGTGCTATGTGGGCACAAAATAGCTTTTTGGGGGGGATGCTATGAGTCTTTTGGTAGGCCAAGAAAAAAATATCTGAAATGCTTTCTGGCACACCAAAAAAACCACACAGCTGGGACTCTTAGATTACAATTTCTGTGCTGTACTAGAGCTGTGTTCGGGATCTCTGAACATATCCTCGGTCGTAGGCCTTCCCTATTGAGTGTCTTTTCAGTAGTGGGTCCACATTAAATACCTTAGCCCATACAAACTGACATTGAAGTGAGATGGCCTTAGCTGAGCCTTGTATCCACGAGTGAGAAATGCCTGGTGTGAGTAGATGCGATATCATTGTACATCGCCCTCTTCCTACCTCGTCCAACCTACCGGTTACTCTAAACATAAAGCTCCCTCTTGTTGTGTCTAAAAGCTACAAAACACTCGTTGTGCAGCACCCTCTCTTTCACCGTTCTGCCCACATCACAATCTTCCCCAAATGTCTGTACCAAAAATAACCCTGAAGAGATTCCTGTGTGTTTTAGCGATTCTTTGAGATGTTCTGAGTCCAACAACTGAATCAGTGTTAAAGCTACTCAAGTAGTTTCTTCTGCACTGACAACAACAGTCATCATTTACTTTCATGATATTACAAATCACTGACTGATTCTTAGGACTAAAAAACAATGCACATACAGTACATAGAGCACATTAAATATGGAAAATGGAAGCTCAAACATGCTTGACTGACATGTGAGATCTAAGCACATTTGAGTTTCTGTTTACAATATGTTTATATGTGAATAAAAGCTTAAATCTGTTCATATAAAGTGATTGTGTCTCTTTTGTGAGACAGATCTTTATTTGTGTTTGTGATGAACAAAAGTCTTATGTAGTTGCAATGACTTTAGGGTTAGTAGATGATGACAGAATTTTCATTTTTGGGTGTACTATCCCTTTAATATCAAGTAACTTATGTTTCAGACGAATATTAGCCAGTTAATTTGTATATTCCTCAGTATTGGAGGCAAAATTACACAATTCACTCTGCTTTCAATCTCCACACATACTCTCACATACTCTGCAGAATGCCATGAACACAAACGGGTGGAGTGATACAAACAGTCATAGTAAATATCAGTATAAATCTTGATGACTGGGTCTAGCTTCTGAATAATAATATCATTTATAATGTAATCAGAGGCATATTTTCATAATTATGAACAGTTGTATTTAATTAAATATTAGAGACTCAATTTGGTGAATCGTTTAGAGTAGTATATGAACATCTGAATGAACCAATTCAATAAAATAAATCAAACTATCCAATTCCACCTATGAGAGACAGAATAGTTTAAGCGACCGTTTACATGACAGTTTTTAACAAAAAATGGAAAACTTTTTATGCATTTTGGCTGTTCGTTTACACGACAATTGCATTTTGGGGGCCTGAAAATTAAAACTTTTGAAAATGGGTTTCAAAGTGCAAGTTTTTGAAAACGATACCGTTATCGTCTCAGTGAAAACTACGAAAACGCAAATTTGTGAAACCGGTGACGGCATGCGCATGCGTATTACGTGTTTAATCTATAGGCGTGTAGTGTTTCTTTACAAAGTGACATCGCCAACTGTCCTGACAGCAGAATACAGCATTTTAAATAGTTTTCACTGGGGGGAATTTTTGACACTGTTGTCGTCTGTACGTGAAAAACGAAAAGGAAAAACGTTTCTGTTTTTAGTACATCGTTGTCTTGTAAACGCACCCTAAGAAAGCGCTTTTGAATTTATCCACATTTATCCCCACTCACACCAGTCAAAAGTGGAGCGTTTGCAGTATGCAACAGTGCTTTTCTGTTGAAGGTGAAATAGTGTGCTTATTCAGGATTCAGGCGAGGGAGTATGGAATATTATGATTTATTACGCCAAATAAATGTCCGGATGCAGTTAATGTCTGCTTGTGTAGTTTTGCACTTTCTGTTTACTAAGGCTACTGGAATATTGTCCAGCTAATAAATGAAAAGATGACGTTCACTGAATGTAGGGGGTTTCCAAAGATCCCCCCCCCCCCAAAAAAAAAAAAACCAGCATGCAGTGTATTCAATCTCCTCTGCTAACTCAAGCTCACCCTAGTGGTCAGTTAGGAGATGTGTCAACCCCTGACAAAGCCTGATTGTTTGAATAAAGTGTTAATGACATTCACAAAGGTCACAATAATCTGTCAAAGCAAATGATTGACTCTCTTTCTCATATCCATCTTTCACCCGCTCTTTTTCTCTGGGTTTCTTGTGCACAAAGAAGCCTTTGAGCCTGGAGGGTTCTGTCTCTACTGCACCCTTAAACTTGGGGAGAGGTTCAGGAACTATGAGGACTTTGTGGAGAAGCTAGGGAGGGTGAGAGGAAAGGAAGCGGGGAGGGAGAAGGAGGAAGCCGTCTGACTGTAATTTACAGCCCTAATAAATCCCCTCTCTTTAGCCTCTAACCCCCATATCTGCCCGCCAGCTCCCTAAAAACTTAATCACTCCCTTGCTGCCCCATCGGTAGTCCTTGACGAGGTCTACGCTGTCCTTGTGCCCCGCTGCATGGGGCCCACATCGGCCCTACTGTAAAAGCAGACAGCCTCCTCATTATCACCTGTCTGTGCCGCCACACCAGCCAAGAACTACGGCCCACCCCTGAGTGATTCAACCAGATGTGGATGCTACCACCACTGGGGGTTTAGTTAGTCAGAGTTTGAAATTAACACCCGTCAACCCGCCAAATGCGAGTAAAAATCAACTGTGGCGGGTAACGCTGTCAAATCACTAGCCAATTTGGCGTGTTACTTATTATGTTTACTCACTTTGCTGGGGAAGTTTGTGTAAGCCAAATCTGTGCAGATTTAGCGCAAATACTCAACTCGTGTAGCCTGGCTAACGTCAGACCTCTTCTCATTGAGACGTGGTCTGGGAAACACATGTTCATTTTCTCGTATTTGTTTATTGGGCGCTACGAATGTCTATCAAATGCGCCTGTACGTAGCTCATAGCCAATCGTTTCAATTATACCAGATGACGTATGTAGAGCGACAGAAATTCGACGAGGAAGAAGACGAAATAAACTTGCGTTCTAAACTACTTAGAACACTATCTAAGGCTGCATCGAAAGGTAACTTCGCGTCTGATGCCATGTTGGATCCATAGATATAAACAAACTGCTTCGGTGTGTCGCATAGACGTCGTCATCGTCTTGCTGCTCCCTCCCCGTTCTGTGATTGGTTCCCTTTTTGAGGGGAAAATCTGGTCCATGGTGTCCAGGCTGCCTAGCAGCGTGAATAAAATCACGCTGCGCGCAAGACAGCATGTGGAAACCCAGGCTACAACTCGTGAGTCATCATGAAATATTAATCTGAATCTGCACATTTCTGTCAGGATTGGCGGCTGTATGGTTCTGTTCTGGGCAAGAGCAGCAATAACCCCCCTTAGGGGAAACAGAACAGAACCAATATGAATGTATTGCAGATATCATTAATTCAAGATTTTAAAGTACAACATAATTCGAGAATTTATTCTGATTCAAGGGGGAATCAAAATGCCAAATCCTGACTGGACGAGAGGAGGAGCTGGGGAAGGAGGAGGGTAATTAGGTCCTGAGAAACGCGATAGCTGTTGATAATACTGAAGGAGCTTATATATGTATACAGTGATAGGTGTTGTATTCCTAGGTAGACATGGATCAGCTGAGAGTCACTGATGCTAGCTTGACTAACGTGACCTGCCAGAACCGACGCTATACTTACTTGAACATGTACGTCACTACGCAACAAATGGCGGTTAACAGAAAAGACATTGTTATTTTCCAACATCCTACATTTTTTTTATGTTCTTTGTACTGTATTGATCTGTCCACCTAACACACATATTTGATGAAAAGAATGTGGATAAAAGAGGAAGGGAGGAAATGGCTGGATGACCGGATTTTGTTTGAATAAGAAATTAATGTATGATATATATATATATATATATATATATATATATATATATACTGTATATATATATATATATATATATATATATATATATATATTTATTTTATTTTTTTTGCTAGTAGAAGTTCTGAATGGCCGGTAACTTAAAAATGTAGTAGCCAAATTGGCCGGTGAGTGAAAAAGTTTCTTTCAAACCCTGGTTATAGTTATAGTGATAGTTAAGAATCAGTTTGATTTATTTGAATATTGTCACAGCTTTTCTCTTAATGGCAAAGCTCAAACGACAGACAAGATCCCTGTTCCACAAAGTGGAAGAGTAAATCTGAGAGGGCGAGATAGGGAGTTTGGCACTGTCTCTATCCTTCTCGAGTTCCGCTTTTTTATCTATGAGCTGTTAAACGGAGAGGGAAGGTTTTCATTAGCGTCTGGCCGCGTTTGGGAGTTCTACTGGGAAGCAATGATGACCCAACCTCAGCCTCAATTCTCCCATCTCCAGGCCGGAGAAAATACAAAAAACCGCAAATAACATTTACCCCTCATCCTGATTACGGAAACGATTACAGAATTACAAAAAAACAACGTGTTTTTTTTTTTTCATTAGAAATTCATTGACATGCTCTGCAAATGTCCTGTGGTTTACAAGTTTATCGGCAGAACTTTCTCAACTCTGATTGGAGTGAAAAGTTTCATAAATGATTCACCAAGCTGAGAGTGTTCATTATTGTGTCTGTACATAGGCAGAAAGACGAGACAAAACAAAGAGGTTTGTGGGTACGCCATAGTAATAAAAAAACAAAAAACAAAACAAAAGAATAGGAGAACAAAGCCAGTTTACTTTGTGGTTACTGGGAGACACTTAACTGTGTGGAAACTCAGCTACCGGGACAAAGAAGAAGTGGAACATAAATCACCTTAAGTGTCGCATTCACACTGCATTTCACAGCCCTGCAAACTATCGAAGACAAACCGCAGTTTATAAAATGCGCCAAAGTCTAATTTAAAGTGCGGTTTAGGGGGTGATTACTTATTTCTTGACATCAGAATTTCATCTAACATGTACATTTAAAATTCTCTGTGGGATCTGAGGTCTGTAATTGTTTGAAAGCGCATCATGGAGAAATTATTCAGTTGCATGCAATTTTGCTCATACTACGTCAATGGCACTTATATTCAGATATCCAAACCCAGAATTTTCCTTCATTCTTTTTCTTAACGAGGGTCTCGTGGGCATTTTACACACAGACTAACGTCTCCTTTAATTAGGCGAAATACAGGGTTCAGAAGTTTCCGTGTAAACTATCTGCAATACTGTCTCAGCGCTGCAGTTTGAGTCTCTGAAGACCTAAAGCCGGTCCAGTCACATCAATCAAGATTGTAGAATCAGAATCATCCAAATGTACTGAGTACTCACTCACATGCTGACTCACTGGACTCGATGGATTCTTCCTGTTCTGAACGCCAGATGACACTGCACTGAACTGTTCTGGTGTACGTTCAAGTAACGTAAGATGCACAGTCCATATAGCACATCCCAGAACTTTTAATTCATACTTGGGTGTACAACTTGATCATGGACTTGGCCAATTGGCCAAAAAGCCGGCAACGGGGTCTGATTCATGCCGACGGTGCAGAACTCACTGCAAAAACTGAGCTGACGCCGATGACCGACCATTGGCTTGGTGTATCACAGTGTTTTAACTTTGTCAGTTATGACACATTGACTGCTTATTCTAAATAGACGCATCTTACCCGCATGCCCCCAGTGCCAAACCAAGACAGTATGAGACGCATATTTGAGAACCAGATGCGAAAACATGCTTCAAAGCACTTGAAGGACAAACAAACACTTTAGTGACCTGAGATGAGCAAGGTCAAAGTATTTGGTGCTGTGCACAATTAGCAATCATCACCCTCACTGTTACTCATAATAATGAATAGTGATTTAAATGAACCCCTAACCCTAAGTATTAAACTTTGATGCCAAACTTAGGTAACACTTTATTTTAAGTTGATGTAGTTACACGTTACTACATGTACTTACTTTAGTAATGGCTGTAAATTATGCATAATTACAAGTATCTAACCCTAAACCAAACCCTAACCATAACTCTTTAGTAAGTACAATAATTAATATTACTCAGTACTTATTTGAGTAAGTACAATGTAACTACGTCACCTTAAAATAAACTGTAACCCAAACTTGTCCCACACTGGTTGTGCTACAAACATGAATGAAACCTGAAGATGTGCTACTAATGATTTGTGAGTTGTTACTTTGTAAGTGAACAAACTTAAGATTTTCATAGGTCTGACCTATAGAAGTCACATAGACTAATGGGTCTTGAGCTATATCTAGAGACCAGAGAGTTTCGAGAATTAACATCACCTTTCACCCCATTAACTAGCAGTGGCCCAGACACTGGCAACAACCAAAACCACCCTAGAAAACACTACTGTAACGCACACCCTAGCATCATGATAGTGAGTTGGTATACAGACCAGCTTACGTTTTCTTGGAAAAATGTAAGAAGCGATTCAGTGGAAATGTAGCCTATAGAATGCAACTGTGTCTATCTACTTTTTCAGCGATATTGGCTCCAGAAGTATTTCTCCCCATTCATTTGTCACAAAGGGATTTAAAAAAAATCATTTTATGCAAATTTACAGTTGAAAATCGGACAAAAAGACTTTTAGACAGCTATTGAGGGAAAGAACTACAATCTCATGAAGCGTTGCAAATGACATATTCAGTAAAAACAATGGAGAAATATAAAACTATATGTTTTTCCATTAGGAATCACTGAACTAACTAACAAACCACATCTTTCCATTGTCTGAGTATATTATTTCTGATTGAACACGTTGACAGACTGTTGCTACAATTGATAAAATTAACTGAAAATTTTTAAGTTGGAGAGGTCTGAAATTTTTTATCGTAATTTTATTAAAGTTACCGTTCGAATCCAAGTCTCCTCTGGAGAAAATGAATGGGATTTTCACTCCCAGAGCCTGACTATTGCGCTGTATAGAATGCAAAAAGAGGAATGAAATTAAACCAAGAGTCATTTTTATTCAGCCAATGCTTGGCGGTTGCTTCTCAACTGATTCTCTGGTCAGGAGGAATTCGAGCTGTAAGGGCCACATGTGTAGGGTCGCCGTCAGTCTGTCTCCCTCGCAGAACGAAGTAACCACAAGCCCCCACCGAACACGACATGAGGCACGGAGACCACAAACACACACTGAACATGTACATTCTTCTCTCTTGTCTCTCTCTTCGTCCCATTCTGATGCTTTGTTCTCTTGAGGGAAAGATCTCTCTATCCTTTTTAACCTTTCATTGCCCTGTGGTTCTGTAACTTTGTAGATGTTTGTGGATATTCAAAACAAGAGTCTATGAAATCAAAATATATTCCTGACAACCTTTTTTTCTTTCCCGCTCTCCCTTCCCAAATTTTACTGGAAGGAAGGGCAGAGAAATAAAATGATATTTTACCCTTGGTTAGATGGAAGAGGAGGACAGGAAGTTATGGAACCTGAGCCAGTGGAGGCTATTCAGGGTCGGATCTTGGTGTTCTGTGGGTTTGTGTGTGTGTGTGTGTGTGTGTGTGTGTGTGTGTGTGTACATATATATATATATATATATATATATATATATACATACATAAGGGAGTCAGGATCCTCCTGTAGCCGGTTAATTCCTCCCTTCATTCTCCACACAGATTCCACAAACAGCTGGCACTGCTCTTAAATGTCACCAGCATTTATTGGAGAACGTATCTGCTTATTAGTGTCAAACGGGAGCGATTCAATGTGGTCTGCTTCACTTCCCTGGACTCGCCGTCTCTCTCCTCCAAGTCTTAGGCGAGATAAATATGGGCCCTTATGGTTGAACTGGAAATCATGCAGAAACCACATCATGTAGCCTATTATTTTTCATTTATTTTGCAACATATGCATTTTGAACTGTATTTAATAAATAGCTTTAGATCATGAGTGGTGGTTGCCCACACAATGTGGAGACACTGCTAAGATGTTGGCTAAGGTGTTCTGAGTTGCTAGGTCATTGCAGGTGTGTTTTGGACGGTTGCTTGCTATTTTGCAGAACCCGATTTAACCTAGTACAACATTGTGTCGAGCAGGATGAGCCCGAGGGCCGTGGGAGTGATTGATAATGAGCGATACGGTCTCGTATCTCTCACGATCGTCGCTCCTCCTTTTATGCTTCCGCTCCTCCGTGAGAGATACGAGACCAGTGCGTCGCGCAGGTGTCGCTCATTATCAATCACGCCACCGGCCTCACGCCGTTCTCCCATGGCCCTCAGCCTCGTCCTGCTCACCACAAACATGTTCCTGGGTCAACATTCCAATCAACCAATCAGATTTGAGGGACAAGTTTACAGTTTATTTCAAGTTTAGGCTTACAAACCAGGGTTAGGTGATTCTACATTGGTTTTATTCACCTGATTTCCTTCTGATTTTAGGGATAACTTATGGGTAGGTTTAGGGACCACTTTTTCGCACAGGAATGTTGTTTCAGGATCAACAAAATATGCTGATATTTTGGTCTCTGTATATGGTTTAGGTCCTTCCTCCGATGTAATTCTGAGGGATTGTTCACTTGTTTTATGTGACAAACTGCAATGTCAAAAGTTAAAAGGGTTAGGGGTTTGTTTAACTATAGTTTATTGGTTGTTTCTTTCAATATACTAGTACTGTTTTTGTCCAATTGTATTAATTGAAATCTGTGTTTTAGTTCTAGTTTTTATTACAGTTATCATCTTTTATGTGCGTTTCTATAATTTTTCTTACAGAGTTTCTTACCATTACATTTCAATATTGCTTACTAACCCCTGAACTGTGCTAATGGCACTGCATCTCTCTGATGTGGTTTAATTTTAGAATATCTTGTATTTAAAACTCATTTTCTTTCAAATCCATAAATTACAGAATGGATGTGTGGGCCACTCTGGCTGGTTCCAGCAAAGCTTTGTTCTGCCAATGTGCAAAAATAAAGACGTGTTCAAAGAGCAGCCAATGAGGCTTTGATTATGTCGCCTGCAGAAACGCGAGGCTGTTTTCATTACCTCTTTTTAACAAGACGAATACAAGCGTCAAAAGAATACAAGCGTTAAATATGTGAGGGCGCCGCTGAACACATGTAAAGATCGGTTTGATCTCTTCTTACCATTTTTCCATGTGCAATTAAGAAAATTCCGGAAAAAGAAGAGAACAGTTTGTTTACAATTGCCACTTTCCCTTCCGATTCCGTGTTTGTTTTCTTAGCCAGCACGAAAATGAGGTTTGCTTTCTCGGAAGCACTCTTTCACACACTTCTAATCCACAGCCTAGTTCCGTTGTGAAATATCCTGGATGAAAAAGCCACAAAGAGTGACTCATTCAGTCAGTATGACTACTGGATGACCACTGACTGGCCGTATGTCATGATGATGCGGAAACATCTGTCTCATTCAATACACATTGTGTACAAGCCGTGTCAGTCCGTATGTCTTCCTCTGTTAAATATGTCAGCAGTTTGGCATGATTAGTGTTATCGTAAGCTTTTGACCATTTAAAAAGAATAGTTCACCCAAAAATGTAATTCATGTCATCATTTATTCAGATTTCAAACCCATATGCTGGTTGTTTTTTTCTGTGCAAGACATTTTTGAATGGTTAAGCAGGCTTTTTAAAAACATAAAAGTGGTCAAAAAAATCTATTAAAAAAGTTCATACTACTAAAAAGAAAATAATAATTGTGTGCTATATTAGAAGTCTTCTGAAGCCATACAGTAACTTTTTTTGATGAACAGCCAAAAATCATTTCATTTCATTTAAGATAGTGAAATACTTGCGTCTATCTCCCATTTGTGACTATAATTTAAAGAAAAAAAATGTATTTGCCCGCAATTACGTCAGCATTTTTTGCGGCTGTTTACTGGACAAGTCGACAAGTCGTTAACAAGTCGTTCATAGGAAACATGAGTTGTATGGACTAAAACAAAATCTGGACTTGAAGCGGGCCTAGCCTATTGTCAGGGTATGTTAGTTTAATTTGTGTTTTGGTTTTGTTTCCCCTGTTCCTGTTTGCCAGTGTTATAATTTCTTGTTTGTTGCTATGGTTTCAGATTTGAGTTATGCACCTGTTCCATGTTATGTTGATTAGTCCATGTGTGAATTTAAAGGCCCACTGCACTGCCATTGGAATGCGCAGCTTTGTTTGATGCATTGACGTAATTTCCACTGAAACAGGAAGCTAAGGCGGGATATATTGAATGGCTCCTCCCCCTTTTCAAATAGCCAATAGCATTTTGTTTACCTCACAGACTGCAAGTCATACTTGACAGCACCATGGAAGCGAATCAGAGCGCTGATGATACGTTGGATTCAATAGTAGAGGTGTGAATAAATTCTACCCAATTCATTCTGAACCAACGTACAGTTGGAAAACGGAAAAAAACTCGAGCGTTTGAGCAACCGAACACACAACTCCAACTCATATTGCTCTGTGACGTGTCAACTGTTGCTTTGGCCAGGTGGTATTTATAGCATAGGGGGCGGAGCTTTAGATTCTAGAGAGCATTTGATTGGACAGAAGATGTGATGAGAAGCTGAAGTGTCAAATGTCAAGTGGTGATGTCATAAAAATCTGTGATCCATTTTGAGACACTGTAAGTTTTGAGTGCTTATATCTCCTAAATGCGAATTTTGTCATTGTTTTCGGAACACACCAGTTTATTCATAAACTTAAGGCTAACATATTTATACGAAAAGCTAAAAAACGTACATTTTGATTTCAGGGAGCCTTTAAGCCCCTTAGTTCATTGTTCTTTGTTCAGTGCTGTTTGCTATGCTTATTATCCCTGTGATCTCCTGTTAGTTCCCGGTTGGATTTATGATTAAAGACGATGTGATTACCACAGCCACTTCGTGACAGATATAGGGGTGAATAAATATTGTAAATAATGCCTGAATTTCTGGATAAACCATTCCTTTAATCGTCTAATACTTTGAAAAAAGTGCATTCAAATTCTAGCCTGCTCAACTGTTCTCAGTCATTACAAGTCAGAACTTCAAGTCTTTAGGTTGATTGCGCAAGACTAAGATATGCAGGTTAGCAGTCTGGGTTGTGCTTATCAGAGCTTCAGATCAGCCTGTAAATGCTCAACAAGTGAGATTAGTCTCTACGTTTGCCAATTACTTTATCACCAGCCTCTCTAGTATGTCAGGCAACACTTAGCATGGGGTCATTTCCTCAAAAGTGGATGGCGGCATGGCGCTGCAGTCGGCTTGTCTGTCCGTCGGCCCCTGCGTAATCCCCGGGGGCCGCTCTCTGCCTGGATGAACAGCACCAACCCTGGCCTTCATATCCAGACACTCCCTCCGAATCCCGGGGTGGAGGGGTCGGTGACAGGAGTCCATTGTAACGGACCAGCCGGATCCGAAAGCTGACGTCGCCCCAGCCCACGTCCGTCTTGTTATTAGACAGGACTTTCACTACACGGGTGTTGAAAGAGGGGCCTCAGACAACCGGCAGCTCAACACTGAGTTTGTGGTTTTAAGGGAGTCCAATAAATTTAAGTGGATACTTATGGTGCCTCCGAGTCTATGTAGCAGGGACCAAGGGGTCTAGACCGAAATGTTAATAGATACATGTCTATGCAACAGGATGCAGGGTGCACTTTTTGGGTCGGCCTACTACAGACCTGCATTGAGTCGTAAACATGGCTTTGCTTGGTTTCGAAGGAAAGCGTAAATAGAGGGTATTGATCTAGAGAAAAATAATTGTGGCTTTATGAGATGTTCTACCATGTTCTGCATTATAAATGTTGTGGAATCTACAGCACTCCAGATGTTTTATGTCAGGAATGCTAGGAAAATATTTGGAAATTATTGAAGATCAACACATCGACCATGTATGCATATTCTGAATGTTTCGAATAATAAATTGCATAATGAATGTTCAGAATCATAACACAGGCTTTTTCACTGATCTGTTTCTGCTAAGAGGTCATGCATTATCTTCTTTTGTCATGATCCCAACTTAATATTCTTATGATCACAACTAAATAAAAATTTGTTTCTCAAAAAAACAAAAGTTGTTTCTCAAAATCTTAGTTTGCAATTCTCGTGATTTGGATACAACACAAAAATTACTTTCTCAAAACCTTGACAGGATTTTCCTAGGATTTTGACAAAACAGAAGTTGTTTTCTTGAGATCAAGACTTGATTTTCCTTTGATTTCAACACATCAAAAGTTGTTGTCTTGAGCTCTTGATTTTCTCGTTATTTTGAAACAGCAAAAGTTCTTTCTTGAGATCTCAATTTGCATTTCTTGTGGTTTGGACACAACAAAAGTTGTTTTTTCAAGATTGCGACTTGATTTTCTCTCTCGTGAAAATTTGATCTGACCTTCTTGTGATTTCGATATGACAAACGTTCTTTTGTTAATCTCAAATTAATCTCAATTTTCTCATGATTTTAACGTAACAAAAAATGTGTTTTTTGAGATCTCTACTTACTCTTTCTGATGTTCTTTATTGAACTTGAATTTATATTAAACAAAACATTACTAAGTGCAGTAAAATCATGGCAGACATCCCACCCTGCAAAAACTCATTTCAAGGAAAAACATTTTAAATCCGTAATTTTGGTGATCAAAGATGAGTTTTAAAGGATATAATTATTGACTACAGGGGGACTTTAAAACCAGGTGGAAACAGGCCTCTGGGATTTCTGGGATTTGCGGGCGTCAGGGAGCCGCTATCAATAATGCTGGAGACTCCCGGACCTTCCAGGAGAGGTGGGATGTCTGTCATGGACAAGAATGTTGTTTTTTACTCTGATCAGACACTCAGACTGAAATAACTCCATGTCTGTCAGTGATGGACCACTTTTAAACTACTCTCTGACATTTGAGACGGAGACTATTGTCAAAGACACATCTGTATGGTTTGCGGCTGACCAGAGAAATGGTGAGTTGACGAACGGTTTCTCAAAATACATTGAGTTGAAAATCACAAGACAGCAACATTTGTTATATTGAGATCATAGGAAAATTAAGTCACGATGGTGAGAAAATAATACAGCCTCTATTGGTTCTTCTCGTATGTGTAATTTTGGTGGAATCTTTTTGAATATCTTTAGAATGACGATACGGTTTTTGAAGTAAGCAGTGTGTATTCTGTCCGCTGTAGTTTGTAAACTGTATGTGTGCATGGAGTAATCGAATGACCTGCTTCTTACAAAATGTGCACATGGAATAATGTATCCCACAATGCAATGCACATGACCTTCTTTCACCAGCATGATGAATGAACAGAGAGTGATATCAACCACAGTTTGACATCTTCTCAACCCATTATTAGATTGGACCTCCAAAAGACATTTTACATAAAATTAAATCATTGAATTAATCAAACAACCTATCTAAGTCATGTGACTGCATACTGCATCCTGTTTCACATACTTTTTATTTTAGTACGCAGCTCGCACTGCATGGAAGTGTTGAACATTGTTCTGTTTCATTTAAACTGAAGTGTCTACCATAACTGTAAAACCTAAGTGAGTTCCTCTGTCCTT
This sequence comes from Squalius cephalus, assembly GCF_949319135.1. Taxonomy (NCBI): domain Eukaryota; kingdom Metazoa; phylum Chordata; class Actinopteri; order Cypriniformes; family Leuciscidae; genus Squalius; species Squalius cephalus. The sequence continues at coordinate 25,381,680 of NC_137138.1, read as the reverse complement.
CTTCTCTGAGCGTGTATGTGTGTGTAAAAGTGTGTAAAGGGGGAACAAAAAGCACATTGAGTGTGGAAAGAGTGGTGGAGCAGAATGAAGTGCCGTGCAGGATACACTCCTGCTGTCCACACCGCTGAGAGGGAAACACAGAGAGGAAGTGGGAATTCAATCAGCCGCCTTCAAGGTCCGTTTGAGCTGAAAGGGCCCCCACCTGGCCCTCAATCACTACCGGAGGATTCGGACTCTGACTTACTCATTGGATTGCTCTGTCGTTCTCTTTGACGCTCAGTGCTGAGCTGAGATCACTAACTGAGGATTTGCACAAGTAGTAGCTTCTATCTAAAACGACTTGCGCTTATTACAGGGATCAACTTGGGGCCTCGGAAACTTTGGCCCGAAAAGTACACTTTTGTGACACTTTCTGGTTGTCAAATGTTAGTAGAACAAAAAATCACCTTGACTCTAATTTAAAGAAAGTTTTGGAACAACATGAAGGACTTATTACAGGGATCACCTTGGGGGCCCGGAAACTTTGGCCCCAAAAAGTACACTTTTGTGACATTTTCTGGTTGTCATATGTTAGCAGAACAAAAAATCACCTTTGCAATAATTTAAAGAAAGTTTTGGAACAACACGATGGGCGAGTAAATGATTTTACTGATTTTTAGGGTAAACTATTGCTTTAAGTGTCCAAATCCTCTATTTTGGGGACCAATGTATCCTTGAGACTTCAGAATTAGTCTGTTTTTACAGACGTAATCATTTATTATGAGTCTAAGGTCTCACAGCATCTACTGGCATAAAAAAATGAACGATTTAATACTTATTTGACAACTCAACCATTTTCCTATTTCCCTTTTCAGCCATCTTTTTTGTTTATGTCCTGTCATCACATGGGAGCATTAACACTTCATCCAGCCAATGGTTAGGAAGCTGAGATTTGCCATATTAAACACAGCAGCTGCCATCACTTACACTGCACGACCTATGCGTTTCCCCAACAGTGTATTTGACCAGGGAAACCATTCCGGGACCTTCTAAATAAAACGTCCTGAACTTAACAAATCGGTGCTATTTGTGCATTTGAGGCTATTTCACAGATTATCAATAGACATAATTAGATATAATGAATGTAATTAGAGGGTGAATTGAAGGCTTCTCGTGCACTGTACCCTGACTTACATTTCGTAATCTGCGTCACAGTGCATCGCAAACGCCTGGAATCACTTACAGCCATATGTAAAACAACGGGAAAGAACACGTGGCGCACGGAAACGATATGGTTTTCTGCTCAGCTGAAATCACAGACCGCTACAGCGCAATCAGTCAGGCCATCACAAGCCACAAGTGCACGGGCTGCTATTTTTAGACTGGCATGGGGCGGAAGACTCCACGGGGCATGAAAAAACATCAAGATGGTTTTATTTCTACATCTCTGCAACCAAAAAGTATTCAGTGTAAAGAAAAGGACAACTGAAGTGATAGATTACACAAAAATACGCATTTTGTCATCATTTACTCACCCTCATGTTGTTCCAAATCTGTAACTTGTGAAAAAGAAGTGTGCCTAATTGTATTGTGTGTGCACTTGTAGTGTACCTCGAATCTTAAATCTTTAAAAAAAACTACACTTGCAGATTATATAACGTTAAATTTGTCAAAACATTATCAAATTCATTGCATGCCAAAACACATTAAAGTTATTGTGAGTCCAGAGTGAACAAATGAACAAAATAGTTGGAAATATCTGTGTGTGTGTGTGTGTGTGTGTGTGTGTGTGTGTGTGTGTGTGTGTGTGTGTGTGTGTGTGTGTGTACTTGTACAACTATCTTTGTGAGGACCAGTTTGAGTTTTAGACCATTGGAGTGAGGACTAAGAGAGTAAAGTGTGGACATTTTGTCTGGTCCTCACTTTCTGAGACCCCTTTAAAGGCCTGTTTGAGGGTCAAGACTTGGTTTTAGGGATAAGGTTATAATTAGGTTAAGGGTAGGTTTAGGGTAAGGGTTCGGGTTAGGCACTTAGTTGTGATGGGTAAGGTTAGGGTAAGCGGCTAGAGATTGCATTGTGTCAATAAATGTCCTCATAAAGATAGATGACCAAGAATGTGTGTGTGTGTGTGTGTGTGTGTGTGTGTGTGTGTGTGTGTGTGTGTGTGTGTGTGTGTGTGTGTGTGTGTGTGTGTGTGTGTGTGTGTGTGTGTGTGTGTGTGTGTGTGTGTCAAAAATGTCCCCACAAAGATGGCAATATCCGAAATCCTTGTCCTTGTGGGGACATTTTTTGGTGTCGGCTTATAAACGGCTTATAAATCATGCTAAGTGTGTGAATGTGTGCGTGTGTGTTCCATAGAAGAGAGAACATTTTTTGAATGACTTGAGAGCAAGTAAATGACAGAATTTAAATTTTTGGGTGAACTAACCCTTTCAGCGTTGTCACTCATTTACCCATGAGATATACTAAACTAATGCTGCTCATCTCAGCCTCATATAGCAGAGATAGATATCATCCTCTATGGCGAATTTGGCTCACATTTGTCTTCCGCAAAACACACATTTTTCCACAGGGGCCAGGGTACTGTCAGGGGGGTCATCACTTTTCAGCATGATGGAGAGGGTCTACATCCGACTGCAAACACCTTTCGGGAGACCCTGAGGTCGGCCCGCAGCTGTGGCCCTGTCGGATCTGTCGACAAACACATCACGTACACTCTCACCTTCTGTCATTCTGGGGCCCAAGCCCTGTGGCTTTCCACCGGCTCAGAAAAACGCTGGAGAAATATAGTGTATAAAAACAGGTTTTATTTTATTTACCATATGTTATATTGGTAACACTTAATGGTTAATATTAGTTAACCACATTAGTTTACATGACTTAAACTACTACTTAAAAATACTTAAACACTGTAAAAATAAATAAATAAATAAAGTTGCTGCCTTGAAGTTTTTAAGTACAATCAACTTGGATGTTTAAGTCATTTTAACTTAAATTACATTAAACAGTTTTTTTTTTTAACAAACTTATAAAATAGTTGACTTTTTTCCGCTAAAGCAATGTTAAAACATCTGTTATTGTTATTGATCAAATAATTTTTACAGTATAAAGCATTCATTAATCTTAGTTAATTAAATTTCAGCATTTACTAATACATTATTAAAATCAAATGTTAGATTTGGTCATTTTATTTAATGACCTGAGCTAACATGAATCGTTTTTTTTTAACTAACCTCAAAAAAGATTAATAAATTGGTAACACTTTACAATAAGGTTCATTAGTTAACATTAGTTAACTACATTAGTTTACATGAACAATACTTCTTCCGCATTCGTTAATCCTAGTTAACATTAATTTCAACATTTACTAATACATTAATAAAATCAAGGTTGTATTTGTTAAAATTAGATAATGCACTGTGAACTAACATGAACAAACAATGAACAGCTGTATTTTTATTAACTAACATTAACAAAGATTAATAAATACTGTAACACATGTATTGCTCATTGTTAGTTCATGTTAGTTAATAAATTAACTAATGTTAACTATGAACCTTATTGTAAAGTATTACCAATAAATTCTTTAAATTCTTTAACAAATTGCTCAATGAGAATTAATAGAATATGCATTAACTGATGTTAGTAGTAACACTTTTTAACGGTAACACAATTTTGATAGTCATGTCATTACCAGTCATTAGACTATCTGCTTAATATCTGCTAACTTTATTTTGACTGACAATTAATAATAGTTTGTTTACATATTACTTATAGTTAGTAGAATGTCTTAAGTGGACTATCTAAATAAAGTGAAACCACGTTAACTAATGGGAACTATTGTAAACTTTTACTGTACATTTTTTTTTAATACATACATTTATTTTACTAGTCTCAACGAGACAAAATACTCCATGTCAGGTTAGAATAACTAAGACCACCTTCAAGAAAAGTTCCAACATTAAAGATTTCATTAAACAGATTATCTACGAATAATCCCTTTCGCCCCGTTGCCATCTGCCCCGATTGATCCCATTTGAGACCGGTGTCACTCTCTCAGGGGTCTGGCCCTTTAACCTATCCTCCATAACGTCCAGAAAGACGTCCTAATGAGAAGTTCCATCCTTCCAGCCGCAGGGCACTGATATGTCTCATTACCCATGCTCAGTTTGTAACGGTACACTAAGCTGCTTAGCTGCATATACCTGTAATTTCCTCTCTTTTCGGCTCAGGGGTGTCTCTGCGTCCCGCTACCAGAGAGGCTGGGAGGAGTGACTGAATGGAGCCATATTGTGCGAGCTAAAGCCAGAGTAGAGCCATAAACCGGGCGACAATATAGCCAGCGCCTAATTGTTCAGTTTAACGCCTGCCGATTACTGAAGCCCGTAAAGTCAGGCGTTTCTCCCCCTCTATTTCAGACCACACAGTGCGTGTTCGGCAAATCAGCAAAAGCGCCTTTGCTGTTTCTCATTTCGCTAGCAGGGGAGGAGAAGGAGACTCCGGGGAGGCCCCCCGATTCATTTAGGCAGGGTAATAAACACTAGCAACTGAGGACATTAATTGACCATTCATGTGGGATCGGTTGTGAATCATCGTTTTGTTGTTGGAGAACATTAGCACCTTGTTCTGACATTAGGCCACGTTTCTAACAGCCTTTCGGCACTCGGCACCTGCGCTTGATTTTTACTGACCTTGTGTCATGTTCAGTTCAGTTCGGGTTTTTTTTTTTGTTTATCACTTTACGATATTGTTTCAAAGCAGCTTCACGGAATATGCATATTCAGTGTTATCAGCCAGAGATGAGTATGAAAGTAATGGCAGTATAAGATACTACAAGTTTTGTGGTTACCATTGTGTCGGATTCAACACGTGCCAGATGTGGGCCGGATCTGGGCCGACACTATGTTGCTGTCTGGGTTGTAAACATTGCGTATTGAGTTAAGCGGTGATAATGAACATGTTAGGCAATGATTACAGCTTGTAATGATATACGGATAATATATGACAGTTTTCAGTTGCCAATTTTGGCAGCATCGTGTGTTGCATTAGTTCGGGAATAGAAAAGATAGATTCATTCATATATCCGATTCTACATGCTCACTCATATTTCAATGTAAAAATGTTACTTTATGTAAAAAAAAACTTTTTATATTTTGTCAAATCAACTGTGCATGTCTATGGTAAAAGAGGTATGCAGGAATGATGTATATTTGTGGGCCAAACCCAAGAAAAGAGTTAGCATTTTAGCACTTCAGATTCCATCGTCCTGAAGCCAATAGGTTTCTGGTTAAATGCCTGAAATAAGGTCCGTGGTTAATAGAAGCTCAAGATATTTTCATGTTTTATTCTGTTACCTATCTACAATAAATCAGTAAAAAAACCCTTGTGATTTGTTTAAAGCTTTTACTTGTTTTAAAAAAGGTAGTTGCTGAAAAGTGGCAAAATGGGACCACATATTTTGTCAGTCAGGAATATTAAACATTATCACACAGCAGGGAAACGCTTCTACTCACTAGTCCGCTGCACTTTTACAGTCCTCTTGTGTTTATAATCTTGCTCTTGCAAACTGAAAGTCAAACTTTAAGGGGAAAAAAAAGACTGAAAGAGTTTCTTTATGGTGCACTGTAAAAAAAATGTGGCTACCTTGAATTTTTAAGGGCAATCAACTTGAATATTTAAGTCATTTCAACTTAAATTACATTAAACTGACTCAAAAATTGAGTTGAATCTTGTATAACTTATAAAGTTAACTTATTTTGATGAGTTAAAGCAATGTAAAAACAAATGTTGTCATAACTTATTGATATTTTTTACATGGTGGATACGCTGAAGTCATGCGGCTGTGGTGTAGTTTGTTTATAGGCTGCGTTTATCTTTTTGCTTCTGCGATTATATAGGCTTCACAATAAAATTCATAAAATGTTAATTTGAGAAGATTATTGTGATGAAGAAGAATCATAAACTTTTGTTGACCACAGAGCTTATTTTCTGCAATAATCTAAAAGCCAATGGTATCATATTTGGTTTTGTCGAGGGGACCAGTGTGATGCTGACTTCCGAGTTGGCCTACAAAATATGGCTCAAATCAATCAATCACCTATTAAAAAGTGATCAATCAGATACTAAAAGTGAGGTTTTCTTCAAAAGTTTCATTCCACAATTCCTCACATTTCATGCAAAGACAAACAGACGAAGGAGCGCTCTGTTTGCGCAGCTCAAATGTCATCCATGTTTGCTCTTCTTTAAGCAGCTGAATCCATACCGAACACAATGGTGCTCACATCACCAATGGACCTATGGTCTTTTTCGTTCCTATTTCCCCAACGTCTTTCCCAGGAAATAAAAGAGGACTGTGGGAGTAAGTAGTATTATGATTTGGAAAGGAATTTTCTTAGGGTTAAGGTTTATGGAAGAGGTTTTCAAATGTAATTTTGGTTTGGTAAACTGTAGAACAGGAGCTGCCATTGATGTGAATGCGTCTTCTCCAGAAGCCTGTGGTAATTTGCTGGGTGTATTGTGCTGAGGTCCTCGGCCCTGGCTTGGAGGAGCTCTCATTAATGCAAGAGGCGCTGGGCTTCCTTTGTTGTGCTAATCAGGCACAGATGTGGACACCCAAAACTGCGGGAAATCTCCAGGGAGAGTGAACTAACAATCAAGAAAATATATTTATTTAACATGGAAATAAGCTTAAAAGTTTCATTTAAAAATAAAAAAAAAAACAATAAAAACGTATTAAAAATATAATAATATAAATTAATAATTAACGTCATAATTCTAATTAAAGCTCAAAATATAGCCAGTCAAACGTAAAAACCAAAGTTTTAAAAATACATTTATTTTAAATGGAAATAAACTTAATATTATTCAATTTAAAATGTAGATGAATTTAAAGTGTAAAATATAAATTAAATAAAATAAAATAAATAAAAGGTCACAACTACAAAAAAGCACAAAATAAAGCAAACAAAGCCAATGATTAAAAAAAAACAATGTATTCAAAAAACATATTTAGGGTACACTTTATTTTAAGGTTACTGAGTAATATTAATTACCATTTACTTACTATAGAGTTACTGTTAGGTATAGGGTTTGGTTTAGGGTAAGTTACTTGTAATTGTGCATAATTTACTGTTATTACTATAGTAATTCACTGTGACAACATTGCTTTAACTCATCAAAGTAAATCAATCATCAACTTTTTTTATTGGTTATACAAGATTCAACTCATTTTTAAGTCAGTTTAATGTAATTTAAGTTAAAATAACTTAAACATCCAAGTTGATTGTACTTAAATTAAAGGCAGCAACTTTTTTTACAGTGTACATGCAGTAATGTGTAACTATGTCAGCTTAAATTAAAGTTTAATTTTTATTTTAAATGTAAATTAATGTAATAAACATTAAATTAAGTAAACATAATAATTATTATCAATGATGTTGTAAAATATAATAATATAAATTAACAATTTAAAGTCATCATTCTGATTAAAGCACTAAACAAAGCATACCAAGACAAAAGTAAAAACAATATTTTATTCAATTTTATTCAACATTTACTCTAAATATAGTGCTTAATAAAGTGTCAATTCAATCATCATTTGAATACCAAGCCGAGTGTGTATTTATTTGAAATGTAAATACAAATGTAAATAAAAATAAATGAAACTATAATAAACCATATAAAATCTAATAATATAAAATAATTCACAGTCCTTTTTCAAAGCATTGGTAATGTCTTTGCTGGTCCAGTCTCACGCTGGCGCTGTCGAGCAAGACCCTGATGCTGCACTCCAGGTGGCACCTGGTCCCTCCTGTCTCTGTTTGGAGTGTAGGTCCTTTTGTCTCTCAAACCGTGACTGAAATCTCAAAATCCAAACATACCAGAAACCTTCACCCCCCGGGAACCATCCCCCTTTTGTCTCAGGAGAATGTGAAGGCGGTTTGCCTCTCTCTTCTGGAGACGAGTTCAAGAGCGACGCGCCAACGAGCGTTACGGTCATGAGAGCGAGATATGGGATCTCCAGTGGGTTTTAAGAGGGTCTTCTTCTCGGCACCCACCCGTGGCTTCCTGGGGCCAGGTGTAGATCAGGGGTGGGAGGGCTATTATAAGCAAGATCATTGTGTTGTTCTGATCCATACATGCACACCGCAGGCACACCTGTTGCCTGCTGGTCAAAACACTGGAGGCTGGCTTATTGAGATGAACTGTTTCAAGTGCTCAGAGCACATCAATCATCATTACTACCTCCCCTATAAACCAGCACACTGAAGCATGATATGAACTTCATCAATTTAGTAAGCAGCAGACTGATATATTGTCAGTTTGAAGGTTTCAACTGTTTTTTTTATTTTACGAGGTGGTGATTTTTAGCCCTAAACCTAACCATCAATGGAGTGTAAGTAGATTGAATGAAAACGTATGAATGCAATTATGAATTAGCGACCAATTCGCCGAAACGCAAGATAGTTACGAATCACGTGAAAACGTGTTGCATTAGAAACACTTGAATCTGGGTAAGTTTCCTAAAAAAAGCAACATTTTGAGCAAAAAGCTGAAGAAATCCAACCCAATCTCATGGCAATTCGTACGTATTTTACGAGGTGGCTAATTCGTTCGAATTCGTACAAATGACCTACCCCTGACCCCGCCCCTAAACCTATACCCGTCACTGGGTTTTGGACAAATTCGTACGAGTGAGGTCGTACAAATTAGGCACCTCGTAAAATACATTTGAATTTAAAATACTAGAATTATGACGTTAAATACATTGAAAGACTACATCCAGATCTGATTTAGAAACTATGATCAAAACATAGATGGAGTAGATCGAGTCCATCAACATCCCTAAAGCTTCACAGTCCTATAGCTCGACCTGGGTCGACCTTTCATTCGGGAACATTAGGCAATTTTGATTTATATGCTGTTTAATGTTGATGATCACGTTATTTTACATATGTTTCTGCTTCTTTTTCGCCTGTGTTTTGATCCGGAGATTCAATACTCTTTCAGAAGATGTGTTACAGCGCCCCCTACCGTATAACAGTGAAAACACAGAAAGCCATAGATTTCTGTCAATAGCGGGAAAGCATGTCTCGTAAATGACGGAAATTTCCATCAATGGTGGGGAAAGAGCTAATAATAAGTGGGGCGTGAGCATATTGCGCAAAAACATATAATGAGATCGTACAATTATACGAATTAGCCGCTAATTTGCAGAAACATAAAATTGTTACAAATTGCCATGAGAATTGTGTTGCATTAGCAGCCATACAGAAAGATTTTGTGGCCAGTTTATCGGTCTTTATACAAAATCACCGTGCCTCAGATCAGAATGCCATTATTGATCTATCAAAATCAAGCACTCCAAAAAGAGTAACAAGTTACAACAGGGTAAAAATGTATTTAATCATGACGACAGCTACTATCAATGGCGGCCACCTGTGTCACTCTACTTGCAGTAGCAAAATCTTCATTCAAAGGGTAAAACTGAAGAAGTAAAGTCTAATCTCAGCACATCCTATTGTTAACACATGAGCCACCGTTAAAAGAAACTCTTCACTTTATCCCGCAACAATGTGTCACATGAGAGAAAAGCTGAGAGGCAAACTCAGGGCTCCCCAGATTCCAACGACGAGAAGCTCTTAATCAGGGCAAACAATGCGACCTCCAGCTCCTGCTTTCTTCAGCGGCCTGATCTAATAAGCTGCGGAGAACTTTGAGCCGATCCCCCTGGATTACCTCTGAAGATAGACCACAGCAGGAAGCCCTGAAGAAGAACCCTGGATACTCCTTAATTCAAACCGGGGATGGCGACCCTTTGAACCCCACAAGGCCGGTCCACAAAAGGGGGTCGTGGAGCCAACAAAGAATAGTGTGACGTTGTCAAACAGGCTTAATGTCTTCATAAGACACCTTCTTAATGAAAAGAAATCTCAGGAATCTGTCACAAGCAATTGGGAACGAAGTGATCTGAAGCACATCATCGAGCTAATATTCACCAGCTCGCGCTGATTAATTAAAACGGTCAGTTTTGATCTGGCTCGAGCTTCAGCGCTCTTTGATTCCAGCTCAAAAAACATTCAGTCACGAATGCTGGACGTCTCCAAAGCCTTGGAAGCGGAGAACATCGGGATTTCAAAAACGCAGCAAGCATGAGCCCGAAAAAGGGCAGTTTCTCTGAGATCTGGATGATCTGGGAAGATCCAGTTACATATAATTCCAACTATGTTATTTCTCCTTGCGCATGTCTTGATCCCTTTAGCGCAAGCTTTATGAACATAAACATGGACTTCGGGGTTACTGTCTGGGTGCTCTGTTTCTGTTTTCAGCTGTAATCAATACTCCACCAAATATGGTTTTGTTTCCATGGAGATAACATCTATAGCAATTGGACATAATCCTCAAAAGAAAGGCCCTCGGATGAAAAGCTTGTCAGGGTGAACCAAAATACACACGGGACCTCCCGAGATCATCGCAGCTCGGAACATATTTACAGAGTGTAATCTCTTGATTCGTTCATATGTGCAAAGTTTATCAAAGGGCTGTCCTGCTTAGGCGATGCTTGGATGAGTAATTCTGCAGGATAAATCAGACATGTGTGCGTTTGTACTGAAAGATATACTGCGTGTAAGTGTACCTGTCGTGGCTATATCAGGACTCGTCTGGAGTGAGAGTGTGAATTGCCTCATGACGAGAGCTGTTACACTCACACAAATGGATTGTTGTTTTAATGAGACAATGATGCATTCACCTAATTCACTCGCGGGGAATTGGAGTTTTAAATAATGATTAACTAACCCTGACACACATACACACACGGGAAAATCAGACCCTGAAATTCTATCTGTAACATCGATGGTGGAGGAAATAGTCCTAAATTGATAGCACTCTCATATTAACAATTGAGGACTCTTTTTCCTTTTGCTCAAATAGGATATTTAAAAATGTTAAAAACGTTTTTATGTTGTTTTTTTAGACTACAATTAGGCGGCATATCTAAGGCTGAAATTATCCACAAAAATAAAGTTTAAAAGAAGGATTTGTTCTTTGGACTTCTTTTCCAGAAGGAGGTGAAAAAAGAAGATTACTTAAGGAGTTTAATTAGAACAGATACTAATTAAAACTGAGACAGCATGCGGATGACCTAAAACATCTGATCAATTAACACATATGCTCCTGCTTTAAGAAATCATTCACACATTCTATCAGATTCATCAAGAGAGATGAGTTCAGGGAAGGTTCATCTACCCTCATCTCTAATGAAAAAAAAAAAAAAAGAATAAGAAGAGAAAACCAGAGAAGAAAAGAAGACGAGCAGAGAAAACAGTGGCTGCAGGGATATCCATCTCTGTAAAAACAGCTGGGTGTGGGACCCTCGCAGAATATGTTTGGCAGCAGAAGTCGACTTGCATTACAAAGTAGACCTCTCAGTCACACCATTGTCTGGCCCGGTCCAGCTAATAATTAACACAAACACGAGACAATAGCCTGGGACCAACAAGTGCTGCGGTTAATGAGCGACCAGCCCCACCTTGCATTCACATGCTCTGTTGCTATAGGCCGTTCACTGGCTGCAACCCTGGCTAATTATTCACACCACTGTCTCCCCTATCACAGCCATCAGTGGAGCAGCTCATTAGCATAGTTATGCAAGTATCAATACTTTCAGACTCTTTCAGGTCTCCCAGCTGGCCGAGGCGTAAGGGCCATCCAGCGTATCACTAATGTAATCAGATAAGAAGGAGGTGGGGAGGACAAGAAGAATGTTGCTGTTGATTTGTTGCCAACATGCATTCGGGGAATGCGGTTCTCAGATGCTGCATTCCCTTTGACTTTGGGCTTTTAATTACAATGACCTCCAAATGTGGGATTGCTTTTCAAAAAATATAAAGCTAATTATGTTTACCCGTGTATATTGTGTGAGAAAAGTAGTGAATGTCAAATTTGGTAAATGGTATTTATTTATATATTGTTAATGTTATATATAGAGAGACAACTTATGTGTGTAAATATACAGTGGATGTAAAGTCTACACACCCCTGTTAAAACAGTAGAACAGCTGATTTTTGTGATGTATCTGAACTTTTGCACATTTGATGTAAAAGCAATGCCACTGAAAACCAAAGTGACACATTTCAGAGAAAGAAAAGAAAAAGTTTTTTTTTAACTGTACCCCCCCACATTTTTTTAGGCCTGGGCATTGACACAAATTTCATGATTCGATTCGATATTAATTGGGGTCTGTCATGTAGGCTACTGTACATGACAGACCCCAATTTTCACGACTCGAATTGTGAAATTTGTGGCAATGCCCAGGCCTAAAAAACTGTGGGAAAAAAAAAAAACAGTTAAAATAATTATTCTCAAGGAAAACAATCTCTCTCAACTAATGCTGTAAACTAAACAGGGAATCCCAGCTGGTCCGGCACTATAATACTAAAGGTTCAAATGAACAGATTTTTAGGTTACGTACATTTCAATTATACAAAAGAACGTTTTTACAACTCTATAATAATAGGCCTAAAATTTTAATGACAATTTTATATGAAAAACATGACGGATTAATTCAAACGTGCATTAAATATCGACGAACAGGTTAAGTAAAAATACAATTCTGTCATGAATTACTCACCCTCATGTCGTTCCAAACCAGTACGAATTTCATTCATCTTTGGAACACAAATGATCTTTTTGATTAAATCTAAGAGATTTCTGTCCCTCCATTGACAGCTACGCAACTACCACTTTGACACTTCAAAAAGTTCATGAAGAAATTGTAAAACTAATCCATATGAATCAAGTGGTTTAGTCCGAATTTTCTGAAGAGACACGATCACTTTATATGATGAACAGATTGAATTTAGGCTTTTATTCACATATCAACCTGATTCAGCGAACATAAACAGAAGATCAACCAAACCTGCTTGAGGCATGAGGACAAACCTCATTGGTTCTTGCTGAAGCTCAAACACGCTGCGTAACACACGAGAATGAACCTCATTGGTTCTTGCAGAAGCTCAAACGTGATGCTTATTTTTTTGAAGTGTCAGTTGTGTATCTGTCATTGGAGGGACAGAAATCGCTTAGATATCATCAAAAAGATTGTCATTTGTATTTCGAAGATGAACGAAAGTTGGAACAACATGAGGGCGAGTAATTAATGACAGAATTATCATTTTCCGGTTAACCATCCCTTTAGAGCTTAAACCTAACCGTGAGTAGCAAAATACCAAAACACTTTTCATAATTCTGAAAATGCTTTAAAAGTGTACGTCATTCTGAGGTCGTCTCTTACAGTTTGAACTGTAATACAGTAACATTCAGGCAGCCTCTTGCACAAACACTTGCTTGTAATTGTGTATGTGTTGCCCAACACCAGTATCATGAGTGAACTTTGGACAGTTAGAATAATGTAGTATAAACATCAACACTGGCTATCAACATACATATATCTGACAGGAATTGAGGGTGTTTTCATTGGAGGGAAACTCAATAGTGACTGGTTAAGATGTTGTGTTTTCAAGCCGAGGATTCCTTGCATAGTTGAGAGTAATGTGAAATTATTAATGGCTGAGGTCATTGGTGTTCTTCCCGGCATGCTGCCCTCTTGTTTGTGAGCCTGTCAAGAAATGACAATCTTTTACAGCTTAATTTGTTTCTGTTTTTTGTACATTTGGACTTTCCAATCTAGAAAAATATGTAGAATCTGTTTGTGTGCAACAAGTGGGCAAAAGCGGTTGCTTTTTTATATATTTTTCGAGTACTAAACACTAGATGTAATCTAGTAATAATGTGTGTACCTGATTACCCTGGTCAGCCACAGCTCTGAGGAGAGAGTTCTTTTGAGGGGACGGTTAGAAGTGGATCTGCAGGGCAACGGAGAAGCTCCAGATAATAGGCTTTAATGGGGCATTCACATTCAGCAGGATATAACAAAGACCGGGCAGTGGGATTTGGGAGAGGGGCCGATTGTTACTCCAGAGTGCTTTAATTCCTGGCCTTGGAGACACAAGCTGAGGACGATGGTGGGGGGAAATCTGGCATTGTTCGGGGGAATGTCAGCGTTTTCTTTAGAGAGGCCAGAGGATCAAATTAGAAAAAGTAAGAGATAAACAGACAGAGGGAAAGAGCGGGATGGACAGTGATATATAGAAGAAATAGGAGAAAAGACAAGCTTTTTCAACATCTATCTATCTATCTATCTATCTATCTATCTATCTATCTATCTATCTATCTATCTATCTATCTATCTATCTATCTATCTATCTATCTATCTATCTGTGTCTGTCTAGTCTATCTATCTATCTATCTATCTATCTATCTATCTATCTATCTATCTATCTATCTATCTATCTATCTATCTATCTGTGTCTGTCTGTCTAGTCTATCTATCTATCTATCTATCTATCTATCTATCCATCCATCCATCCATCCATCCATCCATCCATCCATCCATCCATCCATCCATCCATCCATCCATCCATCCATCCATCCATCCATCCATCCATCCATCCATCTATCTATCTATCTATTTGTGTCTGTCTGTCTATCTATCTATCTATCTATCTATCTATCTATCTATCTATCTATCTATCTATCTATCTATCTGTCTATCTATCTGTCTGTCTATCTATCTATCTATCTATCTATCTATCTATCTATCTATCTATCTGTCTATCTATCTGTCTGTCTGTCTGTCTGTCTGTGTGTCTGTGTGTCTATCTATCTATCTATCTATCTATCTATCTATCTATCTATCTATCTATCTATCTATCTATCTATCTATCTATCTGTCTGTAGTGATTTTAATAAAGTGATTTTAAATGTATGAAAAGTAGTTATTTATTTATTTATTTATTTATTCATGAGTAATGTTTAGCCTTTGATCAACATAATGCGTTTGATCATCTTTATTAGTTATGCGCGTGAAATGAATGTGCACTCTGTGTGTGTGTGTGTGTGTGTGTGTGTGTGTGTGTGTGTGTGTGTGTGTGTGTGTGTGTGTGTGTGTGTGTGTGTGTGTGTGTGTGTGTTAGACTCTTCTCCTCCGGACTTGACCGCGGGGCTCGTTATGCCACAGTCCGCTGATGAATGGGAGAAACGGGATCATTTCAAACCAAGTGTTCCCCTCAGATCCTTCTCGTAAGCACTTTAAGCCTCACTCTCTCCGCCTCGGGCTTCAGTTCATTATAACACCTGCACGGTCGCGGAAACTTGACCATGATCAATTCTATTACAGTTTTCACATTAACCGCATGTCCACTTTAACATGCGCTATAAGATGCTTTGCAACGAGGACAGGAAACAGTGATTAGCCTACTTTCCAATAATGTGTTATTTTGAACAAACGTAGCCTATGATCAGTCGCAAATACGTTGATCCAGGAATTAAAAGAAGAAGAAAGAAGAAAAAGCGCAATGTTTCTAAAAGACATTCTTGGCATCACCAACTAATAAATCAATTACGCGCGCATTGTGACGTCACGTCTGAAAGGATTAGTGGGAAAGATAACACAATAATGTAATTAAGGAAAGGTGTCATTTACAGTTGTTGAATACAGAGCTCGTGAACTTTTCAAAGGAACTGCCTAATTTGTTTTTCCTGCTTATTTACAATGCAATAAATCTAGGCGTAATTTAGAGTTATTTAGTCAGTCTATTTACCATATAAGTGTGGGATTGTTTACTTTTTACATATCAGATCTGTTTTTGTCCAGATCTAAGTTATTTAAAATTCTTACAAAAAAGAGACCTTAATCAATCTATTCTATGATTATTTTTTTCTTTTAATATCTGAAATAAGTCATATTATTTATTGGGCTTAAAGTTTAAAAAAAAGTGGTGTAATTCCCCAGAGATTGTATATACAAAAACTCTCATAAGAAATATAAGCAGTGTCGTTGTTTTAAAATATTATTAAATTGGGGGTGGAGTTTTTCACAAAATAAGGATGGAAAACAATATAACAAACGAAATGTTTCAAACCAACAAAAAATACACATCTATCTATCTATCTATCTATCTATCTATCTATCTATCTATCTATCTATCTATCTATCTATCTATCTATCTATCTATCTACCTCTAATATAAATAGTCTATATTGCTGGGGTCTGCCTCTGGGGATTTGTTTTTGTGGGTGGGGGATTTAACACCCCCTTCTCCCCCTCTCTCTCTCTCCCTCTGGTTTTAGTCCATTGTTATGAACCTTCCCCTCAGAGTGCTGTTGTCTCCCACTGCCAGTCAGACGCTTGCTCTGCCTAAGAGTGTAAGCAGAGAGTTGCCAAATAGAGACTCTTCGGGCTGTTCAGTTTAAAACTCACCTAAGCTGTGTGGAGCAAATCATTCTACAGAAAACCCAATCGGGAGAGAGAGAGAGCGCGCAAAACCCCACTCCGCTGTCAGTGCGCGCAAATCACATTATTCATGTGAAATAAGACAGGGACGCTACAATGTGTTTGGTATCGGATGCTTTCGTTCACACAATCTAAGGCTGGATTTTTTTGGGGTTTTTTTTTGGTTTTTTACATTTTGAGAAGAAAAAATAGACACTATCTAAATCCTCCGCGTCGTTGATTTCTCTGGATTTATAGCGGTTTTGGAGTCGGGAGCGCTCACGAGCACAGCGCGAGACACGGAGAAGCTCATCAAAGGAAAGCTGCACTGGACTTTGAATCCGAAGATTAGTAGTCTTACCCTTGCACTATCTGTCTATTGGTTTTATTTTTTAAATGGATTTACCAGCGTAACTCAGACTTTCCCAAAAGTTGCTTATTGGATTTCCAAGGATAAAGTATTGTGAATCTGTAAGGGAAAAAAAGGACACATGAGTATCTCGAGGGCCACCGCGATCCAAGGGCACTAGTACTGCCTTATCGAACCCATAGGGACCGGGCAAAGGGCACACGAAAATAGGTAAAACTTTTTTGTTGTTGTTTTTTGTGTGTGTGCATATGGTTAAATTTAGGATCAGATTCGTTGCATGAATATTAGCCTATTTATATATCAATTGGTAGCCTATTTATTAACTAATTAGTTGCTTCAGATAAATTCAACTGAAAATGTAGTCTAATTTTTATGGACTTATTGTAGCCTAATTAGATTGTAAATTAAATAGTACTGTTTAGTTTAAACTTCTCTTAAGCGTTATTTCCGCGAAGTTGGGGGATTTCTTATAAAAACGCAATGCTCGCTTTGAATCGTAAATGAAAACTTTTATTGATTTGCTTCAATTCCAATTTTCTGTCTCTGGTCCAAACCGGACCAAAACCAGGTTTACTTGCGCTCAGAATGACTTTCATTAACTCTACCAAGTGGTTTCACACTTGTAAACGGATTTATTTACCTTAACCAAACTCTCACTCTGGTGTGAAATTCTCGTATGTTTTGAGAACACATGTGTCTCCTCGTACCCTCGTGACGTTTGCTCTTATTTATCTCTCATGCTGAGCAAAAGAAGTAGGCTATTTTAGAAGCACATTCGGAGTAAGCTACGTGGAAAAATCTTCAATGTAGGCTACATGATTTTTGTTTAAAAATACCTTTTTAAAAGTTCAGAGTTTGGACAATTAGTTGTTTCAATCGTAGATGTTCCGGGTCCAATTCACGTGTTTATATTGAAACGACCCATCAAAAGCACGATGTACAGGTTCTATTCATATACAACTGTCCTTAACTGCTGCACATTCGTACCTGACGGTTATTCATGTACAAGAGGATATAGACAATGTCTAACAACGATGTAGGTGTACAATAGGACATTCATTTTCAAATGTGGTTTAGTGGGCAGGGTTGGGATGTGCAATGCATTATGCATTTATGTCATTTTAAAGGTTAATCTTTCACAATAGCTTCTGTGAATTGTAAATCAGTTCTGTTTTCTCTCAGGTTTGTGACTACAGTGAGGTTGCCAATGCCTGGAGTCAGCATTTGAAGCTGACCAGCTGTCTTCCACACACACACAAACATTACCTCAGCAAGATGTTGAGCATCTTTAAGGTCTTCATTACCATCTGCTTCACGGAACTGGCGTTTTCAAGAAGCATAACATCTAGGGAAGTCCGGGCAAAAGGTATGGATTACAATTAACAATTTCACTTGAAATCACCCAAATCCAACTTTTCCAAGTATAAAATACAAAGTTGTCAATGTTACTTAATATTTAGAATTTTACTTAAAACGGTTTAAATATCTGATGAATATTCAATATATGAAAAAACGAGCCGAGCTGATTGTGAAGAATTTAAGTCCAGGGGAAGTTGGAGAGGATGTAATCGTTTAGAGAGTAAGAGAATCCCAGTATTTTCTTGAGCCATAAACAGTGCTACCTGATCCTTCCAGAGCCCTGAGGCTCGGAAGTGTAAATCTGTCTGGCCCGGTGCCAGTAACAGGGGCTTGTGAGATGTTGAGGGGGGGCTTGGTTTGGGGCAAGATGGGTCTCCTATTTAATTGTACAAACACTGTGTTGTCTCCATTTTGTACCTGCCAGGGAGGTATCCGATTATCTCCAAGAGCTACTAAGTCTTACACAGAACTGGCTCTGAAATAATTTGTGTGAAAAAGCCTTATGTATACAAATCAGAGTATTTTTGGTAAATCACAGGATTACCTAAAAGCTTTATGTGGCATTTTATGTTAGGCTGTTGATATGCTCACCCTGAGTGCACCATTCTGAGGTCTAGAGAATGAAGGGATAAGATGTAGACCCTTGTCAATGCTGGGGCAAAGTCTTCGTTAAAAGCATCTTTCTCTGAACACTTGTGAGCTACATACAGTGCTAGGAAGGTGATAAAGGTTGAAAATCCCTGTGGTGCAGCCCAACAATGCCCCACTAAGTTCCTGCCAGGAGAAATTAAAGTCATTTGACAACTGTAAGACTTTAATGGGCTGAGCCACCCAAGCAAGTGAGACATGCAGAGCTAAACGAACAAGAAGAGGCAGAAATGAACTTGTTGAAGAGGAACTAAAAATACTAGCATTTCGTAGTAATAATTTGATTTATCTACAACTAGTAAGTTATATCATTATTTGATATAACTTTTATGCACATTTTAAATTCAGAAATAACGCGAGTCTTTTGTGGATTTATTGGAGTTTGGAGTTTGGTTAATGGAGTTTTCCATTAGTCCGTTAGTACTGTGATACTTCATGATTGCAAATTACCCTCTTATGATAAACCTTATGATAAATGCTAAACCTAAAAATGTAGACTGCATGCCCCTTCAAAATATGTCCTTAAGAGGCATATTTTTCATGTAAAGTTTGCAAGTTGAGCCATTTAGGCTATTTTTGGTGGCCGCATGTGTTTGTGTGTTTTGTTTAGCTTGTCCTTTATTTTCCTGCTGACCATTCACACCCTCTTCAGGGTCAGATACGGGCCAGGCCCTAGTTTTATTCAGTGAAGTTCATTAGTGTGTTGGTGGAAGAATGTTATGCTTCAGTGCTGGAGGTGACATTACTTGGTTAGGGGGCGTTCTTCACTCAAATGCTCAAAATCACATTCACCTCCAGGCCACAAGAAACACTGCTGTGAAGTCAAAGTTAGGTCATTCTCAGCTAAGAATTGTGTTTCTGTTCTCTCTTTTGTTTGTGGCTTTGTTTGCCTGATTTGCTCCAAAACAGTGGTGATCTCTGTGAGAAAGGCTCTGGTTAGCAATTAGTGAGAAGTTATGTTAATTAGAAGTGTTTATTAAATGTGGTTTATTCTACAGACTATTTATAGGAGTAGTTGTTCAAAACCTCCTTTTCTACATTCCGCCAGATATCCGAGTTTCTCGACCAAGTCTTATTCCTGGTTTTCCTGAGAATGCTACTGTGTTAGTTGGAGGACATGTGAAACTGGTGTGTAAACTCCACCAGCCAGCCTCAACACGTCTCCAGTGGTTCAAGAAGGACAGCAATCGCCAAGGGCCTGATGGATCACCATTTTTTACAGCGCTTACGGTGAGAAAGTGATTTAAAGATCCTCTATTGTGCATATTTTCTGTCTTAAAGAAAGAGGGAGTAATGTTACATTTGTTTCCCCCGCAGCCTCTTCTTGAGAACCTCTCCAAAGTCAACATTCTTCCTTTAGTGAATGTCTCCGTGAAAGATGCTGGAGAGTACGTATGCAAGGCAGAAAACTCAGTTGGTCAAACAACGCGCTCTGCCTGGCTGGAAGTTTTATCAGGTAAGCCAAAGCATCTGATAACATCTAACCTTCTTATCATCATTCTCTGGCAGGTCAGCCATTGGCGTTTTATTGCCGTGAAAACCATATTACGAGTATTTAGTAGGACAAACCACATAATGTAGTTAAAAGGTCACAGCTAAGGTGTAAGCTTCAGTTAAGTGTGATAGTAATGCCATTAGCAACTTTGTTTTTCATGTTTTGTCCAAAAAGTTTCAGAGGAGCCAACTGAGGAACCATCAGAGCATCTACTTCTAGAGCTTGGAGATGTACTAAAACTCCGTTGTGACACAAACCGTCCTGGAGCTGTCCAGTGGTTCAAGGGTGGTATGCGGGTGCAACACAATGCTCGTATCCAGATAAGGGCAGCAGTCATGGAGATTGCGGATGCCACATATGAAGATTCAGGAGTGTATGTGTGTATGCTGCGCGGCACCAAAGAGGCTCTACGCAACTTCACTATCACAGTGGCAGGTTGGTTCTGACCGTTAAGAAGATTAATAGTCTCATTAATAACCCTTTCTTTTGAATGTTCATCTAATAACTTGAACCCTTAATGCTCCTTTGCAGATGCTGTAGGATCAGGAGATGATGATGAGGACAATGGTATTGATGACGCTGGTCCTGAGATTGAAAATGACCAGGTCTACATCTCCAGAGGTTAGTGTTTATTGTAACTTAACTACCCATTCAGTTGCGTTTACTTGCGTTTCAGTTTCAGTTTCAGTGTGATAGCTTGAAATGTACCACTATTTCTTACATTTTAGCACCATACTGGACTCTTACTCAAAGGATGGAGAAGAAGCTCTACGCAGTCCCAGCTGGAAACACTGTCAAATTCCGCTGCCCTGCCACAGGGAACCCTCTTCCCACCATTCGCTGGCTAAAGAATGGCAGAGAATTCAGAGGAGAGCACCGGATTGGAGGCATCAAGGTGAGAGATTGATATTTTGGTTTGTTGGAGACATCCCAACAAAGTTGAACTTTTCAAAATCTCACAATAAATATCAGCACCGCCTCATGCTTACACATTACCATTTTGTGTTCATAGCTACGACATCAACACTGGAGCCTGGTCATGGAGAGTGTGGTTCCCTCAGACCGTGGGAACTACAGTTGTGTGGTGGAGAACAAATATGGGTCCATTGCTCACACCTACCTCTTGGACGTGTTGGGTAAGAGGGCTTCTGCTTGCCTGCTCTAGACAGCCGCCTGGCTCCACGAGGAGCCATCGCAAGTCTGCCATGCTTAGCAAGTGTCAGAAGCAATAAGCATCAAATCAGTGAGATCCTGTACCAGCAGCTCAGTGGCGTCACATAGCGAGACAGGCACCAAATGCACCTCAGAGAGAGCCACAGGGCACACTGCTGCACCACAGGCACCGGGGTTCACCCGAGGCTTTACATGTCTATACAGATATTTAAGAACTACACAGGAAAAGGGCAATAAATATCATCACAGCAGGGGAATGCAGGTTGGGGGGTTGGCATCGGTCTGTGGTACGTGCCTGGAAGCGCTGTGGGTTGAGGCGTCCAGACCAATTTTCTACCTGACCTGTGACAGACCTGTTTGTTAAGAGTCCGGCGTGGGGTCAACTGCTGTGTCCTAGCAGACAGGGGGGAAAGAACAGGAAATAAAGAGCCCATCGACTTCAAAGCAACCCAATACATGGGCCTGGTTCTAAAAATCCCTTAATGGAACTAATTAGTGAGTGTTGATCAGCATTGGAAGTGCCGCTTGTCTATCCCTGTGCCTTAGACTATCTTCCTTCAAATGCGTTTGAATGTTAACATTCATTATTTTTGTGGGGATGTTGAGAATTTTGATAGAACTGTAAATATCTTTTGAATATAGTATCAAAGTACTGAACTTTCAGATTTCTTCTTTCAGAACGCTCTCCACACAGACCCATCCTTCAAGCTGGTCTACCCAAAAACATTACAGCTGTAGTGGGTGGAGATGCCCAGTTCCTGTGTAAAGTCTACAGTGATGCCCAGCCTCACATCCAGTGGCTAAAGCACATAGAGATGAATGGCAGCCGTTATGGGCCTGATGGCATTCCTTATGTGAAGATCGTGAAGGTATTTAGCGAGTCATTCATTAGACTTTTCTGGAGGTACATCACGTTACCAGATCGGTATGGAATTAATGAGCATTTTGATTGTTTCTTCCACCTTCTCAGACAGGAAGCTTGAACATGTCTGAAGTGGAAGTCTTATATCTTACCAATATTACAATGGAGGATGCTGGGGAATACACCTGCTTGGCGGGAAACTCTATTGGATTCTCTCATCAGTCTGCTTGGCTTACAGTCTTATTAGGTAGATTTGTTTGAATAGACACATTGACGACACAAATCATAAATATTGTTCGTGACTCAGAGGTACAAGTAAATAAAACTTATCAATTCCACAGAGGAGGACGTGGCCAAGGAGATAGACCTTACGGAGTCCAAGTACACTGACATCATCATCTATGCATCTGGCTTCCTGGCACTGGTGATGGCCATAGTTATCGTAGTCCTATGCCGCATGCAGGTTCATCCCAGTCGGGAGCCTTTTGATACGCTCCCAGTGCAGAAACTCTCCAAATTTCCTCTACGCAGACAGGTAAGATGACACTTCTGAACAATCCTCATGATAATTCCCCAAGAACATGGTATTCAGCAAAGCATTCTGGTTTCTAATCCTGTATGTTTTGGACCCTATTTCAGTATTCAGTGGAGTCCAATTCTTCTGGAAAATCAAGTGCGTCACTGATGAGGGTGGCTCGTCTTTCCTCCAGTTGTTCCCCAATGCTGGCTGGAGTTATGGAGTTTGAACTGCCTTATGACCCTGACTGGGAGTTTCCAAGAGAGAAGTAAGTAGCACTAGCAACCATAGCTGTAAAAGATGTTTCTTTTATATGATGGTGAACTGACTATTTATTTGAATTCTTTGGTGCTAGTTTGACTTTAGGGAAACCACTTGGAGAGGGCTGTTTTGGTCAAGTGGTGAGAGCTGAGGCTTATGGGATAAACAGAGAAAATCAAGATCAAACGGCAACTGTAGCTGTTAAAATGCTAAAAGGTACGTTTGTCCTTATAGATATCGTATTCAAGTGTTAAGCATTTCTGAATTTCAGACTTAGAAGGATTTTTCTGTCTTTTTTTTTTTTTTAGATGATGCAACTGACAAAGACCTGGCAGACCTCATCTCTGAGATGGAGCTAATGAAGGTGATGGACAAGCACAAGAACATCATAAATCTTCTTGGTGTTTGCACACAGGATGGTAAGTTAAACACAGTGACATCTCATGGTTGCACTAAATTCATATGGACATTTGACTTCATTTCAATTTATATTTCTGGATCAGGTCCACTTTACGTGCTGGTTGAATATGCGTCTAAGGGTAGCCTACGGGAATACCTCAGAGCTCGTCGACCTCCAGGCATGGACTACACCTTCGATGTGACCAAGGTTCCTGAGGAACAGCTCACCTTCAAAGACCTAGTTTCCTGCGCCTACCAAGTGGCAAGAGGCATGGAGTACCTGGCCTCCAAAAGAGTAAGTTGCTTGCAGGGCTCAATTAGCTTCGGTTTGAAACCAGCCCCCCCTGCATCTTATCAACACGTCCCTTTGTCTGACACGTGATGCCAAGCATTCCTTAGTGGAGTGGTGGTGTGTCGTGTTTACCGCTGTGTCCATCCTGTCTCTGTGGGCTTTGTCCTTTTTAGCACCGCCATAAATCTGTTAGCAAGCAGGCGCTCGGACCCGCCTGTGCACTGGATCGTATTACTAGCTTTTTGTGGCCTGCTAAGAATGCAGTCGTCTGAAACCCCTCCATTAAGGGCCACAAACCAGGGGCCTTTTTCGTCCTCTTTTTCAATCCTCAAATACCACTTCTATTTCAAATGAAAACCAAAATAAACTTAATGACATGCATTTACATCAGAAACTAGCTCTGTGTTGTTTTTCTGTAAAGTCCAAGTCTATTTAAAGTTCGGCTTGTTTAAACTTTTGCAAATGTTGCTTGCTATATGTTGATTTATACAGCAGACCTCATATAGAAAGCAGCTTTCATTTCTGTTTCATCTGGTTTGCGGGAACAAAACTCTAGCCTCAATGTGAACATGTTCATCTACTTACCAGAAGCGGAAAAGAGTGTGCGAAACATTGTTTGTGCCATTTTAACTAAATAGAAATCTCTTTTTTTTTTGCCATTCAGTGCATTCACAGAGATTTAGCAGCAAGGAATGTTCTTGTGACAGAGGACAACGTGATGAAAATCGCAGATTTTGGTTTGGCAAGAGGAGTGCATCAAATTGATTACTACAAAAAAACCACTAACGTAAGTAACAATTCTATTCAAGTTTTTTGCTCTTTTGAAGACATCCCATTTGTAAGCAGAACTGCATGGCCCTGTTTGATGCCTTAATGCTTTGAAAGACAGATGTGTAATGTGTCCATAGTGATTGGCAGAAAGCTTAATTGAAGATAATTGGGGAAAGGGGGGCGGGGATTAGCGAAAGAATGGGCAGTCATATTTTTGTGGATCAAAAGGAGGTGGAGTGCTTTGGCTCGGCCTGTGTGGCAGCTAACTGTCCCACTCACAGCCCTGTTGTTTCCAATTTCAGGGACGTCTGCCAGTGAAATGGATGGCACCAGAAGCCTTGTTTGACAGAGTCTACACACACCAGAGCGATGTGTAAGTCTGGCTAATCATTACAGCTATGCCAAAGAATCAGCTGAGCAGGGATCCCCCTTGCTGGAATGCCGGTCCGTTCAGATTAACCAGAATGCACCAGCATAGTTTAATCCTGATTAGATGGTGGACGTTTTTAATGACTAAAATATGCTCTCAACAAGAGGATTGAATTAGAACGGCTCAAGCTGATTATCCTACATGGTGCACTGACATTTTTGGACTCTTGCTTCCGCAGTTGGTCCTTTGGAGTTTTGATGTGGGAGATTTTCACACTGGGGGGATCGCCGTACCCTGGGATACCGGTAGAGGAGCTTTTTAAGCTGCTGAAGGAAGGTCATCGAATGGACAAACCTTCCAACTGCACCCATGAACTGTAAGCATCAATCTGTTCACCCAAAACATGTTTAATTTCAGTCTTCAATGTGATTTACTTATATTCAAATTGCTTTTATAGCTACATGAAGATGAGAGAGTGCTGGCATGCGGTTCCAACACAAAGACCAACATTCAAACAGCTTGTGGAAGAGCTTGATAGGGTGCTGGTGTCCATTTCAGATGAGGTAAACGCCTGTTTCAACAAAAGTTTGAGTCCCACAAGATGTTGTTTTTGTATCCAAACCTCTAAAACCAATCATATTTTTACATTTTTTAGTACCTGGACCTATCCACCCCTTTCGAACAGTACTCTCCATCTTGTGAGGACACCTCCAGCTCTTGCTCTTCAGACAATGATTCAGTGTTTACCCATGATGCTATGTCAACTGTCCCATGCCTCCTTGGCTACCACGATGTGCACTCTCGGATGGACCTCAAGACGACGATGCGATAGGCCCTTTTGGCTGAGGGCACAAGCTTGTGGATATCAGATGTTGCTATGAAAAGTGGTACAAGGATTTTCACCTTTGTTGTTATGCCTAAGAACATTATACTGATGCTTGGCACTATGAAACTTGCTGATGAATCATTTTCACTCTCATATCATCAGATTTCTACTAGAGGACTGGTCATGAGTTTTTATTGAATGGGTGCTGCTAGATGTAGAAAGCTATATTGAGCAGCATACAGGAGCGTTTTCAAACCAGATTTTTTTTTTTAAAAAGAGAACATTTATTTTGATATTAAAAGCGAATAGCGTTGATAAATATAAATCTCTCTCTATATAAAATTATTCTACATTTTTTATTTAAAAAAACTGTCTTAAATCTCAGGATCTTGCATGTTGTAGTGGCAGCAAAGTGCCTGATTTTTTGATTTCCTGTGAATATCTTAAAATATTTTATGTACATATCATTACAGAAAACAATTACATTTTATAAATTATTCTAAATGATATAAAGTGAAGGTGTTACTTAGGTGAAGAAATTATGTAAATCTATTCTGAAGCTATCCCTGAACAATCGACACATCTACAATAGCTATTGTTCGCTGCTCGTACCATTGTACACTGTCAAGGCTAAACCTCTGAGCACTCAACTTCCTGTTGTTCTGTTCATTTCATGTCTCACCGTTTGGTAAGCATGGTTTGTCGTGGTCATCTCCCCAACCATTCACCCCATTCAAACTGAGAAAACGCGGGGACCAGCAACGCTTCAATTGTCAGTACTGTACGGAAGAAAAGGACTCGATTGAATGTGAAATGCCTTGATATTGATTGATTTCAAATGGTGAATCCTCCATTGTTTGGCTGTAACCTTTTAACCACCCCGGCTTGTTTGCGGGATCCAGGCATAGGCCGAGGTGGACAATGGTCTCATGCAGCTGTAATGTGTGTGACTGCTGGCTAGGGTGATTGGGGGGCTGTCTAAGGCCTGTGTGCAAATGAGAAAGCCCCTTATTATGCTAATGGCTCCAGCTGCCCATCTTTATCCTGCACTATCTTTTAATATACAAATGCTAATGCTGGCCTTTCTAAACAAACTCAGCAATGTCCTTCAGGGAATGCAAAGCCTCATCCCACAAGCTGATAAGAAGCCAATGGCTTTTCTCAAGTTAATTTACGTAGTACTTTGCATTCTCAGCCAGGGACGCTCCTACGGTTCCCTTTGGGCATATTCTGGGACAATTGGTGGTTGATTTCCCCAATGAGAGCAAAATTGTTCAATTTCGATTTATCGTCAAAGCTCGATATCTTCTCTTCAGGCAGCTACAGTGATGTTTGACCTCTAAATAGGAAATAAATTCTTAAGCAGTCCATGACACCTCCAAAATTGCAAGAGCACATTCTTTGTGTACAAAAAAATTGTGCAAAGAATTATAAAACACATGACATTCCATTTGTGTATTCCCCATTGTAACAATCGATGATATTATAAATTTCCCCTCTAAAGAATTATTTTAGAAATATTTAATTTATTTGTTTATTGTTTGTTTTATATTAAATAAAGTATAATTTAAAATACTGAGCCATTTTTGTATCTTGTTTCTGTGAATGTGTGAGCAGAGAATGTTTGAATTTCTGAGAGAATGTTTGAAGAATCTCGAACTAGGTTTATAGCCACCGTGTTTGTGATGGTTTAGCGTGGGATCTGAATTTCTGATTTTTATTTAACGAGGTCAGTAATTGTTCCATGAACATCAGATCAATGCATTCTTTTCACACAATTCTTTGTTAGTATTTCGTCTGCTTCAATCATGCAGATTGACTATCTGATCACACCTCAGTGTCACCATCTAAATTGTCTAGACGCAAGTCTACTGCATCACTTAGTTATCTCTCATGTGTAACAAACCATTATGAGACGGGATAATTATCGGGACAACTATCACGACAGTCCACATGTGTCTGTCTCTCCATGGAGACAATCTCAGCCAGCTGGTGTTGGTTAGATAAGAGTTTGTCCACCATGGACTAGGCGTCTCTCCTCTTTGTATGTCCTGCATGTTTAGCCAAAGGGCAAAGGCCCAATCCAGCCTACCAAATGCCGTTGACTGCATCAAGCTCTGGCTTCCTACTTCATTTTTTTGTTCTTAGAGTGACCAGATGTCCGTGTTGTCCAGGGAAGAGTCCCCGATTTTGTTGGCTGGAGCTGTCCTTGGAAGTGTCCCTGCCAAAACATACTAGAATTGACCTTGTTTTTGTTTTTTTGTTTTTTTTAGTTCACAGGCAATTCATTCAAAACATCAATGATGTAAGTTTTCACTGTCTTTCAGAATCCATCAGTAGCGGCCATTTCGTCTCTGGTGATTGAATTTGACTTAACCTCAAGTCTTTCTTCTGTGAGTTACTGCCTTTTGGAAGCTGCCTATAGTTTGTCTTTGTTTCAAATCATTTAAGCAAGCATGTGTTTCAAGCCCGCCAACCTTCGAGATATTTCTCGACTCATCCCAAGACCATAATCACTGTTCTGGTGTTACTGATCAAAAAAAGGGCTGCTTCTGCTGATTGTTGGTTGGCAGCAGGAAGTAGAGGTGATCCAGCCATAGCCAGACAAGCATTTATGCATTAATGCATTTATCCAAGTTCAGGGTATACAGTTAATCAGTTCAAGCATTTTAACCCATAAACTTAGCATTGCTAGCAGCACTGTGCACTAAATAACCTGGTAAATGATGGTATATGAATATATATACCATCTTTAAAAAGTGCACTTTTGTAATAATATTTTTTTTTAATAATCTTTGAAATGCTCTTATTTTGCTGACTAACATACTAAAGCACAAGTGAAGTACTTGATTATAATTTTTTGTAATTTTAGGGTGTTAAATGATTTACCGCAAATGCCTCAGTATTTGGCTGTACACTTTAACCATACAAAAAAACAAAAACAATTTTTTTTTAAGTAATTATGAAATTACATATAAAGATGCACTTAAGTCCTACTTCAAAAAAGGCATTTATTATAACTACATAAATTGCATTTAATATAATTTTAACCATAATAAAATATTATTTAATTGTAAATAATTATGTGTCTAAAAACATTACATTCACACTTAACAATTTTATTTTTAAGTATATTATTTCCATAATAAGTTTTAAAATTATGCTAAAGTGTACTTTTTTACAAGGGAAATCAAAGTACTATTGCAATCTGATATCATTGCTTTACCATCAATTCCCATAAGTATTTCTAACTGATGCACATTCCTTTTTGCACACGTGTAGCCCTGAAAAGTACATTCTTAGGATAAACAATTGATATGTTGCATGCAGCATTGCATCATTTGTCAATCTTATTATCAAAACCTCTTGAGGAGTGATATTGCTAAAGAGCAAAGTAATAACAGAACGTTCTGCAATGGAAACATCTTACAGTGGGCACACTATGTCAATGTCATTTTTATCTACAGAAACCAGTGTGTAGTGCAGTAAGGCCAGCCAGAGTAATTATGTAGCAATTACTTTAGAATATTACATCAGATGTTTGCCTTCCTGTATCCTGTTCCAATTAAGGTTACACACTTACAAAATCTCTCTTAATAGGGACACATTCCCTCACTTAGTGAAGAAACACACACACAAACATCAGACTTATTCATAACTAATTTCTCTTGTTATAGAATATTTAATCTTGTATAGTTTCTTACTGTTACACACATGATGTAAGGACTGGCTGTATTTGAGTCATGCTAACCGTCCAGCAGTTCAAAGTTAATGTTCAACCGCTTAGCCTTCAGCCCAGTGCTCCGGACGAGAGCACAATGGCTTATCTGTGTGTGTGTGTGTGTGTGTGTGTGTGTGTGTGTGTGTGTGTGTGTGTGTGTGTGTGAGTGAGTGTGTTTTCTCTTTCTCTCTATCTGCTGATCAAGGGAAGTATTTGAACACTTGTCTATACACAGAGCCTCTGTGGATAATGCTTAGAGTGTGTGAGGCCAGGAAGTGTGAAGGGTAAACATCCCCCAGTAAATGGCGCCATTTTATTTTGGCTCTTACGCTTCCACACAGGTTTGGACTTCGTTGAAATAGACTGTCAGAACTGGCATACGTCAGAGTTTATGTTGAAGATATATTGCTGCTGGATTATAGTGGAGTTTGACATTCCAGTTAATATTGACGTCAGACTCGTAAATCGCTCCATGAGCTCTTCAGTACACTGTAAATGCTAACATGTTAAATAGAGGCTCAAATTTGAGAGAATCGCTTTAAAGTGGTCTTCACAATGAGTAAACCTAGACATGTCTTTAGTTAACTAGTTTGCAAGTAGACGTAACAATTAATGCTGTCGTTTTCAGTTCATTTTAGCTAAAATTGCTAAAAACAACAAAAGCTAAGCTTAGCATTTCTGAGTCCGCACAGGGGATTTTCAGTCACTAGCATGCTATGTGCACAACTGGATGGAAAGAGTTTATGCTAAAATGTCTTTTATGTGTCTTTGGGAAACACTGGTTATGTAAGGATTTAAAAGGAGTTTATTTTGTGTGGTGATAAGTGGAGTCTGTCAGGTCAGGTCAGAAAACATGCTGTTATTAGCCAAAATGAAGGAGCAAATACTTTCGTACAATGAGTGGTGAGAACGAATTGATAAAAAATCGAAGCAATTGTAACTATAGTAAATAAATCATTAACTAACAATTGGACGAGATGGCAATTTAATTTGTACAATGTAATTCTTATGGAAACAAAGTAAAAAACAAAACAAATGTAAGCATGAGGGTCCACCCCTAAACCTAACCGTCAGTGGGTGTAAGGGGATGATATAAACAGGTACGAATGAGACATATGAATTCATCACCTAAACTGATGTGGTTGCAAATTGCGTTGGTGTAGCTGAATCACAGCCTTCATTAAAGGGTTAATTCACCCAAAAATTAAAATGATCCAATAATACATCCTAACGGCTGTACTCGAGTCTAGTTCACGAGTCAGAACTCAACTCGCGTACGGCTGTTACCGTAAGCCAGTGATTACAGTTTATAAAGTTAGAAAAATGGGTATTTTTCTTACAAAAACGCATCACTTTGCTTCAGAAGGCCTTTATTAACCAACCAGCGTCGTATGGATTACTTTTATGATGCATGGATGCGCTTTTTTGAGCTTCAAAATCTCAGTTTCTATTCACTCCCATTTTAAATCTGGGAAGAGCCATGGTATTTTTTAATGTAACTCCGATTGTATTTGGCTGAAAGAAGAAAGTCATATACACCTAGGATGGCTTGAGGATGAGTAAATGATTTGATGATTTAAGTTTTTGGTTGAACTAACCCTTTAATACACTTTCTGCATGTCTTCAAGAAAGTTACAAAAATCTCAAAAATAAATAAATGAATACAATTATTTATTTAATTAGAGAAAAATACAGAATATTTATTTTATTATTAAATGCAATGCTACA
This sequence comes from Squalius cephalus, assembly GCF_949319135.1. Classification (NCBI taxonomy): domain Eukaryota; kingdom Metazoa; phylum Chordata; class Actinopteri; order Cypriniformes; family Leuciscidae; genus Squalius; species Squalius cephalus. Next base: position 25,350,576 of record NC_137138.1, on the reverse strand, counting down.
TTATTACATTTAGTAGTATTAATTAATTGATTAATTGAGCATTCATAAATAATTAATTTCATGATTTAAATATGGTATATTTAGACAGCTTTGCAAAGACATAAATGAAACCAAAAAATATCTGTTAAATTGAAATGTGAGATATTGGCTTCCATTAAGGGCTACCAAGAGCTCAAGGTCCAATTCAGGAAACAATATAAATGTCTCACTATCCCTGTCGGCTACAGGAGAAGCAGGGCGATTGCTACACACCGGATCACATATCCTAAAGCTGGACTGTAGGTCATGGACAACAGAAAGCCCTGAAACTAGAGATGCAGGAGGAATCAAGGGGACCTAAACTAAAGTCCCTGAAAGAGGAAGAGCGCGGCGAAGACGGAAGGAGGGGGAGAAGAGGGAACCATGAAGAAGCCATGGGCCTCACCACCGCCTGCAAACTCCTTCATATTTTTCTGGGGGGTTATTTATTGCTCTGTAATTTCTGAGGTGCTGGGGGAGTGTAATTGATTTGGCTTGGATTTCAAGCATGGGAGGAGTGGGATGGGCCCCTGCAATCGGAATGGGGAATCTGGGCCCCTTCACCGCCTCACTTCCCTTCATAGTCTGCCATAATCTCCAAACCAACCCACTTTATCAGCATTCCCACAACAAGATGTGTGACGGCAACTTATCCACGGCAATCCTTTAAACCGGCCCAAACTGTGACAAGTTTTTAATGACCTGGAGCGGCACAGCAGAGGGCGACGAGAAAGGGTGGAGGGGTGAATAAATGTTTGTCAGTATCGAATGGCTAAACCAACACGATATGATCTTCCACGCGAACACTTCCGATAAGGAGCGACGCGCATGCCGAGGGCACAGACTGGGATCCAGCCCAAGACTGTGGAAAATGGCAGCTTCCAATGAAGTGGATCAGAGTGTAAAAGAGCAAGTTTCCAGACATTGAATGTTGAGGCATGGCACACTGTAAAACTTTAAGTTAAGACCAAAATGAGGGAAATGTCTGCGCTTTAATGAAGTGGAAATAGCATTTCAACTCATTAGTACGTTTACATGAGAAATATAAAAGTCATTTTTAGGCAAGTCAGTCCACTTGGCGGCCATCTTGGCGACCCCATTCAGTTACAGATCTTGAATGGGGAAAGACGTTTACATTTACATTTACATTTAGTCATTTAGCAGACGCTTTTATCCAAAGCGACTTACAAATTAGGACTAAATTAAGCGAGTCATCATGAAAAGGCAAAAACAATGCAAGAAGTGCTCAAAATACGAAGTTCAGGCATTATTCAGAGTAGCATAAGCCTGGTAAGTGAGGTTTTAAAGGGAAAGGTTTTTTTTTTTAAATTTTTTTTTATGCGGTTAAGTGCACACGGAAGAGATGGGTTTTCAGCTGTCGTTTTAATGTTGTCAGGGATTCTGCATTCCGGATGAGGGTGGGGAGAGCTTTCCACCAGCATGGAACTGTGAATGAGAATGTTCTGGAAAGTGATTTTGTGGCTTTCTGTGATGGAACCACGAGACGTCGCTCTTTGACCGATCTTAGGCTTCTGGTAGGGATGTAGACTCGTAGGAGTGAGTGAAAGTAGGAGGGAGCTGAGCCTGTGATAGATCTGTAAGCAAGCGTCAATGCCTTGAACTTGATGCGAGCAGCGAGAGGTAGCCAGTGCAGTGAGATGAACAGAGGAGTGACGTGGGCCCTCTTGGGCTCGTTGAAGACAAGACGAGCGTTCTGGATCATCTGTAGAGGTTTGGTTGCACATGATGGAAGTCCGGCCAGAAGAGCATTGCAGTAGTCAAGCCTAGAAATGACCAGGGCCTGGACGAGAAGTTGTGTTGCATGCTCAGTAAGGAAAGGCCTGATCTTCCTGATGTTGTGCAGTGCAAACCTGCATGATCGAGCTGTCTTTGAAATGTAATCTGTGAAGGTCAGCTGGTCATCAAACGTTACTCGTAGAGACGGATTGGCAGGGAGGACAAGAAGCTCAGTCTTTGCCAGGTTGAGCTGCAGGTGATGTTCCTTCATCCATGTCGAGATGTCCGCCAGACAGCTTGAGATCCGTGCAGCTACTGTGGGATCATCTGGTTGAAATGAGAGGAAGAGCTGTGTGTCATCAGCATAGCAGTGGTAGGAGAAACCGTGTGCCTGTATGATGTGTCCCAGTGATGTGGTGTAGATGGAGAAGAGGAGGGGACCAAGAACTGAACCCTGGGGAACCCCTGTGGTCAGTTGATGTGCTCTGGATACCTCGCCTCTCCATGCAACCCTGAAGGACCTACCTGTGAGATAGGACTCAAACCAGTGGAGTGAAGTTCCTGTGATGCCCAGTGATGAGAGGCTGGACATAAGGATCTAATGATTCACAGATGATTGTCTGATGAAAGACAATCTCCAAAGCTGTTTATCAAGGTTTTAATAACCTGTCTGTCAAATCAACCATAAAATCAGACAAAAGTGCTATAATTTATCTTCTATGGCTATATTGCAGATTAGTCAAGGTAATACATGTATGTTCTAAACCAGAGGTTTCCAAACTGGGTTCACAGGCCCCCCCAAAAAGGTTTTGGTTTTATTCTGCTATCTAAATACCAGTGCTGTTATCGTTAAGCTAAAACTATTTTATAAAAATCTTTTTTCAATTGAAATAAAGCTGAAATAAATCAAATATAAATATAAGATGAATAACTTAAATTAAACAATAATTAGAAATGTTGCTTTGGCAACAAACTGAAATAAGTTAAAAGTACTAAAATAACTAAAACCAAAATATAAATGAATACATTTTAAATAAATAATGAAAAATAAATTAAAGCAGTTTTGAAATATTTAAAAACAAAACTATCAAAAATAAAAAAAATGAAAACAGAATATGTAAAAATAAAATCTAATCCAAAATATTAATAAAAACTATAAAAGTATACAAATTATTGTAAAAAAAAAAAAAAAGTGTTTCTCTGTAAAGCTGCTTTGAAATAATATTTATTGTGAAAAAAAGTTACACAATTTGAACTGAACCTGTTTTTCTTCAGATTATTACATGTAAAATTACTAACAGTGAAACAAATACTTATTACGTAGTAAATATGTTTTCATTTTCATTTTTGGCAATATTAGGCTATACCTTTTAATTTTTTATTATATTATATTTTACTTTTTATTTATTATACATGCTATTACATGAACATGTTGTCTAATAATATCATGCTATTTTTCTCACAATTTATAAACAGATCTATACATGCATATTTGGTAGCACTTTATTTCAATGGTCCACTTTAGACATTCTGCTAATTACAAGTAACTTTGCAACATGTCAACTAACTCTCATTAGAGCATTAGTAGATGTCTGCTTAATATCTGCTAACTCTTTATTTTGATGGTCCACTTTAGACATTCTACAGACAATACATGACAACTTATTCTACTAACCCGAACCCTAACCTTGCAGTCTACTAATACTCTAATGAGAGATAGTTGACATGTAGTTGCAAAATTATATAGTTGGTAGAATGTATAGTGTAGTAGACCATCGAGAAAGAAAGGGATCCCATGCAAGAGAGTTCAAATTCAGCCTTATACATCAAGAAAGTTAAAAGTGTGTTAAAGATGTCTTAAAGACCAAAGGATGACTTTTCCAAAATATGCATTTGGCTCATTGTCTTAAATGCATGTCTCCTCGTACCCCTGCAAACATCCAGACCAAGTCAGCCAGAGACTGAAATGGATGTTCTTCAAAGTATGGAGGAGCTTGCAGGGGAGTCTTTGCCCACAGAAACCAATAAACAGAAGTGTGAAGGCCAAGGCAAGTGTCGTGCTGACAGGAGATCCCATTTACAGCTGAAAATAAACAAAGGACTTCCTTTACAGACTAATTTGGCCGAGTCTAAATCTGTCTTTTCCTTTAGAGCACATTCCTTTCTTTTCCATTTCAGCTTCGAATGAAAATTGATCAGATTACAGGGCTCAAAAACTCATTCACTGCAAAAAGATTTTCTCGCAGTCATTCGGTCTTAAAAATACCCAAACCACATAGAAGCATCTCCACACTGATGCTATTTTGTGGGCCAGGCTTTGATCCATGGCCATATTTATGTGTGTGGAGAAGCGAGTGCAAGGTGAAATTGCTTAGGCAGAACTGCAAAGCCACAAACTCTTCCAGATTCCGACGCTCGCCTGCTTTCTTGACAGCGTTCAATTAGATGCTTCGCTTCCATGTGCACTGATTCACCCGACCAACAAGGACTCCAGGTTTTTGCAAATCTGAAACGGTGAGTGTTTATTATCAAGTGTGGAGGGATACGGGCGTCACCACCTCTTCCACAAGCCCTGCACGCTCACAAAACATACTCGTAACCCACCCATCTCAGGTAATTGGCTGTAAGGTATTATCTGCCTAATTATCAAATAAATCCCGCTCTTCCTCTGTGGCGCTGCATTTACACAAAACAGGAAAGGGGGATTAGAGGGGGCGAGATGGCCTCAGATCCGGAGCCCTGCAACTCACTGCAGGAAATCTACTCAGCATTCAGCACACACACACACACACACACACACACACACACACACACACACACGCACGCACAAGCACACACGCATTCACAAACACACACGCACACACAGACACATGCACACACTGTAAAAAAGAAATATGATCAATAAGTTATGACGACATATGTTTTTACATTGCTTTAACTCATCAAAATAAGTAAACTTTGATTTATAAGTTATATAAGATTCAAATAATCTTTAAAGTCAGTTTAATGTAATTTAAGTTGAAATGACTCAATCATTCAAGTTGATTGCATTTAAAAATTCAAGGCAGCCACATTTTTTTTAGTACACACACACACACACACACACACACACACACACACACACACACACACACACACACACACACACACACACAAACACACTGTGTTGTAAAATTAGAAAACTTAAAAAACATGTTAGCATTTCAATCAAATTGCAAAAAGGGCAATTAGAAACTCCTTTTAAAGTTTGCACCTTAATTTGTAAGGGAACCTACAATATAGTTTTATATAATTAGTTTAATAGTTAGGTTAATAAAAATATAAAAAGACCTTTAGATGAATGCTGGACTTAAAACATTTTGAGCTGCAAAAGATATTCGATTTAAATATATATATAAGATTTCAAAGTGACCTATGACATCTTATGACATGAAATTCATCTAAATTTAAATGATCTTATGTGGCTGTTGTGGTTCATGGTCATAGTGGCACCAGCTGCTGCAGTAAAAGTGTCATATTCAGGCGTCTTTTTTTTTTTTTTTTTTTACATTTACAGGGTTTAACTTCATATTGCCTGTCGTGCACAGTTACCGTTTAGGCACCGGGATAGCGGTGCCACTGGCTTGGGCCCGTCATCGTTGCTTGCAGCTATATTTTTTATTATTATTATTCAACCTTTCGGGCACTTTTGGGGCCCTTAACGTGCTCGAAAACTCTTGAAACTTTGCACACAGGTCAGAACACGCGGCCATCAGGGCTGAAGCTGGTACCCGGGCGTGGCAGCTTGAAATCATCAATACTCTTACAATATATATATATATTAGTGCTGGGCAACGATTAATCGCGTCCAAAATAAAAGTTTGTGTTTACATAATATGTGTGTGTGTACTATGTATAATTATATTGTATATATAAATACACACATGCATGTATATATTTAAGAAAAATGTGTTATTCATATATATATAATATTTGTATTTATATATATAATATAAATTATGTATAAATATATATACAGTATATACATGGAAATATTTCTTAAATATATACATGCATGTGTGTGTATTTATATATACACAAAATAATTATACACACACATATATTATGTAAACACAAACTTTTACTTTGCATGCGATTTATCGTTGCCCAGTATATTAGTGCTGTCAATAAATAAAATAACTGAAACATAACTAAGTAATCTCACATTTTTCTGTAATTAATCGCGATTAATTACACTTAACAATCAAGTTTTTAATATATTTTTATATTATAATAATTTCACATTCAATCTCCAAATTAATGTAGAAACAACATAAAGACGGTATATTTTAAATATTTGTCATATATAGTCAGTAAAATGTCTTTTGGAGGATCATCGAAATAAAGTGTTAGCAGATATTTATCAGACGGTCTACTCATACTTTAAATGGAGTTAGTTGACATGTAGTTGCAAAGGTTCTTATAGTTATTGTTAGAATGTCTAAAGGGGACCATGGAAATAAAGTGTTCCCAAAAATCAAATCACAGACCTCCTGCAGACCCTTCACAGGTTTGAAAGACCCTGGCCTTAGATTTACAGATGATTTCAAACTTTTCCCAGTCTAAAACTCAGATCCAGAGATTTATCAGGATGCTGAACTTACTGGCAAGCGACTCTCTCTGTGCTGAACATCTGTTGGAAATCACACTGGGGCAGCGGGCGAGAGAGGCTGATAGAGGGTCCTAACTCTTTTTCCTCTCATAGGCATTATCTCATCCCACGAGCACTCCCGGTCCATCCTCTCCTGGCTGGCTCCATGCACAGAAGCATTATGCGCATCTGTCACCCATTAATCGGCAAATTACGGAAGAAGTGAGCGTCAAAAGCCATTACCAGCAGCCGGTCCCCGGGGCTCTCGCTGCTGTCTCTCTCTCCTTCCCGGCTTCACCTCTGTTTGTCGTTCCTTGCACACCAGAAAACATCTAAGGTCACATACACTGTAAAAAATACTCTTTATAAATATTGCTTTATACATTTTGTGTAAATTTATGTAGATTTTCTACTGTGATTTTTATGTTTAAGTGACACAAACAGCAGGTGAGCGGGATTAATGATTTATTAAAGTCATTAAACATTTTTCAGACACTGAAAAAAAACTAATCTGGACCAAATCCATATTATGAATCCATAATATGGTTGCCTTTATGACCATTTGCCATTTTTGTTGATTTGTCATTAGGAACATGTCATGGTGCCTTTGTTACTCTATTACATTGGCCAATTAATTGAAAATACTTAAATATTGTTGAAAATTACAATAAAGGAACATTTTAAGTCACGGCAACTTCATGTCTTGATATCAAAACATTTACATGGTATTTAAAGTATAAAAATAAAATTAATGAATTAAAAAAATAATCAAGTAAATGTTTCAACTTTTAGTAATAAATCATTAAGTTTTATGTTTTAACATCTTTATTTGTTTGTTCATTAATTTGTTTATTTATTGTAGTGTATAAGATACATTTAAAAAACAAAATGTAGCAAATAATTTCAACTTTTAGTCATAAATGTTATTTATTTATGTATTTATTTATTTATGGCATTGTATAAGATTTGTAGATACAATTCAAAACAAAATGTAAAAAAAGTACAAATGTAATAAATTAATAATAATCAAGCGAATGATTTTAATATTTATAGGTGCTACCATGTATTTATTTATTTATTTATTCATTCATTCATTCATTCATTCATTCATTCCGGCCAGTAAATTCATTTTAAAATAAAAAGCAGTTTCGATTAAAATATATATATATATTAAATGACATTAAATAAACAAATGATTACTTTCAGGCATCATACTAATTATTACCATAATAATGAATGAAATATTCTGCACTCTTTTCCTATAAGCGCTCCTTTGAGTGCCACAAAATGCTGTGAGCTGTGCTCCGTTCTCAGCACTGGCATTAGGAGTTTGTTTTTATGTTGCCACTAAAAGTGTCCCTCTTAATTCACTATTCATTTGTGCTGGGCTTTTCCCAAGAGTCATAAATTCTCAATAAAGTCTCTCTATTGCTAAGAGCACAATGTCCCATTGGATTCTGAGTTGTTTTGTAGTGTTGTAGGCTTACAAGCTATAGCTATGTATTCCACATCAGACAATCGACCACAATAAATGTCAAATAAATCTCAGATATCAAAGGCATTTCATTCGCAAACATAAAATCTGTCTCATCTGAGACCAAAAGCATCACATCTGTTTCGAGACTTACAGTCAAATTGCGCCAAAAGCTAATAACATAACAGAGTTCGGAAATTCGAGCGTGATTGAGGCCTACTCGAAACATACAAGAAAATCCTCATTTAAAGATTGCTCTCGAAGAGAAAACTGTATTGTGAAATGTTCTTGGATGAGGACAAGCACTTATGCATGATTTGTAACTTTAATTAAATAAAAGAAATTCTGATATTTTGCAATGCCAAGGGAGCTATGAAAAGCTCTGGACAAAGTCGATGAGAAAACAACATTAAGTGCGTCAAATTAGTTTCGTAGAAAGCAAACACAAATATTTTGAATTATCTTTGGATTGCCTTTTTAGCTCAGATAGGAGATAAAGCCCACTCGAGGGCAGATTTATGTCATGAACCGAACCTCGTTTGAGCTCTCGCACAGCTGTGCGTCTGAACATTCATTTAGCCTCTCAAAGGAACACACCAGCCATAGAGGTCTCAGGGCAAGAGGCCGTGGAGGATTAAATTGTCCTTGCACTCCCATATCACCATAAGACCAGAAGTACTTTGCCCCTTCACTCTCTCAAGTGCTCTGTTGACAGAGAAAACAGAACAGTGGAATAGAAGCCAGAGGAACTTCGAGATCCAGTTGCAGGTCTCCCTCAGTATTGGTGGGGTCTCCTGGCTTGACAAAGGGCCTGGATTCAGGTAGGGCATAGCAGTGACCTCACGTCACAGAACTGTGGGGTGGAGGGGAGCCGCGGGGAGGCCGGCAGTGGCTCAAACCGGCACTTTCACAGCATGCGGGGAACAAAGAACCACTTATGCAGCCAGCAATGACAGCTGAAAACATCTTTAAGCTTCGACTGTGGATGTGTGCGTACGATTGAGTGAGGCGGTAGAGACGATGAGCACTAAAACAGCTATTCTGAAATTAATTAAAACGATAGAAAGATAGATAGATAGATAGATAGATAGATAGATAGATAGATAGATAGATAGATAGATAGATAGATAGATAGATAGATAGATAGATAGATAGATAGATAGATAGATAGATAGATAGATAGATTGATTCACACTAATCACAATGTTCTTATTCTGATCCAAGACCACTCATAGAACTAGATACAAAAAAGGGGGATCTGACCACAGAGATGATAGATAGATAGATAGATAGATAGATAGATAGATAGATAGATAGATAGATAGATAGATAGATAGATAGATAGATAGATAGATAGATAGATAGATAGATCATTATATTCACACTAATTACAAAGATGCTACAGAAAATGTTCCAAATTCTGATCCAAGACCACTCATAGAACTAATTACAGAAAAGGGGGGATCTGACCATCTCAATTGAAGAACAGCAGGCCTCCATGCGTGACCATGGCCACAGGCCCAGGTCTCACCCCTCCTCCACCACAGCTGTTGTTTTGAAGGTTTATCTCAGGGCTACAGGTCAAGACTCTCAGTCCAGCACTGCAGACTCAATGTGGTCTTTGTGCGTGAATGGACAGTAAGGTGCGCCCTTTGGCTTGGCCGGCCTGGGGGTGGGGGTGGGGGGGGGTGGGGGTGGGGAGTGGAACCTCCAAGACTATTCACACCAAGAGCAAATTGAAAAGTCAAAGCAAATAACAGAGTAAAAATGATTGGTTATCATTCCAAGACTACTCAAACCAAGAGCACAGTGACTCTCCATGGAGTTTGCGTACCTCAAAGTGAATTGCGCTGGTTATTTAACACAATGCACACCATCTAAAAAGGGGTACATGTATGTATAAGTGCATGATCATAAAGTCCTGTAAACGTTTACCGTCCTGTAAAAGTCAACATTTTTAGTTTAAATAAACATGCCGTGTGACAAATGCATCTGTTAAAGAATATTGTCATAATTACATAGATACATTGAAACATCAGAAAACGTACCACAGAATCAGCTCTCGCTTTTATTGGCCACAAATGAACAACACAGATGTACTTTCACACTGTTCCACATGCCCTGTCTGTCAGAAAACAAGTGCTGTTCGCAGGACTGGGGATGTGCACAGATAACTGTGTGAAGGCTTGTTCAAAGTCCTCAGGCCAAATCACTGGGTTTTTAACAGATTATTTGGTCTGGTTAGTCAGGGGGACAGCTGTGCCGGAGAACTGTGCTATGAAGTGCCGATACCATCCAACTAGTCCTAGAAAAGAACATGCCTCCTTCTTTGTATGGGGTCCGGGACAGTTGCATATGGCTTCAACCTTCTCCATCTGAGGTCTCACTTCATAATTTCCAACCTGGAATCCCAGGTATCGGGTCTCTTGCCTTGCCCACTCACACTTATATTATTGATAAATCGGCTGTAATTATTCTGTATAAACAATGCATAGAATATGTAACTTTTGGCAGACAGTTCTTCAATGTAATTCTAAAACTGATTAACCCTGAAGCATGCTAAAGAACATGTTAAAGAACACAAGAGAAAGTGTTTTTGAAAGAAATCATTTCTAGTGAACTTTATGGAACAATAAAGTTCCCAGAAAATATCTGGACATAGATTGCTGAGATCTCTGGTCAGGCATGTTTAGTTTGTTCACAGAAACCAATTGGCAGTGGCTTTGGATTCTTGTCCATTCCAAAACCAAGATTCCTATGCCGGTCACCTCTGTTTCCTTGAACGTATTCATTTAGACAAGCTGTGCTAACTTCTGACAATTACATATTCCTGCAGTTTTTTTCTTTTCTTTTCTTTTTGCTTTTGGCCAGTTAAGATTACACAGCAAATCACTTCCTGAGGAAACATCTCCTGCACTGACAGCACTCCTGGAGGGATTCTTATGTTAACTTGGCCTTCCCTAATATTGCAGAATGCATGCGACCAAAGTGGGGAAATGCACCATGAAACGCAATAGCTCCAGGCAGGAAACTGGAATCCTGAGAAGGAAGAGGCAGGAAGCGAACAAGCTTACACCTTCGGCTTGCTCTAACCCGGCTGAGTGGGGCAATATCTTGTTTTTAGAGGGGGTCCCGTCTCTACCCAATTATACAGCTGGATGGAGAACTTCAATGGAGTCTCTGATGCCGGGTTTAGACAATGGACTGGTAGCCAAACCGGCACGCCAACCCAGGATTTCCTGGCTTATGGCACAAAAAGGTTAGCCACCGTTGCACAATGAAGAATGAGTCTTGTGTTCGGTTGATCTGAATCACAGTTCCGAACCGTGCCATTTATGTATGTTGGTGTTTGCATTAGAGCACAGCATTCCTCCTCTTCCTGTAAAGGAAGTGCTTAACTGGTATTGGAAATGGTGCTGTCTTGAGACAGTTGGGTGGCCAGTCCAAGGGTCAATGACATTTAAGAGAGTTCACGATAAAGAAAAGTTCTTCGAAATGTACTTTTTTATTCATGTTCCATTCATATGATTTTGAAAAATGTCCTATGGTGTAACTATCAAGTAAAAATTCATAAATTTTCCTCATACCTTTAAACCATGTGGCTATACTGAACACAGTAGCATGACGGTTTCTCATGCAATACCATCTGAGGTCACGCATAACAGAGATTTACTGCCTTTTCACAATATTATGTATGGTAGATGGTGAAATACTTAAATACTTTGCAATCTTGCATTGACAAATGTGATTTTTGAATGGTTTGAAATTTAGCACCAAGTGATGAGCCATGACCCATGCTCCTTATCCAAAAACTCAATTATTAACAGTTCACCTGCTAATTGTGGGCTGTTTCAAAACCGTTTAACTTGGATATTATATAGTCTTTTCACTTTTTCCAGCGTGATGGAGCACCATGTCACAAGGCAAGAGTGATCGGAGATCAGTAAATTGAAATTTTGAAAACTGAAAAATTGAGAACTTGTGGTCAATCCTCAAAAGGTGAGTGGGCAAAAGCAGATGCCCAAAAACTGTGATGAACTGTGAGCACCAATAAGGCAAGAAAATCAGTCAGGATTTGGCCCAGGAGTACATGTCCAGGTTATGAAGAAGGGTCAACACTATAAGCAACAACTTTGTGTATATATTGAATGTTTTTGCCAATAAAAGCCTTGCTTATCATTGTTTTCCAGCATAAAACATGCAATAAATTACCTTCAAATACTGAAGCAGCAAACTTTGCAAAACTTATGTCAAAAATATTAATAATAATAGCAACAATAACAGTAATATAAGATTATTCCATGGTATTTCATAAGGTTTTCTTTTCAAGACTTCATTCTTTTAATGACGCTTTATTTTCTTAATTATGATATCAGGACAGCTGTATAACCCTTTTACTTTTTATGAAAGAAACTAAAAACATGCTCATCATCAGAGGATGTGTATTCAAATTATTGTATGTGAGAATAGCATTAATTTATTTTGGAATAATTTACTAGATAGGACAAAAAAAATAAATGGGCGCTACAAACATGCCACTCCTGAGATGAAACAGAAGCGAGACTGGCCTAGAAAACGTGCTGGCTGTATTCATCTCTTCCGCATTGGACTTGCATGGGGGCTGTAAGACCTTGTTAATGGCCTTTAACTGACGTTGTGCCAGTGTGCCATTCTCCAGGCATCAGGATTTGTGCGTCGGGTGCCTGCTGCCAGGAATTTTCCAGATTAACTCCCGATTTCAAAGAAAGGTCCCTGTGGTCTTGTCATTGTGCAAAGCAATACGCTTGTATTCATCTGTGCGAGGAACTATTCATCCCTCCATTCTCATTCATTCACTGAATGGGGTCTTATTTAATAGACCCATCCTTCTCCTCTATCTCAATGTACTCATGCAAACAGCACTTCCTCCCAGATTAGCAAATAATTATGGATCCTCTCGCATTCCCAAAAAACCTAGAGAACAAAAAGAGGAGATTCCTTTAAAGATGTTTGCATCTCCAGCAAAGCGTGACATCACCGGCATTCGGCTATTTCCTCATCTCTTGTTTGAAAGTCGACCAAATAGTTCACCGAGGGGAGTTTCGAATCTTAACGGAGAGGTACCGCAGCAATGCTCATTCTTTACCGGTCACTCTCTTTAGCTCCTCTGATCTCAGCGGTAACGGCTGATTGGGCCGATACCTTCCTCCTTCCTGCCCCTCCCTCCTTCATCCATTCATCCTGTGCTTCCTACCACCCCTGGGTGAGGACATAAGCCTCTTAGAGTCAGGACGGAGCATTGAAAGGCTGCGGTGGAGGCTGGCTCTGTTTGCCTTGCGCCTGGCGTTTGGGTGGCTAAGCAAACGGCAGGGAGGGCTGCCGAACCGTGCAGGCTCAACGCCTTTAAAAAGGGCCCAACAGAGTGACCATTGTGCGCATGGAACAGGAGAAGTCACTTATTACAAGCAGGAAAGTGAAAGATCCTTCCTCCATAAGTCCGAAGGAAGGCTAAAACCCAAAAGCCGAAGCCGAGCCTTTTGTTTCACCCCACTCACCCAAAACAAAAGTGCAACTTGAGCGCAACATCCAGCTTATGAAGCTACAAATGCGTTTTGATCCTTGAGTTCAGGAAACATTCATTTTATGAAACACATAGTTTCTTATTGGATCAGCCACATTTGAAGCTGTTGTAATACACTAACAGGGATTTTGATTCCCATGACTCGAATTGTTTGAGTCCATTCAACTCACAGGTTCAGATTCCTTTACTGATTCATTTCAGTGACTCCTTTTGCAGCTTATAGGGTTGTAGCAATACTATAACTATAAAACTATGTACACTTCCCTATTATAACAGATCAGGTTATATCCCATGAAAAACATTGTGTGAGATGAGGGTAAAACTTTAGTTTATCACTATGCTTATTATCATGCATATTACTAGGATATTAGCTCTTTATTAGTACTTATGAAGCACTAATTAATGCCTTATTCTGCATGACTATATTCTACATCCCTTAATCCTACCCAAAACTACCTTACTAACTATTAATAAGCTGTAATTAGGAGTTTATTGAGGAAAGGGTATTAGTTATTAGTTAGTTATAGTGAAAATTGGACCCTAATTTAAAGTGTGACTGAGATGAGTTGTCCGAATTCACAGTATTCATAAAAACAGTAGGCAAAAAGTACCTACTACTTCTATCGAGATTTCAGAGTGCACATTCAATGGACATTTTACTATTCCATGAAGCCACGCAAAGAATTTGGGACAACCTGTCAATCACATGATATCACCGATGGACAAACTCAAGTCCTGCCCTGCATTTATTCTTGTTCGAGAAGCCCAACTTTGAACACTGTCTGGCTTCTCTCAGTAGATTGTAAGCATGAACATTTTATTAAACAATAAAACTTATAATATAACACAATAAGTGTAATGAATCAGTTGAATGAATGATTTAATTCCACAATCAAACAGACAATAGGTGTTCCTGAAATTGCATATACTACTTAGTTTAGCTTGCATACTTCTTAGGCACTACATTTGTTGAGGAGCAAACTTCAGAAATGTTAAAAAGTGTGTTCTGTAGGCTATAGTATGAAATCCAGACGTACTACATCCGACATCCGTCAGTTGCCCCACTGCCATCCTCGCGCCAGTAAACACGTCATCAGAGAAGAGAGTTGTGTTCGACTTGAAGAGGAGGAGAAGTTATTTTAAAGTAAAGGGGAAGGAGTGAAAGTTATTTTAAATTAAGATTACAAGGGCACATGGATTTTAAAACTTGGAATGAAATTCATAATAAATAAGAATATGCTCTTCCCACTAATGACAAAAAAGCAGATCTATAACTTTTTTCATCCATTTCTTCAAGTCTTGGGCAAATTGTGTCCTATTTGTGTGTGTGTGGTCATCAGTCATTTTATGTATTCATAGTAAATTCTCTCCTTGTTGATGTCAGACTGTTCAGGCTTTCTGTCTTATATGCTGCATTCTGATTGACAGGATTTACACAGTTCACTGCTCTCTGCTTTCTGAGAATGGAATATCAGCTGAAGTTCACTTTACTTGACACAGCAAATCCAATCCAATCAATTTCCCATGGACAATATCAACTACATCTTTTCTTGTTCGAGAAGCCATTTCACTCGGATATACATCACAATAGGGAAGAAAAGTCTGTCGCAACTTTCATTTCATGAGGACTTTATACTCAATGATAACATTGGATACTCAACTCCTTTTCACCACCTATATTTTACTCAATTTCCCTCTCCGCTTCCTGTGAAGTGATGAATCGATGATCAGTTATTTCATATTACCTCTCGAAAATAGCATGTTCACTCCTATGTTCACTGTTCATGTACATGTTCACTACTGTAATTTCACATAAGATGGAGGAATACCATCTTCCAAAAATCCACTTCACAGGGAAGGGGACGTTGCTGCGCTCAAGAGAATCCCGGTTCGAATCCGACCTGAATCACGTTCGGAACTCAGATTCAGAATGAGCTTTAATCCCAAGTATGTTTCATGCAGTGCAGAAAAAAAGAAGAGCAGACATACATAGGAGTTTAGACAATTAAAAGGAATATATCACAATAATACACTCACCTAAAGGATTATTAGGAACACCATACTAATACTGTGTTTGACCCCCTTTCGCCTTCAGAACTGCTTTAATTCTACGTGGCATTGATTCAACAAGGTGCTGAAAGCATTCTTTAGAAATGTTGGCCCATATTGATAGGATAGCATCTTGCAGTTGATGGAGATTTGTGGGACGTACATCCAGGGCACGAAGCTCCCGTTCCACCACATCCCAAAGATGCTCTATTGGGTTGAGATCTGGTGACTGTGGGGGCCATTTTAGTACAGTGAACTCATTGTCATGTTCAAGAAACCAATTTGAAATGATTCGAGCTTTGTGACATGGTGCATTATCCTGCTGGAAGTAACCATCAGAGGATGGGTACATGGTGGTCATAAAGGGATGGACATGGTCAGAAACAATGCTCAGGTAGGCAGTGGCATTTAAACGATGCCCAATTGGCACTAAGGGGCCTAAAGTGTGCCAAGAAAACATCCCCCACACCATTACACCACCACCACCAGTTTGCACAGTGGTAACAAGGCATGATGGATCCATGTTCTCATTCTGTTTACGCCAAATTCTGACTCTACCATCTGAATGTCTCAACAGAAATCGAGACTCATCAGACCAGGCAACATTTTTCCAGTCTTCAACTGTCCAATTTTGGTGAGCTCGTGCAAATTGTAGCCTCTTTTTCCTATTTGTAGTGGAGATATACTGGATGTTTTTCCCTTTTCACACCATTCTTTGTAAACCCTAGAAATGGTTCTGCGTGAAAATCCCAGTAACTGAGCAGATTGTGAAATACTCAGACCGGCCTGTCTGGCACCAACAACCACGCCACGCTCAAAATTGCTTAAATCACCTTTCTTTCCCATTCTGACATTCAGTTTGGAGTTCAGGAGATTGTCTTGACCAGGACCACACCCCTAAATGCATTGAAGCAACTGCCATGTGATTGGTTGATTAGATAATTGCATTAATGAGAAATTGAACAGGTGTTCCTAATAATCCTTTAGGTGAGTGTAAAAAGGCAATAAAATTAAATACAACACAATACAGTGATAAAAATATAGAAAATACACAATAGACAGAATTACGTATATATATAATAAAGTTATGTGCAAAATGCAATTGTACGAATGTGCAATGTGTGGTATAAGGTAATGTGCAAATGATATATTGAATTTGAGCATTGCACTATTGTCATGTTATATGTACAATGAAGAGTCCCTGCTGGCAACTTACTTTATCTTCAGAAAATGTAAACATCTAGTTGTTTTCCAATGCTCCATAATTTTCCATCATTACCCTGCAGAAAAATCCGGCATAAACCAGTGTTAGAGCTGGTATAGCTGGTCCACTAGCTATTTTTCAGCAGGATATATAAAAAAAAGCAGGGGCTGTCACACAGGAAGAAGCTCGGAAAAACCCTGGCACTGCTAGTAGTTACCCAGGGAAAGATCTTTCTGAACCAAAAAGGAAGCTGATTCTTGTTTGCACTCTGCTTTATCAGCTAAAGGTGCTGAAGCTGGAAAGTCACTTTACTAGCTGTATAGTACAAGTATCCAACAGCTCATGCCAGCAGCCTGAAAGAGAAGCATTGTCTTGGGTCAGTTCTCTCCCAGCCAGCCTGCTTTCATTATCTCACTGTTAAGGCCACCGCCACAGATCTGCTTCACATTGAGTGGATCAAAGCGCATGGAACAGGTCCTGCAATGCAATAATGTGTGTCTACAGGGGAACCCTGTTCTGGGAAAGTTCAATAGGTTAGAATATCAGTAAGATTTGCCGGCTGACCGTAACCGCTCACCTGTTGTCTGGTCTATGGGTTCTTAGAGCCGCACTCCGTCTCTGCTTCCTCGGACACTTAAACTATCAAAATGATATCCATCTGTTGGCATGCTGTGGGAAACACCTCCTTTTTGGGGTGAAGTTAGAGATGTGTCATTTTGAATAGGCTCTGAATGAATCAATGTAAAAAAAAAAAAAGAGAGAGAGAGAAAAGAAAGAAATCCTGTCGTTTTTTGAGAAAAAAAACTGGCAGCTATTATATATCTGTATGTATTAGGGGTGTAACAATATATCATGTATCGTGGATAGTGACAATATGTATTGTGTATAGATTACAGAGTTTTAGTGTCAGTACTACATTAAACTACTATATATAATGTTGAATATAATGTGTAATAATGCAATGGGGGAATATTTGTGGGTCCTGATAATGCCAAATGTCTAATATTACCAGTAAAAAGTGGCCTACATTATTTTAAATATATCTAGTCAGTGACAGAGTGCAAGCATATTCGTCTAAAATAATTCTGTATTTTCAGCTTCAGAATCATGAATATTTTTATTCTGGTCACTATTGTCCTGTGCGTTGGGTTTCCAGCACCAAGTCCAAGCCTATTCATTTACACCCACAATGTAATATAAAATTTAGCATTTTACTAAACAATATAACATTTTTTTTGTTAACCTTTTACCATGTGTCTTGGAGTATCGCAATAATATCGTATCGTGAGTTCATTATCGTGATATGTATCGAATCGTGACATGAGGGTATCATTACACCTCTAATATATTCTGTATATAAAAATACAGAACAACCTGTAAATTTTACAATTTAAAACTCATTTACAACACCATCCCCTAGACCTTGTGCTTTTTCCATTCCACTGACCTGCAAATCGGCCTTTAGTATCTCAAAATGGCATTTTTATTACTAAAATCTGTGGATTTCGGGGATTGAACACAAACTGCCTCGTTTACTGTTCAATACTTTTCAAATGTGTAAAACTTTATTTTTGAAAGATCCCAAGCATATTTTTCTGCAACAATATGTCCCAATAGCTTAGCTGTGTGCCATGCGGTGCCTATCATGTGACAGGGGTCCTGACAGGTGGCTGTCCTAGTTGCCTGTTCACAGGTTGTAGCACTTACTTCCAGCCTGACCGCTGCAGATTAAGTGTGTCCATCTGTCAGAAGAATTAGGAGTAGTTTGCAGGAATTCTCAGATCATGGAAAGGTTTGGCTTGCTGGGTAAAAGGGGGGGCTGGAAGGGAAAGGAGGGACCAGAGGGTAGGGGGAACTTTCATTGGGGTGTAATCCGAACCCCTCAGCCACCTGCACTTGTCCCGGAGCCCAGGAAATGGAGTACATGGGACTTTCTTTCAGCTCTCATAGTGAACTAATCCTACTTGAGAATTGCATGCAGACATATACGGCTTCCTTTATGGGGTTTGTTTAGGGGTGGTATGAAATTCACTCCAGCGTGGACTCCTTTAGAAATATCCTGCTAATGTTAGAAATGTTTAGGAGACAATGTTGGGCCCTACAAAGTACTGTCATACTTAATATGTCAATGTCTATGCATTATATAACAATGTTTATAAAAAAAAAAAATCATTAACATACAGTGACTTGATATACACGTATCATGTTTTTTAAACTTTTTTTTTTTTATTAAAGTTCATTTTTATATTTTTTAGGGGTGCATAAAAACCCAAAAACTATAGTGATACAACTGTCCTGATATCATAATACAGAAAAAGGCCTCATTAAAAGAAGGAGTTTTTTGGTAGTTTGACAATCTTCTATTATTATTATTAATTTTATTTAAAAAAAAAAAAATGTTTAAACTGCTTCACTATAATATTTGAAAACTTCTGGCTGCCAAAAAGTTATAATACATCTAACATGCAGAAACAGGTCAATACGTCTCTTAAAATATCAAATAATTTGATTTTTTATGACAAGGCAAGGTTAGTTCATGTTGTGCGAAGTGTGTAATTCATTGTATTTGTAAAAAAAAAAAAAATTGTATTTTTTTTCAATCATATGGAACCATGAATACACAGAGTTTGCCAAGAATTTGGGAAGTGTTTAAACTAGATTTCTTTATCATGGACACTCCATTAAGACTCACTTATTTATCTCCAGTCGTTGTCTTATTCGTTCTATTTTCGTATTTGCAAACTAAAGCAGCCATAACGCTAAAAAGTCCCAGCCATCAGGCAAACAAATGTTTGGCCCCCTCTTATCACCAGTTCAACATGCTCTCATGTTTGTTGGATTATGTCAAGCAAACATCCGATTTGACGTAATGAAACAGCCTTTTTGTAACTGCCCATGAACGTCTGGTGGTGTTAATTCCTGGAACTATGGCTCTGGGAAATTATGTTTTTTTTTTTTTTTTTTTACATAATAAGTTTGAGCTGAAATCGAACATGTATCTCATGCGCTGTTTGTTTCTGAAGGATAAACACTTGAAAATTATTGCAAAATCTCAGGAGAACGGCTCAACCCTTTCTGTGGCTAAAACTAAGCTTTTACTCAACCAGGGTGAGCCAACTCCAGTGCATGTTTCATTTCTAATGTGTCTCTGAAAGAGGTTCTTGTTGAAAAGTGAGGATATTACTTCATTTGTCCATTTTATTTTGCTAAAAAAAGTCATATTATATTATTTATCCATTATTTATTAAAATATTAAATGAGAATTGCTAATAATTAGTCATGGTCTTGACCAGTGTTGGGGGTAATGCATTACAAGAAACGTAGCTTATGTAATCAGATTACTTTTTAAAGTAACTAGAAAAGTAACTACTTACTTTTGAATTTTAGGTTGTTTTTTTTGTAACTTTTGGTTATTGTAGCTCTAGACTAAATGTGAGCATTTACTTATCTCACTTGCACAAAAACAGATTCAGTATGTCTCTAAATTAATAAAAACAGTGAAATGCAAACTCTGAATATTATGCAAACCTGCAATAATTAAATATGTTAAATTACACAAATATACTTTATGCATTTAATCTCACTTTATTAACCAATGTCTTTGCTGCTGACCTTGATCCAACTATCCTAATGATCAACTAATAAGCAAAAATGACTAGATAAAATCTTTTTGTTTCTATTTGTTGATTTTTCTTCTTCAATCCAGAATGGCAGCAGAGAGGTTTGTTTGAGTGGCTTTCTCTTCTGTACAGGCGTGACATTGCATTTCCTTCAGCCTGACTGATTATTTATTTCACTTTTGGTGTGAAAGGGCCTTAACATTTGCCAAAAATAGGACTTTTTTAAATTAAAAAACAATCAAGCAAACCCAGCCCAGGTGAAAAAAAAAAGTAATGCAAGATTACTTTCCATAAAAAGTAACACAATTAGTTACTTTTTAGGGAGTAATGCATTATTGTAACACATTATTTTTAAAGTCGGTCTTGACAAATTTTTTACTCTTTTTCCTTTTAGTTCTTTCAAGTCCAAGTAATAGTTTACTCTAAACTTTAAGTACCATTTTGTTAATTTAGAAGTAATTTCCTTAATGCAATTTAAATTTAAAGTACTTACACATAACAGGAGTATTTGGAGAAAAAACAAACAAACAAAAAAACATCTGGACATATTACAGCAAGAAAATGTGCTTAAACTGTGCTTAACTGTCTGAAAATAATGTCACAAAGCAACAAAAAATTCAAAAGTATCCCAAAAATCCCAATAGTCCTAAATAAACGTATTTATTTATGTATTTAATTCATATTTTGACCAGCAGATTCTCATTTTTCGCGAGATCCACCCTATACTCTTCTTCCATGTGAAAATAAGCAAATTAGCAGCGGCTGCAGTGGGACGCTGAGAACAGTGAGCTCATTTCCATATAGATGTAGTCCATTCCTGCCACCTGTGATCCCCATTTGGTCTGTTCTTATACAGGGCTGTTTTGTTCCCTTCCTCACACAGGGTTTGAGGCATTGACCTCCGGATGTCTCCATCCTAGACAATAACCCCCTGAAACTGTGACAGGCAAAACAGAGAATACAGCCTCCTGCCGCCCACATGCCCCTCAACAACACTTTCTCTCTTCACCCATGAGCAAACCCCCAACCCTGACTGTCCACACACCCAAACACACACACACTGTACCATCAGTTCAAACATTCAAAATAATAACACTCTAAAGCGTGATTGACTCAATGAGGTTTATGAAAAATCATAAAGGTATTCTGAAATGGACAGTTCAATCAAAAAGAAAAAAAAAATCATAATGAGAATAAAGTGAGAATAACATCCTTGTGTTTTTCAAAGCATAAACAATCCTGTGGGACACAAACAAATTTTCCAAGCGACCAGGGCCTTTCAAGCTCCAAAAAGGTTTTTTTTTCTCCTGCACTGAGCCAGAAATTCTTCCAGCTTCCCAATTTTATTCCTAATCTGAAGTGTTTTCAAAAATCATTCACAATAACATTTTATTCCTAATACACAGTAATGTATTACACTGTTGAATGTATTTTCTGATTTATGGAGTGATAAAAAGAGATCAAATATCCCTTCTGTAAAAAAATGTACTTGCTGCCTTAAATTTTTAAGTAGCCTACAATCAAATTGGCTGTGTAAGTTGTTTCAACTTAAAATGATGAGTTGAATCTCGTATCATTTTCTAATAATAGATTTCTTTTCTGGAAATGTGTGCAAATCAGTTATTTCAGAAAACTTTGCTTTTACAAACCAGTTGTTTTAATGTACTGTGATTGTTGTTAACATTTTCACCCTATCCACCTGTGGTGTCTTGCCTTAGGAAAACTAAAACATTTAAATAAAAAAGCATTTTGACAGTTTGCTTGAGGTCTTTTCCATGCAAAGCGTGCAAACAGCGAATAAAGGATGACTACGCATCCCGAAAAGGGGTTCAGCAAACAGCACTCGGTTCAAACAAGTGTCCATGTGGCCATTCAATACACAAGGGCATGTTTAGAAACGCGAGTGTAAACTTGAATGGGTCTGCCAAAGTCCAGCACTCATTCATCAAGTTACACTCAACATGACCCAAAGCTCCCCGGGCCTCATTTCGGATGAAATGTAGGGGTCGAACTATGAAACTACAGACTATAACCACTAAAGTTACAGCATGTTGCGCTACATCCAGCTCGACACAATCCTCTTTTCACAGCACTGAGGTCCAGGTAATTCAAAACTTGGAGAGATTAATCTGTCATGCCTGTAAATAACAGCAATTCACTGGAGAGCTAAACCTAACACGGCGCTAATATCTCTTTGATGAATATACATGCAAGCTTTAAATGATGGTGGGTGGGGTTTGTTCTGCTCACACAGGGAGTCTATGTTTCAGCATGCTGGTATAGTACATACAACTAGGTTGTTTATACACCGTGGCGCCGCGCTGGAGGGGCAGTACTCCTCTCTTTCAGTGAATGGAAAGGCACCAGATACCTCCCCCTTCGAGTAAATAGATCTTATCAATGAAAATAGTCAACCCTCCTCCCCATTGCCTTTTTATAAATGGAAATACCTGGCAAAATCTCGCCGCATTGATTTTTTACAGCACATGAGGGATACAGGAACTGGAAATAGTGCTGTCACTGTAAAATCAAACCTAGAATCTACTCAATAAAACTGAGGTAACAATTTGTAGTCTGTAGGTTTATTACACAATTAGGCGACTAACAAAAAGAGAGAGTTATGAATATTACATGTTAGCTTTTCTGTGGCTAACAAACATTTGATTAGCTTTTCTGTGGCTAACAAACATTTGCAATGGACAAATAAGTTGTTTGTCACAACTAACATTATTACAGCCATTGATTATTGGGTATAGCAATAATATAATATAGCCTAACAGTAACACTATAAACTTACACAACACCTAAGCACAAGCTCTCCTCTTCAACACAATGGCAACTGCAAAAACATCAATATAACAGAAACTCTTTTAAAGCTGCAGTCCGTAACTTTTTTGGGTTAAAAATTATCCAAAATAAAATTGAGCAAGTAAAAGTGTTCAAAGTGTTCAGAACTCTCTGCTTGCCTTAGCTTGATTCAAAACGGTAAGCTTGTAATAATGTTTTTAATTCCAGTGGTACTGGTGGATTTCCACGGGAAATTCAAGCATGTCTTTGCGTCATTACGTCACATCTGTCCACATAAAGAAGGAGTCTCGGCTAGTAGGCTGTGTTGCGTGTGAGGATGTTTATAGCTTTTTCTCACAGCACTTGATATAATTAAACTTATCAGTTTTGATTGTGGATCCAGAAAGGTTCAAACGACAATCACCAGTGACAACTGGAGATTCACCCGTTGTAAAATGCAAAAGACTTCGGACTTCGGAGTGGCAACAGAAAAAAAAGAGACTGCAACCGGCCCATGCGAAAACCAGGATGAATATCAGAAGGGCTTTTGAAAGGTGATGTGAACTCCGTGTTTTGAAGGGGTTCAAAATGGATGCAGAGACAGCTTTTTTTCTGCTGGACAGGAAAGACATAAGCGATTTACTGCAATGCTTTTTTCCCTTAGTTGGTCAGAACAAAAGTGGATGTTACTTACTTGTTCAGACGACATTTTCCGGTGAAAATTCTTATGTTGGTCATACTTCCAAAAAGTGGAATCTGTGATTGCGAATGACAGTATCCACACCGGCGCGGTGACTGCCAGCCGCACATTCTCCTCAAAACATTGGATTCATCCACACTGTGCCGTGTCGAGGCACAACCCACGTAAAGTTGATAATTCCACGAATAACTGCAATTGCAGATTTCAAACAGAGATGGCGACAAAGAGGAAAAACTACAGACTGCAGCTTTAAATGTCATAACCTAACTGAACATGAACAAACAGGTCTTATTCAAACTTTAATTTTGACATTTAATCTCCTGATCCAGCCCTATGCAAAGCATGCTGGGAACTAAAAATCAACTGTTTAGTTTCCGTTTATGCTGCAAAAATTATTTAGTAGTCTCAAATCAAAAATGTAAGTAAACTTCCGTTTTTACATAAGAAAATCATTTTTTTCAACTGTTTGTTTGTTATTCATTATTAGAGTTGATTTATTATCTATGTTGTATAGCAAAGACAAAAGTTTATTGACAATAAGCCACAATGACAGTGATAATCTGTTTCTAATGCTAACAATTCATCCTTGATGATTTACAGATGGTGAATGGTTCTGTCAGCACTATGAGCAATAAAACTGATTAGATTTTGGAGAAGTTTACATAACCACAAATGCATTTCAGAGAAGATAAATTAGCCATGTATTGGCCCAAAATCCATCTTGCACCAAAAGTGATAAAGAAAAGGTAAAGACAAGTGTGTAAAGTACGCCATCTAGAGGACAAGGTCTGAACATGTATGCTTTCTTTTTGGATAACATATAAAGCATAAAGTTTAGTGCCTTTAACACACACACTAAATTCTCACACTCTCTTTAATACCACTTTGTAGCGGTATTTGAGTAAAAGCAAAGGCCTATCCCATCATTCATCATGTTTAGGAACTCATGTGCCCAGAACCGGAAGAATTCGAATAAAACTTTTCAGTGCAAGTTAAATTAAGTGTTTTGTAAAAAGTTGCAACTGAGTTATCACTTTGACAAAATTGTGTCATCTTTTACACAGGGACCACAGAACAGACATTTAGCTTTGCACCTGAAGTCCATGGCCCTGTCCCAAATTGTTCTCCACTTCATGTCACGTTTTTGCTCATCTTGATTTCTCACAACTTGTATGCTTTTTCTGGGCGAGATGGAGTGAACTGCGGCACTGACAGATTCACACGAATGAGCACATCACGTAGAACTAAAGGCCAACGTTGGTATTTTTGTTAAATTATACATTAAATTTCGGCGGGACATTAAAGCTGCAGTCCGTAACTTTTGGCGCTCTAGTGGTTAATAAGCAGAACTGCATGCGTCTTGCGGAAGAACACTGTAGCCGGAGCTACTTCTCTCTGTATATATCTGTGATGAGTCACGCAGGTTCTAGGCTACTCCGCAGTGGTACGACCCAAACCAGTCTAAAATAGTCAGAAAATAAACACTTATTATATGTGTACCGTAGTGATTCAAGATAAGACGGATTCATGAAGGTGTCCTGTTTGTCATTTTAGGTTTCAGATGGGTGCTCGCGAGCGCCCCCCTTTGTGTTATGCGCCCGTGATGTGCACGTTTACTGCGCCCGCACTGAAGCAGCCGATTGGAGGAAGAATGCAAGGGTTTTAGATTCCATTTGGGACAGGGCCCAACTCGACTCTCTAGAAAAGTAAAATTACATTGGGAGGAAAAAGAACCCGGGTCATTCACAAGTTACAACCAAACTCACATAAAACCATTTGCACTGAAATGTCTAGAATTCCATTTTCAGCGATTTGGCCATCATAACAGAGGTCATATATAGACAGTGTTGTGGGTAACACATTGCAAGTAACTTGAGTTATGTAATCAGATTACTTTTTTAAAGTAACTAGTAAAGAAACATTACTTTTAAATAACACAATATCTAAGTTACTTCTTCAAATAAGTAACACAAGTTACTTTTTCTTTACCATTTATTGACTGAGATCTCTCGTTCATCCAAAAATGAAAATTGTGTCATTTACTCATCAAGTTGTTCCAAACCTGTATGAGTTTCAGTCTTCTGTTGAGCACAAAATATATGTTGGTAACCAGACAGTTGCCGGTAGCCATTGACTTCCATAGTAGGAAAAAAATACCATGGAGGTCAATGGCTAACAACATTCTTCAAAATATCTTGTGTTTAACAAAAAAAAAAAAAAAAAAAAAAATCATACAGGTTTGGAACAACTTGAGGGTGAGTAAATGATGACAGAATTTTCATTTTTGGGTGAACCAATGTCTTTGCTGCTGACCTTCAATGATCCAATTCAACCATACTAATAAGCAAAAATGACTTTAGATAACCATCACATTTGTTTTAATTATTATTATTTTTTTTTTAATCCCAATCTTCTTCAATCCAGAATGGCAGCACAAAGGTTGGTTTGAGCGGCGCCCTCTACTGTACAGGTCTAAATTTACATTTCCTTCAGCCTGAGGCTTTTTCATTTCACTTTTGGTGTGTAAGGGCCTCACATTAAGGAGTAACTCAGTATAGTAATGCATTACTTTTAAAAGTAACTTTCCCTAACACTGCATATAGACGTCTTAATGGTGCAGTAGCAAAAACAGAATCTGAAAAATCTGAATCTTCAGTGTCTCTAGGGCATTGGGAACATTGCTTACGGCAGCTTTAATTCGAAAGGTCAAAGAATTAAGGAAGCTTGTTTCTGCCACGAAATAAAACTATTTAAGAGATAATTGCTACTTTTTATCTAGCAATTCTGACTTTATAACACACAATTGCAAGTTCATATATTATATCATATATATTTTTAAAAAAATCAGAATTGCGAGATAAAAAGCATTTTATTTTATTTTTTATTCTATGGTGGAAACAAGCTTCCATAAAGAACCAAATTAAAAACGGCAGACTTAATTATAAGTGGACTTTATTATTTTTAATAAGGCCCTTTTGAAGTATCCACCTTATTTTAAATGTACGAGCGGCACAGCCATTTCTAACTTAAATTTGCAAGGCTTTCGGTGTCGGTCGCTTCCAGTTATTTTAGCTGTACAAAAACAGTCCGTTAAGCTACAAACTGGTATTTATATTCATTTGTTATCGTAATCATAAACACACTAGTTTTCAGGTAAGTTCATTAAAACATGTCTGAAATACAGGAGTTCTCAAAACATTTTACTGGATGAAAAGTAACATACATTTTTTTAGGCTCACAATGTCTGTTGAAAAGAAAATTGACCAATAAAAGCAAAATGACATCAAATACATAAATGCTACCAAGTTTGAAGGCCCTATGCATTCACATAATTGCTGTTGTGCTGCGTAGAAGCCTTCAAGATTGCAAAAACATTCGTCAGTATAACATAGCACTGTCTATACTCACTTACAGTAGTTCTTCTGCTGACTGCTATCGTGTTCAATAGCATAACGGATTATGACGAGTCTGTATGAATCCAAAGCCCATCAAACATACATCTAACATACCAAGCTTAAAAGAGTAAAAACTAGGCTCTTTCAGTTTGAGAAAGCATTAATGGTCTCTCACATTCGGTTCTTTAGTGACAAAGTAGCGTTTCAACCTTTCACAGTAACTTCATGTACAATTCCCTCGAATAAACGGACTCTTAAACTGAAGCGTTGGTTTAATATGGAGGTGCTAAACACTAATTGAACTATTGCTGATTTGACGTCTTAGCATTGGCATCAGTCTCTTATGCCAAGGACAATTTGCAATGTAATGTACATTGCAAAAATAAACAATGCAAGCCATACATTACACATATGCTCAACAGTCATCGAAAACTTGTTACATTTTTGTTTCCCTACTTGAAATTCGAGAGCGTTTTCACATTATACCCTAACAGAGGCTTTCATCTTACAAGCACGTTTGAAACTAATCAATTTCTTACTAGTTTGACTTTGTAAAAAGAGTAACACACCAGAATATACTGCAAGAATCTATGTTGTGACAACGTCAAGATGAACTTATGCGTTTGTGCCTAAATGGAAACTAAAATAAATCACCCTTATGGAGTGGGACTAATTTTTTTTATGATTGAACAATTTTAATCACTAGGACAACTTCAGTTTGGATGTGAGAACTGAAGCTTTAGCTTAAATCTCTAAGTATATGAAATTACAACGTACTTCCTACTTAAAGATTGGAAATGGAAAGGAGCCATGAGAAATGAAAGACAACTACTGCCCAGCCTAAACAAAAATGACTAAAATTGCTTAAAAATACATAGATTTCTCCAAAATTGCTGTAGAAAATCAGAACTTAAGAAATAAAGCACTCGAAGCTCCCAAGAAAAGCAAACTTTCCAAATGTTGCGCACTATCAAATCCAACGGCTTTGAACTCCAAAGACATTCATTCAACACAAAACGTGGAGCTTGAGCGTTTTAAGATAAAAAGCAACAAATAAGAGTATCGATCATATAGACAAAACATCTCCCGAAACCACCTTCAGGACCTGCATCTGTGTGTGGAGAACATGGAAATTAATTTTTGTAAACCAAACAAATACATAAACGCTAATAAACACTCCTAACACTCGAGAAAAAAAGAAAAAGCAGCACTCTTAAGTTTCGCCTCCGATGCTTTCGGATATGGAGGGGGGTGGGGGGTGGGGGGCTGTGGAAGTTTATTGTGGTCCCTTCAACTGTGTGTGAGAGTGACAGAAGGAATCAATGGACGGGAAGAGATGTATTGTACTGAATAGCTGGCATTAGGAGATGCACAGTGCAGACACACATTGACCTGTGCCTAAACAGAGGAAGCTTGTCACAAATGAGCAGAGGGCAGCCAACGTCGAGGGCATCTTCTCACTCATAGCCTTCAGTGAAGCTGTTCCAGTCCCCCCCGGACTCCAGACCCTCCTGGTTGGGCGGATACTGGAAATCGGGCTGGTAGTTGTCGGGTGGGCAGGCGAACGCATTTGGCCCTTTCTTGAGTCTGTTGCTGTGGAAATGGGGGAAATACGTTATTTGTTGACCAATAAAAAAAGGAAACGTTTTCAGGAAAGCAGCATGAGATACTCACTGGTTCTTGTGTTTGGAGCCGCTGATGTGGGCCTGGTACTGCTCCACGGAGTTCAGCTCAATATTACACACAGTACATGGGTAGCCCTTCAGTGAGGAGGCTGAGAGAAGTGACGTTTCACATTTTAGTGACAAGAACACAACAACAAAGAGTCATTGACAAATTTCAACTCTGAATAGAATTCGATTTGACAGATTCATTTGGATATTTATCAGGTACATCAAGGAAATACAAACAAAGTGATTTGTATACAAATTTACTAACATTTAATTTTAGAATATTATTTTTTTTATAATAACTTTTTAATAGGGAGGCACCCATATGAAAATTTGGCCGATACCGATAACTCTTTATATTTGAAAGCCGATAACCGATATACTGGTTGATAAATCTAAATTCAAATTTTTATATCATTTTTGACAGCCTGAATACATAAACAAGTCTCACCATTAAAAGCCATGCCTCAAACACACATTTATAATGTTCTCATTATAATGTTATATAGCCGATATGACAGACTTGTGCTGCACGTTGCAATTAACTCCTTTTTTTAAGTTAGTCCAATCATATTTCAACTAATTAAAAGCCATCATGGCGAACAGTGCGCATCTGAAGCGTCTCCGCTGAAGGAAATAACAAACAAACGATCCTTGATCTCGGTTCGGGACATCCCTATTTATTTGATGTAAATTTGTGTTTGCTGAATGCTGACGCTTTTTTATAAACCGTTTAATCTTTGTAAACAGAGAAAACTTTTTTTTTTATTCTATTCATTAGACTGAACTGTTAAACAGTGACGGTAAACTAATAAAGCCTGCCGTTTTCAGCATCGTCAAAATAAAAGTCCGACCCATCTTCAAAATGAAAGTCCCACTTCTGACACAATCGGCCAAAGAGAAACTTATCATACAATGCCTATAATTAAAAAAATGCCAATACCTGCCGATATATCGGTTGACCACTACTTGCAATAACCATATATGAAGGAATATCAAATTCAAAATATATATTCAACTCACTGTTTATTATGTTAAACAGAATTTGATGTGCATGCAAATGTATTCAATAATATTCCTTTTGTTTTCTGCAACCTATTCAGTTATGGCATTTGTAATATGGCAGCAATTATTTAGAAGTAAAAATAATGTAGATTAATAGGAATTTAATTGAAAAATAAAGGTTAAAAGGAACATTCCAGGTTAAATACAACTATAGATGCAGTCGCTTACCACTGAAAGTAATTTTAACTTCTAAAAACAAACAAAAAATGTTTTTCACAGAATTGTGAAGCCTGTACTTTTTTATAGCTCTCTTCATATTTATATATGAATTATTAATTAAAAAAAAATCTTTAAAGCCACCAAAATGAATGCTATTTTTCTGACTGGATGAAATTCTGAGATGTAATTCCTTACATGAGAGATGTAAGTGTAAGTCCTGTTTGATGTCATGAAGGCTGTGAGACCCCCCTTCTATGTTCTGACCTGGTACAATGGACGGCCCATAGGTCTCCATCAGCTTCTGTTTAGTCAGGTGTTTTTTATGTTTCTTGCCATTGTAGTGCTGCTGAGCCATGAGGGGATTGTTGAAGGAGGCCTGGCAGATGGAGCAGAAGCGGTTGGGGTCACGCTCTGCCGGCCCCTGCACACCTTTCGGTAGCCCTTCATCCTTCTTCACCTGTGCTTTGGGCTGAGGTAATGCTGGAAGATGAGGGACAACACAGCAGGTCAGCTTTTTAGGTGAAATGACCAGTTCGGAATATAATATTAGCGCTAGGACTGAACGATATTCTGTTTTAACATCGACATCGCGATGTGCGCATGAGCGATAGTCACATCGCCGGAACATGCGATGTGAAGGGTAGTAGCACTCATGGTGTATTAAAAGAACGGTAGCACACAGTAAACACGAGTTTGTTGTATGGCTTGTTGCTGCGGTGACATTTGCACGTTCCGCGTGCTTGCACAATGATTGGTTCGCTGTGCCGCTGCTCACCGCTCACAGCCAACATTCACTGGCAATCCTATAGCTAAAAATGGGCGACGAAGAGGAGGATGTTGACCAAAAAGAGGTCCTTTGCCTGGAGTGTTATAAAGTTGTGGATGGTTGTCTTTTTTAAAAAGTCTTTTGTCTTTTATTTTTCGTGTGCGCATTTAAGAGGAAAAAACAATGTTACGTGACAGTTCTCCATTACGGACGCGACCGTTATGATGCGGCACTAAAAGACTGCTTTAAAACTTTCACAGAGACCTCAAACAGAAAGCACAAAGCCTTTCTTTAAAACGAATTTCGTTTTGTATTAATTGTATCTTAATTTTAATCAGTGTTTCATTATCCAATTTCCTGGATTTAATAAATAAAAAGTTAATATAGCAGACAATAAATAATCAAGACATGGAGGCGCCAGCGCCTGAACCGAAATCATCCATGAACCGAAACCGGTAGCTCATCTATCTAAATATATCTATTATCTACAGAAATCTCTACTTTTAAAAATAACCATTCAAAACAAAATAAAACTGTATGAAATGTGCATTTCTCTCCGGCGTGTTCACTACTGCGAAGATCGCGAGTCAGTATCATCAGTATCGAGAGAGAATAAGATTTTTTTTACTTATTTTGAGGAATTAGGCTATAGCCTAATGAACAAACAAACATCTGTTAAGAGCGCCGCCATGTTCACCGAATTCTTACAGAAATATGTTCTAATTTTGGAATAAAATATTAAGTGACCTTTTTGTCATTTGTAATGAAGCTTGTTTATTAGTGAAATTATTAATATCATGGAATGGTAATTATTGACTTTAGCCTGGATTGATGGCTCGCAATATCGCAATATATATTGTTGGGAAAAAAATATCGCAATGTGGTTTTTTTTTCCAATATCGTGCAGCCCTAATTAGCGCGCTGTGTAATATTTACTGAATATTGTCTACAATTAGCATGTGAAAAAGAAGTGAAGTCAGTCATTGAATCATTCATTTAAACAATTTTTACAATTTTGAAATAAACTGCAGCAATTAATATTTTAACAGTGGGTTATGAATCGAGATCACAATCCTTTAACGATTAATCGTGAAGCTCTACTACATTGAATGTCAACATTTTTCTTTTCCTTATTGTGACGTATATCAGAGTGAAACAAAAACATTTAGAGTTTGTCCATAGGGAATTGATTGGATTGTGGTTTGCTATTGGTCGATCTCATGTGAGTGACAGGTTGTCCCGCCCTCGTGTCAGTAAACACGTCATCAGAAAAGAGAAGCAATATTGTTGCAAGAGGGAGGGGAAGAGATTTTGAATTTTTTTTAGGTTTTATGCATTACAAAAATACCCAGTGCAAAAGAACTGATCGCAGAGCAAGTCAATCTACTATAAAAAACAAGAGTACAGCTCAGTTTGTTCATTCCTGTATTTCAAGTACTAAATTGAATGATAATCAAGTCTTCTTACCAGGAGTCTGTTGACCGTAGGTCTTCAGGTGAAGGTTCTTGGAGTGAACTTTACCCTGGTAATGTGACTGTGCCACCACCGGGGAAGAGAATGCCATGTTGCACACATTGCAGGCTTTGTATTTGCCCTCTTCGTCGACATTACTTGTCTGCAAAACAGAACACTGCCCATTAATACAGGACACAAACATATCCGTGATCTAATATTCAGTAAGTCTCCATGACATCTGGTTGCTCATCTGACTTACAGCATCATCTGAAGACTTGGACCGTTTTGCAATAGGCTCCTCATCACCGTGAATGCTCATGTACCGGCGTACTTTGCTCGCATGTTTTTTGCTCTACAAGAAGAGACAGGAAGGTTAACATTGAGAAGGTCCTAATTTGTCCTTTAGCTGATATTTTAGAAAGTGAGTCCTGTCATGGGACAGGAACTTTAACCACTAAAGTTATACCATCCTCAAGTACTATTCATAGTTCAGTATGTGAAACAGTGTGTAGTATGATACTGTACATACAATGATAAATATTTCATCCAGTAGTACACTACAGTTGTCACAAGACCTCAAACATTTTCTAAGCTTTATTCAGCAAGGGGTAGTCAGTCTTTTTGGAAATATGTATAGCATTTTTCATTCACATTTTGGAAAAAAAAAAACATTCTTAAACTTTGACAGTCAGATCAAATGACCAGATGATTTTCATGGGTTATGCGAAGGTCATGTTGAACATATTGCATTGTGGGATACAGCCTTTGCACTTGACCCCTTGTCTACTTACATGTCATATTTCCTGTATTTGGCCCAAGAGTTGGGCGTGAAGACCGCAAGTGTGTAGAACTTAGATTACCCGATGGGACACACGTACAAAATAGTTTTGTAAAAATTGTGCGTGTGTGTGAAAGTGTGCGTAGACATTGGCGGATCCTCTTGATGATGAAAATTATAACGCAGACATCCAAAGCATACTTTGTGCTTAAGACTCAAATACTGCTCTGAAGCGGTTTTAGAGAGAGTGTGGATTCAGTGTGCGTTATGGACACTAAACTTTGCCATTTTTCCAACCTGGGACAGCCTTGCGCACTTGCTTCTTGTTACGCGCACTTCTTGTATTTTGTACACAAAAGTACCTTTTAAAGCAAGCCAGCTGACTCGGCGGCCATCTTGGGAAATATTTAGGGTGTGTTCACACATCGTAGTAGTTTGGTTCGCTTGGTTTGTTTGGCCTGAACCAAAAAAAAAAACATTTAGTCCTGGTCCGCTTAGCGTTCACATTGGTATTTTTACCACCAAACCTAAAGATACTGAACCTAAACGTATAGGAATATGTTCACAACCTGATTGGTTGGCTTTTATGACATAGCCTATATTTCGCCACGGAACTTACCGAACATCCAAAAACAACGCTGTGTGCTGGGACAAATGCGCTCGTTGTATGTGCGTAGCTCCATATGATGGTATTTTGACCAGCTCGTGAAGAGCTAATAAAGTGTGTAAATGAGTCAAAACAGCGGCAGGAATCCCTGGATTCCGGATGAATGAACCATGAGCAATCACACCAGGGTTCGTTTTAATCGAACCAAACATGCCAAGTGTGAACACACCCTTAATTCAACTAAACAATTGAATAATAGGCTATATTTCAAATCAGCAATTCATTCTGCCATGAACGGTATCACACTCTGTTTTACACTCTCTTATTTGGAACTTTCTTTATTAAAAGCACCATATTGGGCGTACAAATTTCTCCCTTTAAATATAGTTTAAGTGTCCTGCATCTACTATACACTGTCTCTGATAGCACTCAGCACAGTGTGCTGTTATATACTGTAGAGTTAATCAAATTCAGTTAGTCATCTGAGTATTGCATGCATACAACATTTTTTAAAGTATGCATACTGCAGAAATAGTACGAGTAGTATGCCAGCATGTCATTGTGAACACAGCCTGAAATACTTGCAATCAATATTTAGCCCTTAAAACCACGTTTTGTACTCTATCGGCTGACGAACAAAGGACGTGTTGCGATCATATAAACTTTGTCTATGTGAATGTGAAAGCTTACCTGATAATGTGCAAGTTTCTGGGATTCTGAGATTAAGACAGCGCTACACACTTTACACTGAGAATCGGAGAACAAGTCACTGTTCTCCTTTATCATTCGGTTCACTGAAAGACAGGTCAGCATCAGAAACAATCACTAGGGGCATTTCATTGTTGCATACAAGAAACATACAAAAAAAAGCTACAAGGCCAAGTTATGCAGACCTAAAATAGACTTTCTATGCATTTAATTGCAAGTATCAGACTATGTCTTACATCGACCTTGTGTACACTGTTCTGCCTATAGACACTAAAGCAGCAGTCCTGAGAGCTTGAGCTAGGCTACCATGCTTTACACTCCTTCCCACTCTCAGGCATTGTACATTCTCGGAATAAATGTCATGTTTTACTTATAAATAATGCATCGAAAGTAACACCATTTATTCTGATTGAGTGTCGCCGATCTCTTACCCTCGGCCGCCCCTGAAGGTAAATATGGAAAATCTCCATTCGGCTCTTGCTGCGCCATGATGGTTGCAGGAGGCGGGTTGCGCATGCGCAGACCAGACATGCGCCGCACAAGTCTCTTCATACCGAAATGCTGTAACCCATTTTTATTCTGTTTACAAACAAATATGTGCACCATTTATCCTACATGCTTCACTAAATTATTGATATGCGCCAAACAATGCGCATGCATGACACAAGGATATGTAAGAGAATCTAGACGAGGTAAACATGTCGTGTTGCTATAATTGGAGTGTAATTGAAGAGTTTATTTGCTAAAGGATCCTTACTTTTTTAACTTGGCAAGTAAAGTTACGGCGAATCTTCCAACTAGCTGTTTACAATCTTACAATTTGAAGTAACGCAAAATAAACTCTTAATTCCCCTTAAGACCATACATTTGACACAAATATGTAATTATTATCACCTCAAATGCTGTACTGACGCGTGCTGGTTTGAGAATAAATTCGGAGTCCAATTAGTAAATTCAGGAAGTGGTCTGACTCTAAATCGATCCAATTCTCGCGCTAACTGAACCACGATTTTGTTGTTGGTGAAAATTATAGGATATTTACTTTAGTTTTTATTAGCTGAACTTAGTCTTCAGCAAACTAAATTGGGACATATGAAATTATAAACAACATTGTAAATTAAATTTGAAAAAAATATATAATAAGCAGTAGGGCAGGCCACGCTGATAACAATCTATCAACAGTTTTACTTTACCCAAATTAACATGTATATTATGGATCTGTTTTTGATATTAGAAAAAAAATTATATTCATTGGAGTAAGTGGAGTGAACCTTATTTTGAGTCTATAAAAATTCCCCTAAAAAAATATCTGTCTATCTATTTTATTATTGCATTTGCGTTTTTTTGTTAAATGTCTTGAGAACCTATGGATCTTTTTTTTTTTTTTTTTTTTTTGTACATTTAAAATTCAGCGTCATGCGGCGACGTAATGACGTAAAAGAATCATTGAACCGGTTCTTTGAAACAAACCGATTCACGGAAATGATTCGATCCAGCGCGCGCGCTCTCGGCTATGACGTAACGTCTTTCTTGGTCTCTCTTGGCTCACGTGACTCTAGTTTCGTCGCTTGTGAAAATTTCCTGGAATTGAAATCCTTGTTTTTCGAGCCTTTGACTAGCCGAACTAACATTGTATTACCTGATATGAACATTGAACGCGTTCAGTAGGAGTTTCTGAGCAGTTAGCTGAGGTAGCGTCTCAGAGAGCGTGTCAAAAGGTGTGTAAGTTAGAGAGAGGGAAAATTAATGTTATTTGAGGTCGCAGGATGCCCCGCCGGAAGCGCACACCGGATGAAAGCGGAAGAAGAGCTAAAGTCAGCAGAGTGGAGCACAATGAGGAGACCCTGGTCATATCTGATTCTGATCAAGAGGTACTGTGTACCACCTAGTGTGTGTGTGTGTGTGTTCGTTTAAAGGTTTGAGAGTTGGTTAAGTGGAAAAACAACAACTTCTCCTTTAAGAAATACCATGGTAATAATTGTTTCTGCTAAATATTGTTAGTACCACATATTTAGTATTGGCTCAGTTGGCTGTGTTGTGTTGTGCTGTGCTCATTTCAATGCCAGTAAAGTCACCAAATGGAATTGCAAAATGTATTGTTTTTGTTTTTCCAAACATTCTAGATTCAATGCACAACATTAAAAAAAATAATAATAATGTGCCCCTGTAATCTTTAATCAAAATAATTTCCCTTCCCTCTTGCAACAACTTCTCTTCTCTGATGATGTAAGGGCAGGACAACCTGTCACTCACATGAGATTGACCAATAGCAAACCATCAATTTCCCATGGACAAAATCAAGTCCCGCCCTTCATTTCTTCTTGCTCCAGAAGTCCGTTTCACTCGGATATACGTCACAATAGTGAAGAAAGGACAATTGCAACTTCCGTTTCATGCGATTTTTATAACTATGACATTTTTATACATAACTGTGGTTCATTTTAAATGAAAGGAATAAAATGACAATAAACCGACTTTAGATTTGACCTTTTTATCCTCAGGAGGACGATAGTCCCCTTAAACGGTCCTCTCGGACATCCCGGAGGAGACGAAGAGAGAACGAGTCCCAACTACGAGGTACCGCAACTCAAGATTTTCTTAACAAATCATAAATTGTGCCTGAAATATTAGGCGTACATCTCATTCAGACCCTTCTGTGCCTCAATTCTCTTAAAAAACAGAGATGACAGAAGAAGAGATGCTGCTCTTGGCCATGAGACTGAGCGCCCAGGAAGCGGAGAGCGCTGCCGCAGAGAGACGACAGCTGGAAGACAGCGACATACAGAAAGCCATAGAAGAAAGTCTTCATGTTGGGGAAACACTTTTTCTCATAAAGGCTGGAATCCACTGCACGACTTTTAAAAATGGGAACAGATTTTAAAGGGGACATATCATGAAAATCTGACTTTTTCCGTGTTTAAGTGCTATAATCGGGTCCCCGGTGCATCTACCAACCTGTCGCCGCCATTTGGTTTTCGCAGGCGATAACAGTGTAACCAGTTCTAACGCAAAGTTCGAGCAAAGCATGCAAACTGTTCAGTTGTTGGCTGCGTAGACGAGCACTGAACACTATTTGACCAAAAAGTGCCACAGCTGTCTTATAAAGACCTCAGGAACTGTGTCAACCTGTGTAAAAGTTAAACATGACGGTCGATGCGATGAAGTCTGTGCAAATGTGTGGTGGATTCCATCCTTAAGTCTCACAAGTCACAAGTCTCATACCAAAAGAGCAGAATGGCATTAATCAAAAATGCTGTGTGTGTTTCTGCAGGAGAGTGCTGTAAAAGACTCTCAGGGTCAGGATGAAGCAGCCAGCTCTTCAGGTCAACCACAGCAGAATGTAGCAAATACAGCATTGCACTTGAGACGAAAGCTGTCTTACCCCAGACAAGATCAGAGACACAGCGAGAATGAGAGGGAAAAGACTAGTCCGCTGCTAGAAATGCCTGATCTGTCACAGGTGACCTCCTCGCAACTTTCATCGAGGAGTTTAACTCAGGTCTCCAAGACTCCTGCTACCTCTCAGGTTAGTTTTTACGAAATGGCTTCACATTATATATGTTTTCTTCTTAACCCTATAAAGCCTACTGTATCATATTTGATACCCAAATTTCCAAGGCCTCTAATTTGTCAAAATGATCTCAAACTTGCTTTTGTACGCAATCTATTATATACCTTCTTTCATCTGATTGATAGTTTATACTGATTTAGCAAGTAAAAGGCCTGTTTTGCTGTATATGATACACAACAAAAATATGATGCACAACACAACACAAAAAGATCTAAAGGTTCATTTAAAAATACAGTTTTTGGACTTTTATTTCATATATAGTTAAAGGGATAGTTCACCCAAAAATGTAAATTCTGTCATTAATTACTCGCCCTCATGTCGTTCCAAACCCGTAAGAACTTGAATGAAGATATTTTTGATGAAATCTGAGAGCTTTCATAGGCAGCAACGTCACTGCAACTGTCAAGACCCAGAAAGGTAGTAAAGACATTGTTAAAATAGTCCATGTGACTACAGTGGTTCAACCTTAATGTTATGAAGCGACACAGCAAAATACGACTTTATTCGACAATCTCTTCTCTTCCACGTCGTTCTTCTGCGCTGTTGGCGTAGTGTAAACAGTGCAGCGCTTCCTGGTTCTACGTCAGAACATCGACTCAATGTTGGCTATGCTAGCTCCTGCGTCAGCATCACGCGCATGTGTCGTGGTGCTCACGTGACCAGCGTCGGCCAATAGTGAGGCGGCCCGGAAGCGCTGCACTGTTTACACTACGCGAACAGCGAAATAGGAGATCTGACACAGAAGAGAAGAAATTGTTTAATAAAGTAATTTTTGTTTTTGTTTTTTTGCACACAAAACAAGTATTCTTGTCACTTCATAACATAACATTTTTTAACCACTGTAGTCACATGGACTATTTTAACAATGTCTTTACCTTTCTGGGCCTTAAAAGTTGCAATGACGTTTAGGGCTGGGCAAAAAAAATAGATTTTTCGATTAATCGTTTTTTAAAATGTGGTCGATTCAAAATCGATTCTCAAAAGCCACAAATCGATTTTTTTCCATATTTGTTTATCTATCACCCAAAAGCCAGTATTAGCACTGTTATAGCCTTACAGCTAATGCTGTGAGATTTTATGTGTGTTTTATCTTAAACATAAAATAACCTGATCCTGATTGATCAAGGCGTGCGACTGTTCTGACTTGTCAATTTTCAGCATTAATTTTTCATCTTGTATCAAAACCCTGTCCATTCATTGTATGCATTTGAAGTTGGGTTATATATCCAAGTGTCCCTAAAATAAAAAGTGTTTAATATACAGGTTTGTGGCTCTTAATTTCTTTTTATTAATTAACCACTTGTAAACTTATGTTCACTGTTCTTTTTTTTATAAATATAGGATTTGTATTAAATCTATATTCATTGAGTCGAATCGGGAATCGAAATCGAACTTAGAATCGAAATCAAATCGAATTTAGAGCTTACGAATCGAAATCGAATCGAACTGGAACATTTGAATCGATACCCAGCCCTAATGACGTTGCTGCCAGTGGTTGGTTCAGAAACCAATTTCATCAAAAAGATCTTCATTTGTGTTCCGAAGATGAACGAAGGTCTTACGGGTTTGGAACGACATGAGGGTGAGTAATTAATGAACTATCCCTTTAATTATAAAAGAATTAACCTTCCCCTTTGTTTCCCACATGTTGATGCATATTCCCAGGACAAGACCGCAGATAAACTGACAGTCATCAGCGACACTCCGGAGGATGAGCTCTTCAAATCTCGCTCAGAGTCCCAGTTGTCCCCTGTCTTCCCCAGGCATCGCAGCTTGATTCGCCAGCCTATAGTGTGTGTGGAGAAACTGAGTCAGGAACTCATCCCGGGGAGCTCAGGCTCGATAAACTTTCACACAGGGGACAGCACTGCCACTTCCACCTGCGCTGACAGGTCTCTGTCCCCACAGAAGGATTCACCTCTTTCCGAATGGCCCGTCTTCACTCAGGATCGCTTCAAACCAACAAGGGATCTGCCAGAGGACAAAGATAGCCAATCAAATGCTAACGGGAAGGAAGACGATACTCAAATACCTGATGAAGACACTGCTTTAGCAACACAGCTGAGCCAAGGTTTGAGCGCAGATCCAGATTCGTGCCTTTCACCTTCTAGAAGATCCCAGAAATCAAGCCCCAAATGTGTGCCCGAAAACAGCAATGAAGACGTCACTGAAACAAGTGTAAGTAGAACAGCATAAAACTATGTAGATGTTTATCAGTTACGCTACTGTTCAACCGTTTGGGATTACTATGATTTTTTTTTTTTTTTTGATGGAAATTATTTCATTTAGCACGGATCAAAAGTGAGTTAAGTCTTAATAATGTTACAAAACTTTTCTATTTCAAGTAAATGTTGTTCTTTTGAACAGTAAAGTAAATGTTTCCACAAAAATATTAAGTACCACAATTGTTTTTAACATTTAACACCAAAAAAAATGTATCTTAAGCACCAAATCAGCATATTAATCAGAATGATGGAAGGATCATGTGACACTAAAGACTGGAGTAATGATGCTGAAAATGTTGCTTTACCATCACAGGAATAAATTATGATTACGTTTGAAATGAAAAGTGGATTTGAAATACTGTTTTTACTGTATTTTGATCAAATAAATGCAGTATTGGTGAGCATAAGAGACTTCTTCCAGAAACATTAAAAAGTCTCACCAACCCCTAACATTTGAACGATAGTGTGTATATTCTTCAGAGAGCTTCATTCTAATCCCATTCACATGTTTTTTGTAAAGACTAGTTCTATTTTATCAGGTTTTGACTGAATTAAAGGCCAATTCACACTGAGGATGACAACTATAACAATAAAAATATAGTTTTAAAAATCGTTCTGTAATCAGAAGCAGAACGTTATTCTGCATTGGTGTGTGGATAGTTATCATTCATGGTCTCAACAGGCCTTAATCCTCTGTAATGCATGTTCTAATCATTTTTATTTCAGAGATTTAATTTATAACACAATTCTGCTCTTGGAGAGCTACCCAAGAAGGTCTTATGTGTAAAAATCTGTGGAAATATTGTAGTATCTGTAAAATCCTCGACCTACTATGTTACCCATATGTTCTCATTCTGTATAGGATACATCAAATGTGAATTGGGATTCGCCCTAGATCTTCAGAGATGAGATTGAACGTGCCTGACTCCATCTATCATCTCTATTTGTGTTCTAACTCTATTGTGTTGTTATCATTTTAACAGAAAACTCCTGACCAAAAGCAAGTGGAGGATCAAACCTCTCAGGGTGAGAATGTAAAATCTGACACTGGTATGTTGTTTCTTACACTCCTCCTCTCTACTGTGGCCTTACTGGCAATGTTTGCTCTATTTACTCTGAGACATATGGCTTAGAAAGAGTTTACAATTTTCAACTTGCCATCTTTGTCTGATGCTGCAACACAAATATAGATTAACTTGCATAGTTCATTTCTAAGTGGTACTTTGGGGATGTATAGTCATGTCAAACGAAGTGATTAGTGTTGAGTATTGAAGTAAGGCAGTTTGATTGTGAGTTCTGGCAATAGAAAAGCATTTACTTCAAGTTGCAAGTGTGGTTGACCCACTGTTGCTGCAAGACTGAGCTGTGTTTTGTAGTATTCGTCACCACACAGAGCGAGTTTGGTTCCTGCCGACAGGGCCTGACAAGTTATTGGGTTCTCTGTGCGATGGTTCCATACAAATGTTAATTCAGCAAGGACAATTGGTCAGCCTTTTTTTAA
Organism: Squalius cephalus; assembly: GCF_949319135.1. Lineage (NCBI taxonomy): Eukaryota > Metazoa > Chordata > Actinopteri > Cypriniformes > Leuciscidae > Squalius > Squalius cephalus. The sequence continues at coordinate 25,308,897 of NC_137138.1, read as the reverse complement.
AAAAAAGAAGAAATTATATAAAAGTTGAAAAGCTCCTATTGACATACTCTACCGTATTTATACAGAGTGACCGTAAAGACATGTATAATGTTAGGAAAAAATTATATTTCAAATAATTGCTGTTCTTTTAAACTTTCTATTTATCAACGAATCCTACAAAAACATATGTAAGAAGTCTGAGAAGAGGCTTCTTTCAAAAACATGTAAAAACAAAAAATCTTTTGAATTTTTGAACACTTGGGTTCACCCTAATCATTTCATCATGTGTTAATCTGCAGAAAAAGCTCCAAACCAGTCTTGGAATGAAATCACCAGTCACATGGTCTTGCATTTAGCAGATGATGATGATGATGAAGATGATGGCAGTGAAGAGGTAGGCAGGATACGGTACTTTAAAGTTAACAGTTTGTAAATTTAAAACAACTGCATGTTAATGCACAAGGATATTATTATATTAATCAGAATTGAATGTATTCCGATTATGTAAGCCCCTTGTAAGCACAATATTGCCATAACCAGTTACAGCTAATGTTCTGGTTTCTAGAAATTTGAATCTGCCATATGCCTGTATTCAGAATTTTGGGTCAAAATATCCACATAAATGGACATTCACTTGTATCAGTGCCAAAAAATGTCCAAAAAATATAATATGTGCATGTCTTCGATTATTGGGAATATGCTGATTACAAAAATATTCCAATAGCTACATCCAGGTTTAACCAGAATTGGAAAATGATGTCATTTGCAGGTTCTCTTCCCAAGCCCGGTCAAGAAGATTTCAATCAGGACTAAGCTTTCTCCAAACCAGTCTTGTATCTCTTCAGCTACCATCACCCTCGATCCTTCCACACAAGACACACAAATGTCTCGGTCTGTCCTGGAGGAGAACTCAAGAGCATCCAAAGGTGCTGAATCCCAAACCTCTGACCGTAAACCTACACATACTTCAGTGGGAAAAGGACCATGCACGATCTCCTACTACTGGGGAGTGCCTTTCTGTCCCATGGGGCAAAGCCCGGACGAGTACACGCGTGTGATCATGTGTCAGATGGAGGTGTACGAGAAGAGCCTGAAGGAGGCCCAGCGAAAGCTGCTGCGCAAAGCAGATTGGGGGCAGCCAGTGAGTGACATCAACTGTCAAAACGTCACATTACAGCGTTTATAGGAACAATCTGAAACTGATCAGCTTTCCTTATGAATATTCCTCAATCCTCAAGATTGCCAAATGATACATTTGTTTGTTTTTAGGTGTTGCCTGGGTCCTCGGAGAGGCCGTTCGCTGGGAGGAGATGGAAGCGCAACAGAGCTCCTCAGCTGTCAGAGGATGAGGAGGAGAATGAAGAAGAGGGAGGGAAGGAAAAGAACAGAAAAGTGGTAGAAGAAGAGAGGGAGGAAGAAAGGCAGGGGTCTGTGGTGGGGTCACAGGAGGAGGCTGAGGGAGGACAGAGCGAAACATACGTAGTCGTGTCTTCTCCAGAGACAAAAGATGAGCAGGTGTGAATCAGGGTGATTGTTTAGATCTAGAGATGTCGGTGTCGTGTGAAATTAACCGATTTTGTTGTCAGAACTAGAATTTCAGCATGTCTGCTTGGATCCATGGCTCCAAATAGCTTTCTAGGGTTGTTTTTTTTTAGTGTAATACCATCATCAACCACAAGATGACACTCCAGTTATTGACTGTGACAAAGACAGCACCTGTTGCTGATATCTTGTTTGCCTTCTCAACAGGAAAAAAGCCCTTTCCTCAGCCAAGAGGAGCCTGTAACTGCAGCTGCAAATAGATCTTTCAGGTAAAATAGCGTGTAGTTCTGGTGTTTCCACCAATTATGTCACACATTCTACCCTTTGAAAGAACTAGATGACATGCTTATTTCAGAAGCACACAGTCAGCACCACATTTAAAAAAGTATTTTTAATAGTCAAGTCAAGTCAAGTCAACTTTATTTATATAGCGCTTTTCACAATACAGATTGTATCAAAGCAGCTTCACAGTATTAAATAAAATAGTACATCAGTGTTTGTTTCTAGTGTAAAACGTCCACGTTTGGTAATGCTGAACAATTACTAATATAGTAATTATGTCTTGTAATGCATTGTATGGTCTAATATGCTTAATATAGGGTCTGTAAGTTAAAAAGACACAAGACGTGTATTATGTTACAAAAGATTTATATTTAATTTATTCATTATTATATTTCATTTATTTAAGATTTATATAATAAATGCTTTTCTTTTGAACCTCCTGTTCATCAAAGAAAAAATGTATTGTAGTATAATATGAATGTATTGTATATCATTTACATTTGTTTTATTGCATATGTACCCATTTTATTTTTCTCATTTCTTATATGTGACCCTGGACCACAAAACCAGTCACATGGGTACATTTTTTGAAATTGAGATTTATTCATCATCTGAAAGCTGAATGAATATGCTTTCCATTGATGTATGGTTTGTTAGGATAGGACAATATTTGGCCGAGATACAACTATTGAAAATCTGGAATCTGAGGGTGCAAAAAAATCTAAACATTGAGAAAATCGCCTTTAAAGTTGTCCATTTATGTTTGTGATTGTGCTGCATTCACTCACAAAAATACATGTTTTATATATTTACGGTAGGAAATGTACAAAATATCTTCATGGAACATGATCTTTACTTAATATCCTAATGATTTTTGGCATAAAAGAAAAATCAATAATTTTGACCAAAAAAATGTATTGTTGGCTATTGCCACAAATATACCCGTGCGACTTATGACTGGTTTTGTGATCCAGGGTCACATAGTATTTGAAGGAATAGTTGGCATAGAACTGAAAGATTTACTCAAAGTGATGAAGTGGATGGTGCTGAAGCTCTAAAAATGGACAAGTAGCATCATAAAAGTATTATAAAGCTGTCGTATCGCATCTCATTGACAGGAAGAAAACTCCGTGGGATATTTCAGATGAAACTCAAATAAAGGGTCCAGCTGAGCAAGAGGAACAGGAAGCCCAGACTCATGAGGGTTGTGACGAGGATGACATAGTTTGTCCAGGTAAGTGACTCTTCAGTAGATGATGAAAGCCTTTCCTGTGGCATAAACATAATTCGGTTGAATGTGAATACAGAGACTCAGATGACTGAAAACAGCTCACCAGAGCTAATGATCACCAGTCCCGCCAGTCCCGCACAGGTACAGTAGCACTATACAAACACACAGGCAGCATCCTTTAAGAAATACACTTTTTATTTACAAGCAGATTGAAGGACCTTGTAATTGTAAGAGAGCTTCCCTGGTTCACAGCCCCAGTCTCACACTGCCAGCGAGGTGATGGAGGTGGAGGAGGGAGACGGTGCGTCTGTGGCAGCGGAGGAGATGATGGAGCAGGAGATCGATCCAGCAGAAGCTGCTCCTCCTCACGGTCAGAGGATGGAGTGTCCCATGTGCTCTAAACTCTTCCCCTTCAGCAGGATCGAGATCCACGCAGCTTTCTGTGACGGAGAAGCAGACCAGCAGGAAGAACAATCACAAGGTCACCTTTATTTATAGAGCGCATTATACCATGAAGATTGTTTCAAAGCAGGGTTAAACAGGAGAATAATGATTGAGTGATGGAAATGAAAGACGATAGTAAAGTCATTATTGAGCTGAAATCAGTTCTGAGATTATTCAGTTCCGTTCAGTAACTGTAAGTATGAAATGAGTTCAATTCAGCTGTAAAGCAGCTCTGTAGAAAGTAGATCCAGGGAAGAAGATCAATCATATTCATTATGCAAATATTATGATTATTATAATGGACTCTATGCACAATCGTGTTCGCATTTAACATCAGTGTCCATCGTGACTTCCGGTGCTGTGCTGGGTATGGAGATTTAGCACAAAATTAAATCTTCAGGTGTCACATAACAGGACAAATTAGCATTGATCCGATCCACCTCGGATCACATTAAAGGTATTACGCTTCTGGGATGTATTACTAAAACGTTATGGTTATACTATAAATGTTAATAATGTATTAATGTATCAATTAGACATATGACAGAAAGAGTTTGCGTAGCACTGAGATTTTAGTGGAAATACATATGCAGTCGGTGTGCAGAGTCTATTGTCTGTGAGATATTTGTGGAAAAGGTCAATAAATTTGTGAAATGAAATATTTTATTTTATTGTAGTTGTTGCCCGACGGAAGAGGACCAGAGGAAATTTAACAGAGCGATCTGGCAAGTAGGTGAAGCAAACATGAACATGTTGAGAATAAATTACAATAGTAGTGTCATAAAAGACACGACACACTGTCTTTTAATGGTCTTTTTCTTCACAGATCAGCAGAGATGGAGAAGTGCTTCCTGTGTCAGGAGTTGTTTTCTCCCCAGGAGTATCCAGAACATGTTAAGTCATGCTTTAAAAAGAAAGACATGGGAACTAATCAGGTGACCGTTACATACTGAAACAAGTATGCTTACTCATCATTTTTAAATGTTTAGCGTTCGACATTCTTAATTTGCTTGTCCGGAATTTATTTGAATTTTTTTGTGTTGTAAATATAATTTTTTGTGAAGCAATATTCTCATCACTGTTCAATCAGCATTGACATATTTAAATCTGCATATTTATGATATTTTCACCTGTATAAAGGGCATTTTTCCCCTCTAATATTATAAATATATGCTTTATCTTTCATTTTAAATTCTTAAATTTGATCAATAAATTAACTTAGAATAAAAAGAAACTATAGGACTGTTACCAATCAAATTAAATAATTTACACTAAAAAATTAAAACTGCTTTAAATAGTGTTATGAGATTTGTTTTTAAACATTTTTTGAATATACAAATAAGAAATGTTGGAAAGAATGATACTTTTAAACACTAAACCGCCAGTAGGTGGCGGCAGGTGACCGTCTTAATGAGTGAGTCATTCATTCAAACGATTCGTTCAATGAGTCATTGAATCTTTGACTCAAGTGACTTAATATGAATTACTTGTTTATTGAACTGTCATATTAAATCAGTGTCACATTTTCAATTGTGATGTTATTCACACTCTTGGTCGTGTGATGTTGCTTAACTGTATCATATGTTATAAATCTAAACTCCACATTTTGAGTTTCTTTGTTTGTGCTGCGCTCATTTGTTTCCATTTCTCCTCGCCTCGATAGCGCAACCTGGTTACCGTCAGTACATTATAAATGTTATATTATTATCCACTATCAATCGGCACTTATGCTAAATGAATGCAGAATCGTTCTCGCAATTTGGTGATTCCCTAGTTATTTTGTTATTGCCGTTTTAATCAGGCTACTTGTCCAGTCGGGCAATTATAACTCTCTTTCACTTGCCCCTCCCAAAAATCCACTCGTCCCAGACAAGCGCTAATGTCGTGTTTGTATGGAGTTTCATTATTGTAGTGTTTTTGCAGGAAAACGGCCTACTTTCTGCTCTGGAACGGACAGAACGGAGACCCACAGGTGTGTAATATTGATTTACATTTACATTTATTGAATACATTTGCATATTGATTGAATTTCTGCTGTTTATGCCAATAAAGCTTGAGCGATGAGGCTTTTTATTATATTTAATTCTTCACTTTCAGGCGGTGATGAACCTGGACCATCTGATGTTTCTACAAAGAGCAGCTGGTACAATTTCAATATTGTTTGCTAAACATTGTATGTGCATATGCCTTTCATTTTTTTTCCCCATAAAATCAGCACTGATCATTTCATGAATGCTTCCCCAGCGGTCTTGCCGATCCTGCGGTGACGGGGACGTCTGAAAGTGTAGACTCCTCGTCGATGGCTTCTTGTCCCAGTAACACCTTCAGTCCTCGATCAGAGAACACCGACTCTATTGACTCCTGTAAGAACAGCCTAAGACTCTCAAGAAAAAGAAAATTCAAAAAATAGTGTCGACGTGCTTTTATTAACACTGGTGTCTGTGCTTTTCAATGCCTCTCCGTTTCTATGGCTTTTTATAATGAAAAATGCACAAATTTATATATTTAAAGCCTTTGTTGTGTTATAAATGTGTATTAAATGATATTGACAGCTCATGACCTTTGTATTAAGTGACTGTTTTAAACCTATCAAACATACTTCGGCCTGCGCCCTTCATGGAAATTTCACGATCGGAGTTTCACATGAGGGAGAAAAAGTTCCCCACGCATATGAAAGAAAGTCGCGCTTCATCGAAGTTTTTGTGAGCGCACCTTTACAGCAATCTTTTCTTTACATTTTCATTGAGAAGCTTGCAAATATTTACCATGTCGTTTTCTGAATGTTAAGTGCTGGGTATAACAAATCAAAATTGACCCTATTTACTTTGTTAACGCATATTACTAGTCTTGTGGTAAACAATTAATCCGTGCAAGTTAATACACAGAAAAAAATTGTTTGCCGTCGTAATCTTTAATCAAAGTCTGAAAAGTTACTTCCGGTCTGGAATGGCGTTCCTTCTCTGATGATGTAGGTTTGACGGCTTGGGTTGGGAAACGCTTAACCACTCCCCTCAAACCGTTAGTCTGTAATGAGCAGAGATGGAGAGGAGGAGCGCTAGAGTAAAACCCTGCCCTCTGTTCAATATTCCCTTTCACTGGGAAATACGTCACAACACTGGAGAGAAGTCGTTTGCAACTTCCGGTTCACGCGGACTTTAAGGGCTTACAGAAATGTTGTCTTTCTCTAAATATGCTAGTCAGTCTCCGACCAGATGAACTACAGGTTGACTAGAAATATTTAAGCCACATGGAATGAAGTAATGCAACATTAATATGCCATTCTGGTTTCTTTTTAGTTGGACACACACACAAACACTCACACTCACACTCTCACTCACTCACTCACTCTCAGGAGCAGAGGTTTGGAATAAGCAGTGATTTTTTTGTATTGTGTCATTTGATTTGTGGAATGGCAGCGCCATCTTGTGGAGTTTGTATGATACAGCACTTCATTGTAATTTCTTTTAGATTTCCGTCACACTTTTTCCAACATTATTGATAACTGAGGATCAAATCAGCATATAGAAGCATATTGGATCATGTGACACTGAAGACTGGAGTAATGAAGGTGAAAATTCAGATGATGATTGAAGAATTGGTCTGTGTTTTCATGCTTTCCCCCTGCACATGTGCAAATGTCCTCAAAGAAAAGAGAGAAATGGAGGGAAACAGGAGGAATGTATGTCACAGAGTGAGGGAGGGGGTGACGTGTCTCTGTGGGACACTTTGTATTGAAATTGTGACCCAGTTATGTGGGATTCATGAGAATGTCCTAAAGTATGGACAGAGCAAGTTTTCTGCACTCCATATCTGCAGTGGAAAATAAAACGTGAAAACTTTGAAGGTCCAATACATTTAAGTTTTTAACACGTCATTTTTTTAATGACATTTAATTAGTATTCCTGATGTAATGTAACAACATAATGAATCTACTTTATAGATAGGTTAGGTTAATAATAAATGCAACATTGTTCATTGTTAATTCATGTTCATCCATAAAACATGAACTAATAATAATTGACACAACTTGAAATGTCAAAAATGCATTAGTAAACGCTGTAAAAAAAAAAAAAAAAAAAAAAACTTTTTCATTAATTCATGTTAACAAATTGAAGTTTATTGAATTTTTAAATATTAAATATTAAAGTTTTATGATTATTTTATGTTTAAATAAAGAAAATATTGAATCAAATTTATTAAATAAACACAACTGACATAAAGAGCCATTATGTGTAAAATAATAACGGTTATGATGCTTGCAGGCATTATTTGCAAAGCCTCAAAACCAGTTCCCATGTAATTTGACACTGAAATATATGTGAATATTGTGTCGGAGAGGATCTGTATGTGTATGATTATGTAGAAATTCTTGGAAATGCTCCACCCTCATTTCATCTTACAAAACAAAGAACGTTTGGGTTTAGAGTGTGATACACATACAGAAATATTAATCTTTGAAAGAAGCCTGCACTTCACACATTTTATGTTCAAAAAATCTAAGATTATAAACCATCCCTGCTAAAACAAACAAACAGCTAAACCAAGCTAGGCTAGTTAGCTGGTCTTAGCTGGTTTAAGCTGCAAGTAGCTGGTTTAAGCTGGTCTCGGCTGGTTTTAGCCATTTGTTTAGCTGCCCAAACTGGTGTTCTGCTGGTTTAAGCTGGTCTCGGCTGGTTTTAGCCATTTGTTTAGCTGCCCAAACTGGTGTTCTGCTGGTTTAAGCTGGTCTCGGCTGGTTTTAGAGGGGTTTTAGCCATTTGTTTAGCTGCCCAAACTGGTGTTCTGCTGGTTTAAGCTGGTCTCGGCTGGTTTTAGAGGGGTTTTGGCCATTTGTTTAGCTGCCCAAACTGGTGTTCTGCTGGTTTAAGCTGGTCTCGGCTGGTTTTAGAGGGGTTTTGGCCATTTGTTTCGCTGCCCAAACTGGTGTTCTGCTGGTTTTAGCTGGTCTCGGCTGGTTTTAGAGGGGTTTTGGCCATTTGTTTCGCTGCCCAAACTGGTGTTCTGCTGGTTTAAGCTGGTCTCGGCTGGTTTTAGAGGGGTTTTGGCCATTTGTTTAGCTGCCCAAACTGGTGTTCTGCTGGTTTAAGCTGGTCTCGGCTGGTTTTAGAGGGGTTTTGGCCATTTGTTTAGCTGCCCAAACTGGTGTTCTGCTGGTTTAAGCTGGTCTCGGCTGGTTTTAGAGGGGTTTTGGCCATTTGTTTCGCTGCCCAAACTGGTGTTCTGCTGGTTTAAGCTGGTCTCGGCTGGTTTTAGAGGGGTTTTGGCCATTTGTTTAGCTGCCCAAACTGGTGTTCTGCTGGTTTTAGCTGGTCTCGGCTGGTTTTAGAGGGGTTTTGGCCATTTGTTTAGCTTGCCAAACTGGTGTTCTGCTGGTTTAAGCTGGTCTCGGCTGGTTTTAGAGGGGTTTTGGCCATTTGTTTCGCTGCCCAAACTGGTGTTCTGCTGGTTTAAGCTGGTCTCGGCTGGTTTTAGCCTTTTTTTTTTAGCTGCCCAAACTGGTGTTCTCCTGGTTTTAGCTGGTCTTGGCTGGTTTTGGCCATTTTTTTAGCTGCCCAAACTGGTGTTCTGCTGGTTTAAGCAGGAGCCTCATTTATAAAACTTTGCGTAGGATTTGCGTCAGAAGTGGCGTACGGATGAAACATAGGACGTGCGTACGCACAGAAATATTCGGATTTATAAAACCGTGCGCACGCACATCCTACGCAGTTTTCCCTTAATAAATCACAATCAATTCTAAATGTAGCGCAGCTTTTGGGGCTTCATGTCACGCCCATAGTTGCCCATAAATAGTCCGTGAAACTCCCACAAGTTAATATTCATTGATTGCGAAATCATGGCAAACACAGAGAAGAAAACCAAGAAACGTAACTTCACTCACGTCATTACGCATTGTGATGGCATCATGGCATTTTATTACCATCCATTTGATTGCATCTGACAAGATGTGTTATGAGGATGAATTGCATAACATGCCAATATTATTGCAGAACATATTTCACTTTTGTGAAAATGTGTTAATTTGCATTTCTGTTGTAGCCTAATCTTCGTTTGATTTTGTTTGTTTTACACTACAGATCGATCAAACGGGTGTTCTTGTAGGCTGTTAATTGTAAGACTTGCTTTGTGAAGTCTTCATATTATTTATGAGAGGCAGTATTGCCATTTCTTTTACACAACGGTCTACAGTTTCACTCACTTTCACGTGTTTCTTCCATCTGCCGACGGTGTCGCCATTTCTCATTTCACCCGTTTTTGTGCGTACGCCTGGGTCAGAGTTTGCGTGAAGGACCGCACATTTTCCCGTCAAGTTTGCTTTTAATAAATACCAATTATTGCGTAGAGAGCAGCGTACGCCTTCTTTTGTGCGTACGCAACGTTTATAAATGAGGCCCCTGGTCTCGGCTGGTTTTAGCCTTTTTTTTTTAGCTGCCCAAACTGGTGTTCTGCTGGTTTGAGCTGGTCTCGGCTGGTTTTAGCCTTTTTTTTTTAGCTGCCCAAACTGGTGTTCTGCTGGTTTGAGCTGGTCTCGGCTGGTTTTAGCCTTTTTTTTTTAGCTGCCCAAACTGGTGTTCTACTGGTTTTAGCTGGTCTTGGCTGGTTTTAGACATTTTTTTAGCTGCCCAAACTGGTGTTCTGCTGGTTTTAGCTGGTCTTGGCTGGTTTTAGAAATTTTTTTAGCTGCCCAAACTGGTGTTCTGCTGGTTTTAGCTGGTCTCGGCTGGTTTTAGAAATTTTTTAGCTGCCCAAACTGGTGTTCTGCTCGTTTTAGCTGGTCTCTGCTGGTTTTAGCCATTTTTTTAGCTGCCCAAACTGGTGTTCTGCTGGTTTTAGCTGGTCTCGGCTGGTTTTAGACATTTTTTTTAGCTGCCCAAACTGGTGTTCTGCTGGTTTTAGCTGGTCTTGGCTGGTTTTAGCCATTTGTTTAGCTGCCCAAACTGGTGTTCTGCTGGTTTAAGCTGGTCTCGGCTGGTTTTAGAGGGGTTTTGGCCATTTGTTTAGCTTGCCAAACTGGTGTTCTGCTGGTTTAAGCTGGTCTCGGCTGATTTTAGCCATTTTTTTAGCTGCCCAAACTGGTGTTCTGCTGGTTTTAGCTGGTCTCGGCTGGTTTTAGAAATTTTTTAGCTGCCCAAACTGGTGTTCTGCTCGTTTTAGCTGGTCTCTGCTGGTTTTAGCCATTTTTTTAGCTGCCCAAACTGGTGTTCTGCTGGTTTTAGCTGGTCTCGGCTGGTTTTAGACATTTTTTTTAGCTGCCCAAACTGGTGTTCTGCTGGTTTTAGCTGGTCTTGGCTGGTTTTAGCCATTTGTTTAGCTGCCCAAACTGGTGTTCTGCTGGTTTAAGCTGGTCTCGGCTGGTTTTAGAGGGGTTTTGGCCATTTGTTTAGCTTGCCAAACTGGTGTTCTGCTGGTTTAAGCTGGTCTCGGCTGATTTTAGCCATTTTTTTAGCTGCCCAAACTGGTGTTCTGCTGGTTTTAGCTGGTCTTGGCTGGTTTTGGCCATTTGTTTAGCTGCCCAAACTGGTGTTCTGCTGGTTTTAGCTGGTCTTGGCTGGTTTTAGACATTTTTTTAGCTGCCCAAACTGGTGTTCTGCTGGTTTTAGCTGGTCTCGGCTGGTTTTAGAGGGGTTTTGGCCATTTTTTAGCTGCCCAAACTGGTGTTCTGCTGGTTTGAGCTGGTCTCGGCTGGTTTTAGCCATTTTTTTTTAGCTGCCCAAACTGGTGTTCTGCTGGTTTTAGCTGGTCTTGGCTGGTTTTGGCCATTTGTTTAGCTGCCCAAACTGGTGTTCTGCTGGTTTTAGCTGGTCTTGGCTGGTTTTAGACATTTTTTTAGCTGCCCAAACTGGTGTTCTGCTGGTTTTAGCTGGTCTCAGCTGGTTTTAGACATTTTTTAGCAGCCCAAACTGGTGTTCTGCTAGTTTTAGCTGGTCTCTGCTGGTTTTAGCCATTTGTTTAGCTGCCCAAACTGGTGTTCTGCTGGTTTTAGCTGGTCTTGGCTGGTTTTAGCCATTTTTTTAGCTGCCCAAACTGGTGTTCTGCTGGTTTTAGCTGGTCTTGGCTGGTTTTAGCCATTTGTTTAGCTGCCCAAACTGGTGTTCTGCTGGTTTAAGCTGGTCTTGGCTGGTTTTAGAGGGGTTTTGGCCATTTGTTTAGCTTGCCAAACTGGTGTTCTGCTGGTTTTAGCTGGTCTCGGCTGGTTTTAGAGGGGTTTTGGCCATTTGTTTAGCTGCCCAAACTGGTGTTCTCCTGGTTTTAGCTGTGGTGTTTCAGCAGAGGCTCTTGCTTTTGTCACTTGTGTGTTTATCAAGTTTTTGTCAGTTGATTCACACTTCCATCATACACATATCACTTCACACACTCTTTGAACATGCTCATGTTTGTTAATGTGATATTGTGACGCATATTTTATTCTGGGGGGAAAAAAACAGCTGAAACAAAGGCTTTTGTGTTGTTAAATTTGGAACAGATTTTAGTTCTGGCTTAAAGGATTTTATTTTACAGCAATAAGACTTTATGGACTCGTGAAAGGAAACTCAGAGGAGTTAAACAGGTCTAGTTTTGTTCCATTATCGGCCCAGCACTTCTGCTACTATTTGGCAGAAGCCCAGAATCCTTGTGGCCTCGCACAGCCTCGAGAAGTTGAGCAAAACAAGGAAGCTCATGAGTTGTTAATACTGAGTAGTATTTCTTGCAAGATTGCAAACTAAAACATGAAGTGTCATATTTCAGATTTCACTGCCAAGAGAGAAAGGAAAAACCCCTGCAATAAGTATGTTGACATTTGAGCTAAATCTGATTTCAGGATGCCACAAACTTCCTGAGAAAGCTTGCTTTTCCACCGGGTCAAGGTCAGTTTTAAAAGAATATTCAGGCAAACCGTCCCATAACTCGAAAAAGTACCAGTGCTATGTTTCTTTGTCCAGTTTGTGTTCTAGTCATTTCATACACTTCCTTTGGAGTGTTTCCTCTCTCTAGCTGCTGCCTATAGAGTTCTGTTTGTTTTTGGTATGATATAATTTTCGTCGCCTATATTAGTTTAAATACTTCAACATCCCACCCTGGTGGTCTTGTATTATTCCCATTGCTATTGTTTTCCTTCGAAGATTACTTAAATTTAGCTCAATAATGCATTTTCCACTTTTGCCTGATTAGCATTCTTAGAACCTGCCATTGGTTCGACAAACAAGTAGCCCCGCCTCTAAATCGTGCCATTGGTTGAGCCAGTTTTGAGTTTATCATAGAGGTCAATCAAAAAAAAAAAAAAAAAACATTATTATTATCACCAAATGTAAAAGTATATACGCCAAAACAAGCTATTAGCATACATGCTAAAATATAGGCTACTTAGCATTTCTTCTCTCTCTCTCGCCTTGTGAAATACAATAGTTAAAATGATAAAGTACTTTACATGTTACTTCGGTAAACAGATCAAAATGAGTGTAGTTATTTAAAGCATGACAAAAGATTATGAAAACAATGATTTAAAATGTACTTTAAAGTAAACATTTAAATTTGACATTATTGCAAAGTGCAAAGTGTACTTAAGTGAAGAAAAAGTAATGAAAGTGTACTTTTTAAGTACACTTAAATGGCCTTTTATTGATGTGCAATTACATTGTTTTTAAAATATAGGCCTACCTTTAAGATTTGAAATACACATTCAATACAATTAAGCACAGAGCAGTACAGCATTTTAAATGAGCCTTTTAACAGCAAGATGGCACAATGTGTTCACTGGTCACTCACACAGATAAGACTTTTGTTGATAATTCAATTTGTTATGTAAAAGTAGGCTATCTGTTAACTTTCACAATGGCTCAGTGGGAACCATGATGAGCTGTGAACTAATCTGTGCATGAGTGTTTATTTCCATCACAGAATAAGAGTCTGAATATTAAGCCACTGTTTATTTCTGGCTATATCATATGAAACTAATTTACAAATCTATTTTATTTGCGTATTTAGAGAATGTTGAAGCACATCTCAGCTGTCATATCTCAGAGAAACTGAAGGATAAATCGACTGACGAAACCTGTAGAGTTTGACACTGACAAGAAAATGTTAAAGGCAACAGCGCCTCCATGAGGTCTTTTAAAGCCAGTGTGAGGAAGAATGCGTCCTGTGTGTGTGTGTGCGTGCGTGCGTGCGTGTGCTAAAGAGGTATTTCGTTGCAAACTCCACTAAAAGAAGCGAATTTTGAATATTGTTGAAGTAAGCAGATGACTTTGTGTTTTGAGCATTAGTGTGTATATTCAGAGCCAAATGTGAAACAAGAAACAATTGACTGTGGCTTAATGGCACAATTCATAATTACTTCAAAATATTATTATACTGTATATTTATAAAGCATATAATTTCTCCAAAACTATTATTTGAATCCAATATACAATTATTCATTATATAGGCCCTACATTACATGTATTGCTACTTTTGTTATACATACAGTATATATAGTACACTTATAGACGTATTATATAAACAAACTTTTGTTAGATGTGATTAATCGCAATTAATCGATCTGACAGCACTAATATATGTTTAGAGTTAGAAAATATAAAGCTTGTCGATGAAATGAGAAGAATGATGATATATTAATGATATAATGATATACTACTGTTGTTTTTTCCTTAAAAATCCATTTTAACCTTCAAACTTACCTCATTTTCAGGTTTCAGGTTACAAAATTGAAAACATGAAAACTACACTTCTTTTTCTTTTTTTCTCGTCAAGAAATCTTTTATCAGTTCATTATAATAACAAATAATTCCTTATATGTATGCAGTTATAATCCTATATAATCACAATATTACTTATTGCCTTTTCTATCGTCACCAAAGGATGACCATTCAGAAGATGGTGGCTCCATGTCTTCAGACTATATTTTAAAATCTTTTAAACATGATTAGGGGGGAAACAACAGAAAAACTATATTGAGTTGCTTCAGATACCCAGACATTCTACAATGACCTGAAAGAATAAAAACACAAATGCAAGAGGCTGTTTATAATGGTGGTGTGGTGTGACCTCCTGCTTTCATATCCTCTCAGGACTGATGCGGGACAGCAACATTTGTTCTGCCACAAGACCACGTGGAAATAATCAGATTCTCAATAACATTAATCACTGTTGTAAAGTTTGTATTTGTTGCCCTCCGCTTAAGAAATGAGAGCTGGCCAGTAATTGAAATCAAATTGTTAAATAACTTGTAATAATATTAATAAAAAAGACTATCATGAGGATATTTTGTCGTATGTTTTCAGTTTTCTGGTGTCAGCAAGAGCAGGAAAAATGAAATGTCACAGCCATTGTCTCGCGGATCACGTGGACACTCCCCCTGCTGGAGAACAAAATATAACTATTTTGCATTGTTTATTATATAAATATTTTAATATCTTTTAGCCTATACATTTAATAACAGTCTCATCTAATAGTTTCAGCAAACGACTGTACTGACCAACAAGACCCGTGTTTACAATCGGAAAATGTACATTTTTAGAGGGAAATTTCATTCAATATATTATAGACCAGACATTGTATTTTTAAACATTATATTTAAAAAATAATAACACAAAATATTAAATATGTCACGTCAGACTAGTAATGCAAATCTTTAGAGGGCTCGCTGCTTATTTTATGCATTCAAAATGGGCTATTTTATTGAAGAACAGCACGCATGCTCTGTACTGTAGGCTACATATGGATTTTGTCTTGAAATGCTGATTTCAAGGCTCCATGTTGAAATTGTGTTGTATTTCGTGATCACTGTTAGTCACTGGGTTAAATTAAACCGCGAGCATGTTTCCACAGGCAATTTTGTGTACAATGCATAACATATATTAAAGTTCTTTTGGCAAATGGAGTTAAGCCACACCTAGATCCTGCCCTATTTTCACAAAAAGGCACAAGCTTTTCTTCAGCTACGTTTATGTGTGTGCCGGTGCTGTTAGTACCCGGCTGTGTAACTTGATAGGGGGCATCGAGAGGGATAAGGGAATGTTGAGTTGCAATGGAGCAGAGTACGATACAGGTAAACTGAATTACAACTTTAAACTGTTACTTTGTTGCAGCTCAAGGCGCTCGGCGCGCGAGCTCGAAATTCGCTTTGTTTTTAAAAATTAAAATCCTATTTTTTTTAACCCGCTGTTCCCGCGACACGTCGTAATATTTGAAGTTCGCTAAAATGCCGAATTGATTCCTATCCAATAAGCCAACGAAGACTTGAAAATATTGCTTCATATTTCGCCGAGAAACTTTTATTTGTTTCGAAATGTATTTGAAATTTCCTCGACGCTGTGTGGTTTTTGTGTGACGATTTATTGTTATATCAAGAGCGCGTGCGTTTGATATTTCGATTTTTTTCGTTAATGATTAATTTCTTTGTGTCGTGTTGACTACCTAGATTCTCCCTCTTTTGCCCCCCACCCCCACATTTCACGTTTGCCAAGCAGATTTTGTTTTAATTTCTTTATTAAAAACGATACGAATCGAGCCCACGATTTTAAAGGGAAAGCTGCATTGTTAATATTCACGATCTGTCGAGACATTTTTTCGATGAAATCCCGCGAATATTAAGCCTGATTTTAAAATGAAACTTCTAGGAAGAGGTAAACTTGGTGGAGCTGCTGATTTTATTTGAGATTACTAAGTTTTTCCGTCAAACTCAAGTTATTTGATCGTTACACAAGCCGTGATGTTATTATTTTTTTAAATGTTGTATTTAGCAACAATAACATCGTTTATTTTTTTCAATGCTTTTGAAATTACAATTAAGATCATTCGTGTTGGCTAGAAATGCTAGGCTACAGCAGTAGCCTACATTTTTGTCATGATATATGAGACTTTTATGTATGTGGCAGTAGGAAGTTGGCTGAAATATGTTGTTTCACATATTGAGTGAATACCAGTATTATTAGCTTCAGAGAGCACCCGGATTGAGGATGTTGTTTATCACTGTTTTTTTATTTTATTTATTTAAGTGATTGTTTAAAAAATATAATCAATTTTCATCCTCATGATCAGCAACTCTGATACGAGTCATTTTTCATTATGCATGCTAATAAATGTAAACATTTTTGGGCTCAGTAAAAACTCCAAGGTCATTTTGGTTATTCTTTCGAAGTCTTTCTCAAGCTCCATGTAATATTTTCTTGGATTGGGATGAAACACTCACAGAAGTGCTCGTTGGAGTATATAAAGTGAAAAGTTGACAGTCACAGACGTGTATTGTGGTTTAACTGTAAGACTAGTTCTCTTTTTTTACCAGTAGGCGCTCGACATGTGGACGCCGAGTGTTGTGGCTTCTGATTGGTCGGTTTTCGGTGAAAATGTGGGTTACCAGTGGGGGTGGGGCGGGGGTGATTGACCCTCGTGAACGGGTCCTGTGATTGACATGTTGAGTTAAAGTACTGAGAGTAGGCTATGTCATGCACAGGCCACGTTCAAGAGGCAATGCAATATTACTATGGAAAACAGATGACAAACAATGTTGTGCATGTGCGAATTGTCAATTTACAAAATGCATATGGATAAATTAATTAGTTTTCATGTGCATATTGAATTATTTATCATTTTTCACTCATATTTAAATGTCGATACCAATCATGACAACGAAAACAGAAAGGTCGCCTATAGTTAAAGAGCTTAATACTTTATGATTTGTCATTGTGTTGTTAACAATGTTTGAAAATAGTTTGTAGTGCTGACATTAATAACTTTTATAGTTTAAGTTAAGATATTTACTTCAAATTATGGATTTTATCATAGTTAAAAATATAGGCTTTCATCCATACATAACCACCCTCGTAAAATATCTATTATCAAATAATCGTGTTTCAGATAAATGAATTCCCATTAGCCTTTTTGCATTATAACTTTTACAATTTAATTTGTTTTTATTATTTATTTTTAAAACTCTTTTACTATGCTAATACAACAACAATAACACATTTCAGTAAGTTATTAAAACAGCAAAAATATTGATACTATAGTATTAAAACATTATTAAAATAACATAAAATAATACATTTAAACACTATTATACATTCATGCTTTTAACCAAAAACATGTTATCAACTAAATTATCTTCAGTATGTTAAAGATAAATGAATCAAACTTAATATGTATATACATGCTGTATATTCAGTATAGCCTCCACATTTATTGTCCATTTGATATATCAAAATATCTATTATCAAATTAATTAAATTTGTTTCAGATAAATGAATTCTCATTAGCCTTTTGCATTATTTATACCTTTAACTATTTTATTTATTTGTAAATCTCTTTTAGTATGCTAATACAATAACTTTTTTAATAAGATACTACAACAACAATAGTATATTAAAACATTTTAATGTTCTAAATATAATTTAAATGAATATAGTTAAACACTATTCTACATTCATGCTTTTGACCAAAAATATGTTATCAGCCGAATTATCTTCATTATGTTGAAGATAAAATGAACCAATATATATATATATATATATATATATAAATTCTTTGAATATCACAAACAAAAACATATTTAGTTACAGTTTTTATTTTTGATAGCCGAAAACCACGTTCTGGCATCATCTCTGTGGGATTTTTATGTTTTACTTTCTGCAACTCAAATAATAGCAACATCTTTGTGTTTTTCCATTGCTATCAGGCCATTCCTAAGTAGATTAATACATTGGAATGTGTTTTCAACCATGGAAACTTTTCCAAACGATTGTGAGTGGGTTACGTGAATGATTAGTTCATGTGTAATTTGCCCCACTCTATAGGATGTTTTGGGGGAGTTTTTGTCTCCGATGTTTAGCAAAAAGCAATCCTGCTAGAAGTCGAGACGTCGAATATTTTTGTCTTAGCGCTCAGCTGATTTGAGAAGACAGCGACGCTGTCATGTGAGTCATGTGAAGGGTGTTTGCATGTGTGTTTTTGAGCTCCGTATGCATACGTTTCCTACCAGAGCTCTGACTGTTATGAAGTGTTTGTGCAACGACGACACTTCTATTTGCTTAAAATATCAGCGCAGGAGCAAATTCCAACTGAAATGAATGAATTGATGAGTTGTTTTTTAACCACAGACAGCTTGTGATCTTGTGTAGGCTAACTTAGAATTTTGTGCTCTGACTCATTAAAGAGACGGTTCACCCAAAAATAAAAATTCGGTCATTATTTACTCAGCCTCAAGTCGTTCCAAACCTGTACGAGTTTATTTCTTCAGAACACAAAAGAAGACTTTTTTTTTTTTTTTTTTCCATACTGTGGAAGTCAATGGGGTCCATAAACGGTTTGGTTACCCATATTCTTCAAAATATCTTATTTTGTGTTCAGCAGAAGAAAGAAATTTGACTTGACGCAATTTTCATTTTTGGCTGAACTGGAGGTATTTAAGATGTTTTCTCACAGCTGCACTGGATCTTTTTTTTTTTTTCTCATATGTGCGTTCAGTCGTATGTTCATTCCCTAACCTGTTTTCTTTTGTGCGCTCTTGTGTTGATCAGTGGTTAGGTGCTCCTAGCTGCCTTCGAGGCTCCTTTGCCTTTTATAAGTCAGTGGGTTGCAAGCAGGAATCCGGGGGTGCGACTCGGGTCTGGGAGCTCGGGGAGTTCTACTTCATGCGCTGTGGCCCTCAGGAGCCGGTGTGTATAGCTGAGGTCACATTGCTGTGGGAAGATCAGACGCAGCGCCGCCTGCTGGCCAGTTCTAGACTCTACTTCTTACCTGAGGACACTCCGAAGGGCAGAGCGGTGGAGCATGGAGAGGTGAGAGAGAAGAGGGAAAGATACAGAAATAACCTGTGGTTAAGGGGGAAGTGTGCATGAGCGCCACATTAATTACTGTGTATTATCAGTTTGAATGTGGATTTCCACAACGTTTTGTACATGCATAGTAATTTAACAGATTTTGCAGTTGTGTGTTGTAAACAATTTTACGTTACCAGATGTAAACCGCGCAACGACTAATTTACGCAGTCGACGTAGTCGATTACATCGATTCCAGCCCTTATACATGCATACACAGACTCTCTCACACACACACTCTCTCTCACACACACACACTCTCTTACACACTCACTCACTCACTCACTCACTCACTCACTCACTCACTCACTCACTCACTCACTCACTCTCACACACACACTCTCACTCTCACTCTCACTCTCACTCTCACTCACACACACACACTCTCACTCTCACTCTCACTCACACACACACACACAAACACGCATGTAGTATCAGTGTTGGTTGCTATGCATTTATGGCTGTGAAACGATTAATCGCATCCAAAATATAAGTTTGTGTTTACATTATATATGTGTGTACTTTGTATTATATGTGTGTACTTTGTATAAGTATTTTGTATAAATAAATATACACACATGCATGTATATATGTAAGAAATATTTGCATATATATATATATATATATATATATATATATATATATATATATATAAATAATTTTTTATTTTTTTATTTATATATAATCAATATAAATATTTTATATATAAATAACACATTTTTCATATATAAACAAACATTTATTTTGGATGTGATTAATCGTTTCACAGCCCTAATTGCATTACTAAGTAGTTACTGTAATTGAATTACTTTTCCCTTGAAAAAGTAAAGTAAGGGATTACTCTTAATTTTTCTGTTATTTATTTACAGTTACTTCTGATGTAATTGCATGAAATACTGTATAGACTATAGAACAATTCTATTTAAAACAACAGTGGATTTAACATCAATATTTATTTATGAGGGGCCGTACAAGCCAAAATCCATTCTTCTGCTGTCACACTCATACATTCTCCTTTCATACATGCATGCATTTCTACTCTCACATTCATTCTCCTTTCACATACACACATTTCTACACTCACATTCATATCATTCTCCTTTCACATACACACATTTCTACTGTCACACACATACATTCTCCTTTTACATACACACATTTCTACTCTCACATTCATATCATTCTCCTTTTACATACACACATTTCTACTGTCACACACATACATTCTCCTTTCACATACATAATTTCTACTCTCACATTCACATACATTCTTTCACATACATACATTTCTATACGCACACACACATACATTCTCCTTTCACATACATGCATTTCTATACGCACACACACATACATTCTCCTTTCACATATTTATTTATGTATATATATTTTTGGTATCCATTAATTCCTCTTTAAGCAGGAAGTCACGCTCTGACCCGGAAATACATATGCAAGACTTGCTCAGCTCTTCATCACAACTATATAATGATACTATTCAAAGTAATCTTGTTTTCTTTTCAAGTACAGTTTTTACTTTTTATTTCTGTCAGTCTCAAGATTTGTTGAGGATTCAAGAAATAGAGCAGCAGTAAATACATTGTTTACACACTTCATATTTATTCCATAACTTCAAATCAAGTATTTAACGTTTAACATTAAAATGTTTTTAATGTAACCTTCTTCCTTTAAATACTTAATACAATAATTAATTATGGAATTTTATGTTATTTATTTGATAGAATTTTTAGGGTAAGTCCTTACTGAAGTAAAAAAAAAAAAAAAAAGAAACATTAACAAAAATATGTGCATTTTTTTATTTTCAGCTTTGTTTTATTATTTTCAACTTTGATAATAAGAACCTTTAATAATTGTGCACCAATAATTATGACTGAGCACCAAATCTGCATATTAGAATGATTTATAAAATATCATAAGAACTGTTACCAAAGGCTTTTTTTTTTTTTTTTTGCCAAGTAGTTTACAATCCAATGATGGACAATAAACGCATGCACTCTACAAGACTTTAAGAAAAGGTTCTATAAAAATTATTATTGGTGCCTTAATTATTTAAAACATTAATAGATATATAGAAATTATGTGATAATACTTATTAGGATTAAGTGTTGTCTCTTGAATGTGGCCTGAGAATGACATGCAAAAGAATGTAAAATCAAATCCCTCTTTCTGTGGTATACAACTGAAAAAGTATGATGATTAACTAGCGATATTTTTAGTAACAGAATGATTGAAGGGGCTCTTATTACTCTAAACATAGAATGAAGAAGAGTTTTTGAATTAGTAATGAACATAAACTAGTTCTTTTTTAGTTTATTTAGGAGAATCCAGTCATATGCGGACCACAACTTGCAAGACTCCTCTCAGATTCGTTCATCTGAAGTTGAAAGATACTCATTCATTTGCTGTAAGAAGCAGTCATGGCTAAACTAGACAGAGTTTTAAACAATGTCCCTTGCAATGTTTTACTTCTTCATAATGTGTTTAGAACAAAAGGCCATTTTGTAACAAAATAAATGAGTAAGGAGAAATACTAAAGCTTTTCAGGGTTTTCATTGTATACAATAGAATGTGAGAATGTCGCATAGATAAGCATCTAAATGTCAACTGGGCTTTTACTCCTCTTTTTCTTTTAAAGCGGTTGATTGGTTGGTTGTTTTTGCCTGAGGTTATGCGTCTCTTGTTTACTAGTATAGCATAGGAAAAAGGGAGAGGCTTCTCTAGCATTCGCTAAAGGTGTTCAAATACTTCAGGCCATTAAGCCAAACCCGATCCTGCCTGTAAGCTCATGTGAAGGTATGAGATGCGTCGTTTCGTCCTGTAGACGTTTACTTTGCATTTCTTTGCGCAGGATGAAGTCCTCGCTGTATCAAAAAAGATTGTAGTCAGAGTGGAGGATCTGGTGAAGTGGACTTGTCGGGAACCGCCACAGTGGAAGCCCAGCAGTCCAAACGTTCACGAGCCTCTGATAAGGTCTGATGGCTCACAAGATGCTAGTTCTCCACAGGAAGGAAAAACAGAGAGTGACGGTGAGTAATGAAAAATCCTGAACTGCATTTTTGTTTCTTTAAAAAAGAAAGTTCGATACAATGTACTCATTGTGTTCATGTTGTATTGCAAAACACTTGCTGATATTGAGGTGGGATATGGGTTAGGACAGGTTTAAGGGTGGGTTAAGGGGTCAACAGTGTAATTATAGATGTAAATACATGCAGGTGTTTATTAAAATATAAGTGCAATGTAAAAACATGTATGTACACTAAGTGCATTGCATCAAATTATTAATTTAAATGTTGTTATTATATAGTAGTTAAAGACACTT
Source organism: Squalius cephalus (assembly GCF_949319135.1). Classification (NCBI taxonomy): domain Eukaryota; kingdom Metazoa; phylum Chordata; class Actinopteri; order Cypriniformes; family Leuciscidae; genus Squalius; species Squalius cephalus. The sequence continues at coordinate 25,286,294 of NC_137138.1, read as the reverse complement.
AATATAAAGTGGGTCCTTTATCAGCTTGGCTCATGAATATTAAATGTGTTGTCTTGTAATTAATATTCAACAGGCCCAGGTGTCTTACCTTATTTGTTGAGAGGCAGATTGACATGAATGTTGACTGGAATTTTTCATTTTATGTATTTTGTTTACTCTTGATGAAGAATTATTGACACGTACATTTTTTTATCGTTTTCTGTTGTATTGAGTTTATATATATATATATACAGTGCTATGCATAAGTTTAGGCAACCATGCTAAAGTTGACTAAAAAGAGGAATAAAAAATCATATTTTGCAAATTTAACTTAATGCCTTATTTTAAAAAATTAGGAAAAATCCAACCTTTAAGGACACCAATTTTCTTTGTGAATGAATAATGTATCGTAAATAAATAAATGTTCTTCCTTAAAAAACAGGGTGCATAAGTTTGGGCACCACTATGTTAAATTCCCATAGAGGCAGGCAGATTTTTATTTTTAAGTATTTTTTAACATTTTTTTTAGGATACTATGCATCCTGATAAAGTTCCCTTGGCCTTTGGAATTAAAATAGCCCCACATCATCACATAGCCTTCACCATACCTAGAGATTGGCATGGAGTACTTTCCATAAGATCATCTCTCAATGCAAATCAAACCAGCTATAACTGAAATAAAACCATGGCAATCTCTAGGTATGGTGAATGCTATGTGATGATGTGGGGCTATTTTAATTCCAAAGGCCAAGGGAACTTTATCAGGATGCATAGTATCCTAAAAAAATTTTTTTTAAAATACTTAAAAATAAAAATCTGCCTGCCTCTATGGGAATTTAACATAGTGGTGCCCAAACTTATGCACCCTGTTTTTTAAGGAAGAACATTTATTTATTTACGATACATTATTCATTCACAAAGAAAATTGGTGTCCTTAAAGGTTGGATTTTTCCTAATTTTTTAAAATAAGGCATTAAGTTAAATTTGCAAAATATGATTTTTTTATTCCTCTTTTTAGTCAACTTTAGCATGGTTGCCTAAACTTATGCATAGCACTGTATATATATATCAATTTTTTTTTTTTTTTTTTTTTTTTTTTTTAATTAGCTTTCAATTGAATTAGCTTTCAATTTTTTTATTAATTTTGTGTGCTTTTGTCATTTTTTTATTTATTTATTTCTTATATTTATACTCACCTTAATTCTTTATTTCAGTTTTAGTTTTATTTAGCTTAAGTTGAAGAACTAAAATCATGGGAGTTTTAATTTGTTTTTTTTTTTTGTTTTTTTCCTTTTGAGATTTTCATCCAAATTTTTGTTTTATCTCAGCTTTATTTCAATTAAGCAACCATTTTTAATAGTTTTAGTTTTGGTTAATACCTGCAAAATCGCAAAGTACATCTTGCCTTATTTTCTTATGAAACTTGTGTTGTTTGAGTTAGGCTTTTGTCAGGAAGTGAATAAAGAGGAAGGCTTGTGAAATTGTCCATTGTGTCTGTTTTTCAGCCTAAAGGCAACTCAACGCACGTCACATTATAGTTAAGTATAAATAAGAGTGAAATGTGTGAATAGGAACTTGTAGGCAGCATTTTGTGAGATTGTGATCGAATAGAAATGACATTTTAAAAGTTTACTATTTTTAAAATAAAAACAGAGAACTGCTTTTCATTTCAGGGGGGACCCGAAAGGGAATCATTCAGATTATTGTGATTCAGCTTACAAAAATGTAAAAATGCCTTATTCATAATATTTTGCAAACAGAACCCTGGAGTGTGATAATATAGTCAAGCCCAGGGATTGTAGCTAATATTGAATGAGTATATTTTCTATTTAAATATATCTGGGTTTTTATGCACGTGAGCATTAAAGCTGTTGTGAGGGTGTTGTTGACACTGGTACTGATCATTATTTGAACGTAGGCTAATGTATGGACTGACTCTTGTTTTGTGTTCTCTTTCAGACGAGTCTCTAGAAGTACAGCAGAAGGTGAAGGTCCTCAGTTACCCCCAGTACTGCCGCTTCCGTTCCCTTCAAAGCCGCGTCCCAGATCAGGCTAGCTGCCCTGGTCTGCAGGACCCCCATCTGCTGGCTCTGGGGGGAATAAAAGTGGCCCTCCAAAACACACGAGTCCTCTACTGTCGGGATACCTTCAACCACCCTACTCTAGACAGCAATGCTAGCATACTGACACAGCTTGGTGAGTAATGCACTCTTGCTGGATTGTGACAGGGCTAGGTTAAAAATATTGATTTCTCGATTTTAATCAACTCTCATTTGAATGAACCCCAAGAATTAGGGATGCACCGAAATTTGGCCTCCGAAAATGCGTGTCTGTAAAGATAAACAGAGCAGAGTCTGTCACGGACCCATTTTTAACCGTGCCCCGATTAATCAAGATTGAGATCGAATGAAATGAAATCGAATCTCAAGCTTGTGAATCTTAATCGAATCATAACATTTTGTGTCAATACCCAGCCCTATTATCCATAAACGTTGCTGTGATGTGGCAGGCCAATTCAGTTGTCAAACATGTAGACAGTTAACTAAATTAAAGACAACCAAAATGACTATTAGATCAATTGGGTGGTAAAACAAAAGGCTGATTTGTGAGTTTTAGGGTTGTCAAAAGTACCAGTACTTCAGTATTAGGTCGTTACTTAAACTTTAAAAGCATAACGGCACCAGCCTTTCTGCAGTACCAGTAGTACCAAGCACCGAGTCAATCCGTTACCCCCGATAGGCGGCCGCTTTCAAACGCTTCCATGCATATTTGTGTAAGCGCTCTGGTAAGACCGTCAAAGGTTTCTATTTACAATGTGCTTTTGCAGTATTGAACTTTTTAGCCAATCACAGACACGTTTGTTGAGTGCATGGACGTAATGGGCTTAGACAGAATAAGTTAGTTAGTATGGCTCAATACGCCAGAGTTTGCACAGTGTGAGCTCCAACCACCAAAGTATAAAGATGCTGTAAATAACAGATTAATTGTGCAATATAGACTGCAGTCCGTGAGCTTGCGCCGTGGCCGAACTGAAGAGATATCAGTTTCACTGACTAAAAAGGAACAGCTCTTTGTTCGCTTTCTATACATAACCCATTCATCATTTTTCATGCTGCTAAGTACACACCGCAAAGCATAATAAAACGAGGGACTGAATTTGAAATTGGGATGTTTGACAACAGATTGTACAAAAAAAAATCTGGTATGTCAAAATAGATCTGTGCATAAGTGCAGTAGACCTGCTACTTGTTCTGTTACCTGGAAAGTTTCTTCATTTTTAAATGTATTACTAACTTTTAATTAATTTTTTTTGGTGCAATGTTTATTTAACTGAACAATACTTGAAGGCTACATACTAATGTTTTAATGAGGCATGCACCAATGAATCGGCCGATAAATAAACTATTTTATCCATCAGACAAATTTAGAGCTGTTAAAGAAAATGAACGCATTAACAGTTTAAAAGAATGCAACGTTAAATCAGGCTCTATCTGACCCTATGAATCACCCGTAGTTCAAGCCAGGGTTGCCAGGTCCACTGTTTTTTAATCGCTTTGTGCTTTATTTCTGATTAGAAAAGTTTAGCTTTAATATGATGTCCTTTTTATCATGAAATAAAAAAATGATTGGCGTTTTGATGCTCTTAAATGTGAAGTTTCAGATCCCTGTTGTGAAGTTACAGATCCCTGTTGCGTAGTTAAAGCAACAGCGCGGAGGACGTCATGTCTTCCTCTATAATACATATATAGAGCGAAATGGAACAAATAAAAAAACCATGAACATTAAAAGGCATGTTGAACGATACAGTGCAACTTACCGCTCTAGTAATCGCTCTTGTGTTTCAACCTTGGAAAGAAGTCAATAAAACGGCTTGTGAACAATGCCACTTAATGTTCTGTTAACCTCAGGAAAGTTAGCTAATGTTCACAGTTCATTAGTGAGCTATACAAAAGCACTAGAGAGGCGCTTATTTACTGTTAATTATACATGTATGTTTTAATAAATTAGTCATGAAGACACGTTTATGTAAACTACCTTATGTGTAAGTGAGCTGGAGCTTATTTACTGTTAATTATACATGTGTTTGAATAAATTAGTCATGAAGACGCATGTTTATGAAAACTACCTCATGTGCAACGGAGCTGTATACAAACATTTCAGTTGTTATTTTAGTGTAATTGTTATATCTGAAAATGCATTTCAGTTGAATATAGTATTTTAACCTCTAATATTACAGTAATGTACCATATGAGAGGGTTCCCTGTATCGTAAAAATATGTAAAAAGAAAACGTTACAATGGTATTTAACTAGAAAGGAGTGAGTTAAATATTGTATTAGTTTGTACTTTATTAACATTGAGAAAAGTGGAATTTCACTTGTGGTATTCATGTAGAAAACCCTAATATGTAGTTTGTATTCTCTTACAGTATTTGAACTCAAAACAAATGGCTGTTTTATTAGTTGTATTTCATTGTACTAATGGCACTGAGGTCTTTAATAATATCCAGACTACACACTACAGGAAATAATCAAATGGGACTGTTCACTTTGTTTTGTGAAATGATTTTGCATGTTATGACAAAAAGCTAAAAAAGGTAAGTACTGTTGACTAAAGATGATATATGTTTCTGTCCCAGGATGCTCCTCTCTCAGTCTGAAGGGGAGACCTCGTAAAAGAAAGGGCAGGGATGGCCAAGGATCCGATCAGCTAAACAATAACAATTTATCAGAGTCATGGATGGAAAGAATGAAGGTATGCTGTGGAGTTTGCTACTCGATTTGTTCTATAGACTTGTTTATGAATACAGATCTGATGGCCAAACAGGATGTTTTAAGATTTTGAACAAATAGTGAAGAATACTGTGATGTCACTGAGTGCTTCCTGTTTTGTTTTAACTTTGAGATCTTGACTTCCTTTCACACCATTTGTGACACTGTTTGCCAATTGTATCATAATTTTAGGTTTTAAAAAAAACTGTGGGTAAAAATGTATTTTATATTCTATGAAAGAGTTAAAAGCCAATTAATAAACAATCCTGATCATAGATTAATCAACATTACAACAATTGAAAATAAAAAATATACAAGGCTGATAATACTGTATTAAATACACTTTATTTGAGAACACTGCGGTTTTCCATGCTTCTAACTATCTATACTAATATCCAATGTTAAATATTGTAAGGTGAGTAGCTAGTTAGCCAGGGTTGGCAACTTTTGAGTTTAGTTTGGAGCGAGAATTATTATTTTATTATTATTTATTTATTATTTTTAAATATATACAATAAGTGTATAGTCAAAACATTCGCTAAGTAAACAGAATTTCATTAAGTTTAGTTACAACATGTTTACATGTTACAATAACTGGTCTACTGTTTTTATAAGTGCTTAAAACAAATTTCACAAATTCAATTCATAAGCTTGCGATACGATTCTGATCTTGAGTCAATATCGATTCAATTGGATAAATATCAGGTACAGTAGCTACATGTTCATTTTTCTCAAGGAAAAAATCTCTTAACTAATGCTTTAAACAAACATGCACTGCCTGCAGATATTTTTTTCTTACACTTAAAAGGCGATTTACACCTTTACAAATCTTCTCTTGCGCATGCAAATTGAATTTACGCTTGCAAACTTATGTACACTTTCACAAATCTTACCCTGCGTATGCGATTCTTTATGGCATCATATTACTTCATAGTAGACCTCCTGGGAAAACTGTTTCTACTGGAAGAGGTGTTAGTGTTAGCGCCAGTAGGGGGCGCTGCTCACCCTGGCCTGGGGTCTGTGTTGGTCCTAACGCCCCAATATAGTGATGGGGACACTATACTGTCAAAAAAGATTGGATGAGACGTTAAAGGAGAACTCCGGTCAATTTTAACATTGAGCTCATTTTTTTGTACATTTGGAGTGCTGTCAATACAGAGAACAATGACAAAAATCGGTGTTGCCTACACCGAGTTATTCTATTTTTAAAATTTGCACCCTGTTGACTTCAATGGGGCAAGTACTAAACCTGCTTTTAGCCTCTTAACATCCTTGATGTGTCATTACAAGTGCACAGAAAATGTGAGTGATTCCTTCTGAGTGAACACGAGTGAGTCTGACTGCAGTAGATGTGAAAGATATGTATAAAAATGATGTTATTTAAGCCAGCGCAAATACCTTTGTTTACATTCTGTTTTTCGGTTGAAGTCCAAAGTAGTCGATTGCCGAGTTCACGCGCGTGATCATAGGTATTAAACCTATGCGTGTGAACTCTGCAATCGACTACTTTGGACTTCAACCGAAAAACAGGATGTAAACAGGTATTTGCGCTGGCTTAAATAACATCATTTTTATAATGAGCTCAATGTTAAAATTGACCGGAGTTCTCCTTTAAACTGCCAAAATTTGCCCACTGGCCTCTGTTCATTATGGCCTCCTAATTATCTCCACATAAACCAATTGGCTTCATCACTGTCTCCTCTCCACCAGTAAGCTGGTGTGTGGTGGGCGTTCTGGTGCAATATGGCTGCCGTCACATCATCCAGGTACATTGGTGATGGTTGAGGAGATTCCCCATTCTATGTAAAGCGCTTTGAGTACCCAGAAAAGCACTATATAAATGTCACAAATTATTATTATTATTACAGGGAGCCCTGTCAGCTGATATTATTATTATTATTATTATTATTAAAGGTTAAAATTAACAACTCAAATTAATATTAGTTGCCTTAGAACTAATATTATTAATATTAGTTACCCTTAGGGATGCACAATAAATTGGTCAGCATGTCGGTATCGGCCGATATATGTTTGTTTTTTAATGTAATCTTTATCGGCCTGAAAATAATTTTTGAAAAAAAAAAAATTGGCTGCTATATTTATTAAAGCCGATAAATGTATTATTTCCTTCAACTGAGACACTTTTCGCTATGATGTTTTTGAATTGCTTGAAATATGATTGGAATCACTTCGAAAATGGAAAACACTGACTTGCGATGCAAATGTTGCACTTAACTGTCATGTAGGCTATATAAAATTATAATGAGAAAATTATAATTGTGTGCTTGGGACATGGGTTTTAATGGTGAGACTTTTGTCTTTGTAATCCACTCTCAAAAGTTATATAATAACTTGGATTTAGATTTATCGGCCAAGATATCATTTATCAGCTTTCAAATATAAAGAATTATTGGTTATCGGTATCGGCATCCCTAGTTACCGTGTAAATCTGCTTTGTGTACAAATACTACGTTTCTCAATGCAGTCTAAACATCTTCGGTGATTGACGTGCAGGTGGGGGTCAGCAGCTTTTATACAGTGACCCTGCATGATGTGGGGAAAATGTGATTGGTACAAACTGGTCCAATCAAGAGGTTGTAGGTCTTCATTGGTTTAATTAAAACCCATACCTTGTCAATACATGTGTTTGACTCATACGCCAAACAGTATGTGCAGCACTCTGACTTTTAATTTGGCGTGAGATTTACTTGGGCAGCGTGAGACAGAGCCTGAAAGCTTGTGTCACGCCAAATGTGTGAGAGTTGGCAACCCTGAGTTTAGCCAATGTTAGCTAACATCACCTATCCCGCTAGCTAGCTGGCCTGCAAAACTTCAAAACAGCTTTGCTTGCTGGGTAGTATGGATTATTTTAAAAGCTCAAATTACAATTGCCTCTATAAAAATATGTGCCATTTCTTAGCAACCTCAAGCTTTGAATTGGATTTTAACGTCCAAAACCTGATTGGTCCGGTCACATTTACCACTTTTGATTGAATTTTCGGGGGCAAAATCAAGACATTTTAATAGAAATCCAATTGGACATGCAGATTTGCCGCGTTCACCAGGAGAAAGTTGCTCGGTCTGAGTGACTTATGCACGAGCTGTGATTCATACATCGCTACACTATTGATAGGCAACGTACCTTTTATTTGCTCACAAAATCTTCTAATGTGAATGTACGTGCCTTAATGTTTCGATCTGTTGCTATCAATTTGTTATTGTAGGAAAGATCTTCTAATGTGTTGTAACTTTTTTTTTTCCCTGTAGGAGAATGTGATGGGCAGTGTGGAGATGCATTGGGATGGGAACTGGCTCCCACATCCAGAAGAGCAGCTCTTCCTGGATCAGCTATTTATCTTTATGGAGCGGAGGGGTTCCCCTATAAGCAAAGTTCCCAACCTGGGTTTCAAAAAGAGTATGTATGCATATGACTGCTTTTACATGTGAAAAAAATTGAGCACCAGTCACTCACTAGAATAATTTCTCTGTAGTTTTTTTTCCACCTTAACTTATTAATTAACCAAGCCGTTTTCCTATTTGCCCACAGTTGACCTTTTCCTCATGTATTCAGTTGTAAAAAGACTGGGGGGATATGAGAGGGTAAGTTTGTCATGTCGTTTCATTACTTGGCCCTGCTGAGTAAGCTGTAATCCATCATAATGGAATGAAAGCATTAGCGGTGAGCTCAGTAGTGTGAGTCAGAACCATTGTCCTCCCCATCGCCTGCAGGTGACATCGCACCGTTTGTGGAAGACCGTGTACAATGAGTTGGGTGGAAGCCCAGGCAGCACCAGCGCTGCCACCTGCACAAGGAGGCATTATGAAAGGTGAGCGTGAAGCTCTGATTACAGCAACAATTAATTCCTGCTGCTTCAGAGGGCTTTTCTCATCTAACTGAATGCCCACTTTCAATCAAATTCTAGGCTGATGCTCCCTTATGAGTTGTATGTAAGGGGAGAAAACCCAGAACTTGGCAAGCCCAGAGCTACATCTTTCTCACCCACTACCATCAAAAAGACTGTACGGGGCAGAGGGGTGTCAAACAGCCCAAAAAAGAATGCAGTTACAAACCAGGTGAGGGTTTTATTTTCTGTAGCACTAGAAAAGGGAAATGCTGACCCTTTTTTGTTCGGTATATGCAAGATCTCTAATGTTTATAATGTTTAGTCCATATTGGATCTGATTATGGTTTAAGAACCAGGCTTTGTTCATATATGCCATTTGTCTGATATATATTATGCCACACTAATGTAGAAAAAAACTATTTAAATAATTGTGCAGCAACCTCAAACAAAGCTCCAAAAGGTTTGAGGTCACAAATTTTGGTAAATCCAGTGATTTCTTTATTCTCAGAAACGCTTCCCGGTACTTCGTAAGCTTTGTTTTCAGACCGACTAATAAAATGAGCATAACTAAGATTGCCTTTCTTTGCCCTACTACTTTTTTAGGCCTCACCGCCAGATGGTGTTGTTGTTGTTGTACGGAAAAGAGGAAGACCACCTGGAAAACGCAATGCTAAAGTTCTGGCCAGAGGCAGAGTTGGAAGACCGCCCTTGCATCCCAAACCTCCCTCAGAGCAACCAGAAAGACCCCATCAGGAAATCGTGCAGCCATTGACTATTTTTCAAGAACTGAAGCTCACCAACCATCCTCATGGCCAAGGTCTGTCCCTTGTACCCTCTAATACGGTGCTCCACCAACCCGTACTGGGACGAGATGTGAAGACGGAGACTGTAGAACCTCAAGCTCCCTCTTTTCTGTCGATTCCTTGCAAGTTGCTGGCAGGTGGTTCCCTTGAAGGATTCAGTCCCACTAAAGGACTGTGTCCTTTGGACCTCTTTAGAGCCCGTCTCGGCCTCAATGGAGTGAGTGCTCATGAGGTAACTCCTCAAGATTCTTCCACACCCCACCAGACAATTATGGTCCATCAGCCCAAAGTCAGTACACCCGAGACCCCTGAGAGTCTCCAGCACCAGTGTTCAGGGTGTAGTTTGGATGCCTCTTCCCAAAACGGAGGACTGGCCATGACCAGAGCTCCCCTGCCCCCTCTTAGGATCCTTCCGCTTGACATCGGCTGTAGCCTACAGTTGCGTCAACTGATGCGCACCCGTCTTGGCTCGACACACATGAACACTTTCACCAAGAGACTTTCCGAAGTTCTGGCTCAGGATCTTGGCAAGACCTCCCAACCCAACGGGAGTGCACCTCAAGATCAATCCCTTCCACTGAACCTGAGCAAGAGAGCCATTACCAAGAGGTCTGCTGGAGACATGGAGTTCACAGAACTGCAAGGTCGGGATGTCCAGTCTATGACCAAGAGACCAAAGGTGGAAACTGAGGATCTCGGAGCATCTCTAAAGTGGAATGGCATGTCCTTTCTGGTGCCTTTGAACCAAGATGAGCCAGCTGATCTTAGCTCTCCTAGCAGGGCCAGAGCTTTAGTTCAGGACAGGACCAATGTGGCTTTGACTCTTCCCGAAGCCACTTGTTTCTCTTTAGTGCCCAAATTGGATGTCCCCCTTGAAAATCCCTACAGTATTGGTGCTTCCCCAGACTCTCTACCTTGTATTTATCACATGAATCAAGGGGAAGACAAGACCAGCGTAAGCACAGTGACAGTTAAGAAAGAACCAGAGAGCGCATCTCTGGATCCAAATCTAGAACCTCAATCAAACAGTGACCTCTACTCGCAGCGTGTACCTACTGATGATCTCAAAGAGTCGGATGCAGTTTCCTCTCTCAAAGTACTCTCTAGTTCCCTCCTTTCGAAGCCATCTAGCTGTTAGCATGCAGGCATGGGAGCGTTACTAACTCTTGCATACTTTATCACTCCTCTCTGCTCTGCCTTTCCTGCAAACACGTTTGTGTTGTGTATGATCAAAGAGACAGTCCCGCAGATGCACTGCTATCTGCTAATTACCTGCTTTTAAAACACTACTAAACTTTGAACTGATGCAGGTGGCCATGGGTTTTTACCAAAGATAAGGTGCCTTGAACTTGATTATTCTATATTTTAGTACTTTTTAAGTTGAAACATATGCTGTAGATAGTGGATCATCAAGTGGCCAGCCAATAAAGGACATTTAATATGACTCATGGAGCATTTGATTTCTTAAAAAAAAAAAAAATACAGGTATTTAAGAGAAACATGGACACAGAATCTGGGTCTGGTTACTGTTGAATCCAGATATCAAAAACATTGGGACATCATTGCAGAAGATTTGGTCAGCTACTGTACTTTTTCAATAGGCATAAATTGCTTTGTTTATAAATGGTAATTTGCTTTCATTTTATGATAAAGCAGTGTCATTTTGTGGGTGTAGGTCATACTCTCAGTTATTATTTATGTTTTACACCTTTATCTAGGTTCTTCTTTACTGTTCTTAGGCAGTGTGAATTATTATTATTATTATTTCTTTTTTTTTTCTCTCTCTTCTCTGTGTATTTGTTGAACCTTGCTATTTAAGAAATGGGCTCCATATGACCTCTGTGCTGGATCTTATCATTATTTTCCCTAGCTACTCATTTTAGAAACAATGTACTGTATTGTGCAAATGGTATGCATATTTTGGGTCCCAATGCAAATTTTCTTTTTGTTTTTCTTTTATCATTTAAAAATGCATTTTAATAACATATAGTCATATATTGTAGTTAATTACTATTTGTGTTCCTGATAAACCATCGAATGGTTTACCACAGACATCATTGATATGTGTTTACAGAGAGACTGATGTAGAACTGCCTGTTGTGAGAAAATGGGTTACTTAATTTGCTTTTCACTCCTCCTAGACCGACCTCTTGATGCAATGTATTTCACAGGTTTACAGATGACAAATTATATTTAATAATTTTCACTCGGTTTGCTAATGATTAATTACTTGTGTAAAACACATTTGTATGATCATTCTTTATTATTCTGTTGGTTGTATTTTTCTTTCATTTAATTTCTGTACTTGAAAGGCAGCCAAACAGAACGTTAATCCCTATTTAATGTTCTATAAACTGTTGTAATACCACCAGGTTAAAAAAAATTATAATTCTTTTCTTATTTTGCATGCTATGCTAATGGAACATGGACTCTGTGACAGATTGTCACTGCAGACATGTTTAAACACTGAATATTTATAATAAAAAAATATGTACTTGCATGCTGTTATTTTAATTGCTGAAAGATTCTTACACTTTAAAGAGATCACATAATTTATTATTTTACTGTAGAAACTATAGCTATTGTAAAATAAATGATTGTGATCTTTAAAGTGGCAGAAGCTTTGTCATTTCATTTTATTTATTTGACAGTGGGGGCTAAATAGATGGTCATTCATGTAAAAAATAATTTAGTGAGGGCTAATGTGTTCAGTGGATTGTAGCCTACTTTGGTTAAAAACATTTTCGATTTGTTCAACTGACAAAACGCCTTTCCAAAAAACTTCAAATAGAGGTGTGAGCTTTGAAAATTGGATGTGATCTAGTACCTTTTATACAGCGCATGAAAACGGTAAATCTCTCCCTCACAGCTTTGCTTTCATTTGCGTAAGATTCAATATGGCTTCTTGCCCATTTAAGGTCTACTGCGGGATTTATGGTAGTAACAAACTGCATTAACCACACAGTGTATGGTAATTTTTGAAAGGGGAGGGCACTCTCAACTTTCTGTTGCAGCAGCCTGTGGCCACCAGGGTGCGACATCATGTCGTGTTTAAAGGCTATCCAACAACCTCTTACCAATATTGAACTTCCAAACATAAAGATTAACACATTTTCAGGCTTAATCAACATTTGCTACAAAGCTGATTTGTCTTTCTGGGATTTGATATAGATTCCTAGACCAGTCCTGTAGATGCAAACTAGTCAAATTTGACTCAATCTAGAAAGTACTTAAGATAAGATGAAATACTAGACGCAGTCTTTCATGAGAGGATTTTTGTTGTAGGACTGAATAAATTGCATGGTTCCCCTCCCCTCTCCTTTAATTTTTTGGACATAACCCACGGGTCTTTCCGCTGGTCAGGCTCTTTGTTTTAACTTAAAAGGCTCTCCATGGGTCTCGCTTTCATATGTCTGGTATGTGGATTGTATTTTCACAGAGCTGCTGTGCTGGTTTAACCCTTTACAACCATCTAACATATTACTAACTCTTACTTTCAAATATTTGAAATCCAAACTAAACTGCAAACATGAAAGTATTTGCATGCACAAAGACGTGAGGGTAGTCTTTTCTTCCTTATTGTGCCGTATATCAAGAGTAAGCGGCTTCTCGAACAAGGAAAGATGTAGGGTGGGACTTGATTTGCATTTTAAGTATACTATGCTTAATGGTTAAAGAGTCCAGACTGATAACCCGAAGGTCGTGGGTTAGATTCTCAACACCGGCAGGAAACCACTGAGATGCCCTTGAGCAAGACACCTAACCCCCAATCGCTCCCCAGGCGCCACAGCAAAATTGCTGCCCACTGCTCCGGATGTGTGTCCACGGTTTGCATGTGTGTGTTCACTACTCACTGCTCCTAATGTGAGTGCACTAACTTGGATGGATTAAAATGCAGAGGACAAAGTTACCATACAAAGTTACCAAGTTACTATACTCTTTTTGGAAAGAAAAAGTACATACTTTTGAGTGTGTAGCAAAGGGACATACTACTTCGTCATCTTTACCGGACAGCTCTGTCGCTTAGTTACATGCATCCTGTCACAGTTTAAACCCTGTCAATCATCTTGTCTAAGTCAAAATCCTCCACATTCAATTTAATTTAATTTCCTACCATTTCGGAGAGTAATGCACGTTGATCTGCCAGTCGTGGGTCTTTCATGCAGAGACTCTGCTCATGTGCTTGCAATTTGAATATAATGATGCATTTAAAAGTTAATGGCCAAACGTATCATTACAAAAGTTCACAATGCTGCTGCAGATGAAATATAATGTGGTAAACATTGAATAATTTTTTTTTTTCTTCAGGTACTGATAATTAATCACTCAGTCAAACCCCTTTATCTAAACCTCTCTACATAACCGCCGGACTCACACATACTCCATGTCTGTAGTTTTTTAACACTTTTCACTTTTGGTTGTGGGTAATATTAGCCGCATCGATCTGCACTTCGGATTCTGACCGGAAATAGTAGACCATCCGGGTATCTTTGAAATACTCATTTCAACACACTACAATTTGGGACTAACTAATTATATTTTCGAATACTATTTAGGACAGATGGTATGCGAATTCGACGCACAGATGCAGTTTTCGTGCATGTATCTATAAATGCAAATGAGCTGCTGCTTCCCACCCCGCTTTCCAGAAGAGGGCGGAGCCTGTACAGCGGGTCCATCAGATACTCTGTCAAAAACTAAAACATCTGTTTGGTTTTGATTATCATCTGTATCGCGGTCACGCTGACGTGACATTGCAGTTCTTCATCATCATGTAAGTTTATTATCTGCATGTGTTTTAAAGCCATATCAGTCTAAACTTCTGATATATGGTTTTCTGAGCGCACACATCCGAAACTCGCGCACAGACAGCTGGATGTCAGACGACGCATCCCGTGAGAATTAAACTAAGTTCTCTTTCACGTCTTATTGCGCTTAAACTGTTAAATACACACAGTTCACATAAACAGTTGGTTATGTCTGTAACATAAACAGCATGCAAATAAATCGTTTGTGTATATTAGATTTGTGAATTAAAGTGATGTAATATACAGTATCTACTGCTATATATGCTGTTTATATGAATCAAACAACAAAAGAAAAACAGAAAATAACTCACTGCTCTTGATTGAATAACTATAGCTTTACATTTCTTACTCGAATGCTGCTTTAAATGGTCTGGCTAGGAGATAAACATGGCAGACTGTGTACAGTTCACTGAGGGCGGAGTCTATGCTAATAGGGCAGAGTCGTTAGCAGTCGTGGGCGGGGCCTGTGTATTGTGATGACACATTGCATAGAAACTGCAAATGGCTTGTTTTGAGACACTGCTTATGATTAATGGGGATTTAAAAAAGGAGTGGGTGGATTTTCACCATGATAAGTTGGTTGTGTACACACACTGCCAACGGCCCCACAGAATAGAATATGTAAAAAGTAGACTGAAAGTATCCTTTTTTTAGTTTAAAAGAAGTATACTAATTGCACACTTGAATAAACTGTTTTGGAGTGTCCCCACAAAGATCCCAAAACCTAACGTGTGCGTGTGTGTGTGTGTGTGTGTGTGCCTGTGTAGAGCATGAATGAGTAAAGTGTTGTGGTGGTGACCGGAGTCCACTGTCAGTATAATCAAATTTCCTAAAACCATGTTCTCATACTGTTCACATACTGTCATTTGATCACTCATCACTCATCTTGTGACACTGGATCATTTGACATATGAATGGAAAGAAAAAATGAAGTTTTTGTAACACCATCTCAAACATATTCACACAATTGCATGGACCGTGTTTTACCGTGGACTTTGTACTTGCGCCTATTGGTGAGCAAAACACAAATGTTATACATTATTGAAATCCATTAATATATAATATAATATATTTAATGGAACAATTTTATTATAAAAATGTTTTCACAAATTAATATTTTATAGTTTTAAATGAAACTATATCGAAAAGATATATCCCTGAAGTAAGTATGAAGTGGTCGCAGTCAGATTCTTTGTTGGGCCGAT
Organism: Squalius cephalus; assembly: GCF_949319135.1. NCBI lineage: Eukaryota > Metazoa > Chordata > Actinopteri > Cypriniformes > Leuciscidae > Squalius > Squalius cephalus. The sequence goes on along the minus strand of NC_137138.1, from coordinate 25,270,883 downwards.
CAGAAGGTTTTTGAGGTGCGTTCTCAGTCTGGACGGTTCATTAATAGGAAGCCAGCAGCTGAGAGTGCGATAGACGAACTTTCATGTATTTGGAGGGTGCAAAATGTTTACTATTTCTAATCTATCACCAACAGCTTGCACAGACAAACATCCTAGGCTAAAACTAATAAGAAAGCAGAGGACTTTTCATCGTTGGAGGGAGCCGAGAGATTCTAAGTGCCAGGAAACAGATGCCAATTATGGTTGTCTTTGGGCTTAACAGGTAAATATATTGCTAGCAAAGAGTTCACATTGGCAGAACTTCGGTGACATTTTTTGTGCAAAGTAGGTCCATTGTCAAGAGAGTGCATGAAGACTTCCTAGATTAATCAAAGACTTCCTCTCCCTCTTGCAACGACATCGCTTCTTTTCTCTGATGATGTGTTTACTGGCACGAGGGCGGGACATCCTGTCACTCACATGAGATTGACCAATAGCAGACCACAACCATCCAATCAATTCCCGATGATTCCCAAAATGAAGCCCTGCCCTACCTCTCTTCTTGTTCGAGAATTAGTTTCACTTGGATATGCATCACAATAAGAAAAGACTATCGCAGCTTGTTTCATGCTGACTTTAAAGTAGATTTTAGTAGGTTTTTTTTTTACATATTTTATAGTGAATTGGCATTTTTTACAGTACATCTAACAGGATTTAGAAATACAAAAGTGTCATTGATTTCTTTTAGTGCCAAAAATGTAAAAGTTGCTTGGCACCTTTAACACCAATTTTCAGCATTGCTACTTTGCGGTATATTTGGAACTGATAATTAATAGCAAGTTGAAGAGAATGTGTTTGGGTGAAAAATCACCTCTGGTGCAAACATCACAGGAGCTGTTAAACACACAATAGCAGTTCAATCAGAGACTTGTATTGTGCCCACAAAGTTGTATTCCTGAATGCCTCCTTGTGGATGCCTGCCGAGGCTCTGCCGGACAGATGTCTTCCCTAAGAACAATCCTCATCACCGCGGAATATAATTGCTACCTTTGTAGGCAGTCGGAGACGCCAAGGACCAGATGAGTGAGAAGAATTAATTAATGGTAACCCATTTAGTGGGCAGCCAAGGGGAGGGGAAGCTCTGAGGCAAACACAGATCCTGATTGGATGAGACTGCGGTGGAAGGTGAATGTGTGTGTGTGGGTGTGTGTGTGTGTGTGTGAGGGCCATTAATGTGGAGGCTGGGCTGTGAGGAGGGTGAAGGGCTAAGCACTATAGCTTATTTCTGTATGCGTGTGTGTGTGTGTGTGTGTGTGTGTGTGTGTGTGTGTGTGTGTGTGTGTGTGTGTGTGTGCGTGCGCCCATCTTCCAATGTGCGACACAGCAAATGTGTGTTTTTGGGTCGTGGGATTAGATGTGCTGCAATTGTTTTCAGCAGGAAAGCAGTACCCTACTGGAAGTGTGTGTATCTTGGATGAAATCTGTGCCGTAGTTGAATACATTACACACACTGACCCAGTGTGACTGACAGATCCTGGCCTTGTGCCATTATATGGGATTGGACAGAATCCTTGGAGCTCTAAGAGGTTGTTAAGTACAGGATACTATGGGATAAGGTGCGCATTTGTTTACTCTTTGGGGATGGAGATTTTCCCACCATGCACAAGATTATCTTTCCTGTTTGACTTTGTTGCTTCACAGAAGAACAGGACAATGCCAAATGCCCTTACAATGTAGCTGACATTTGAAAGTGTGTGGTCCACTTGGTCTAGTTGAACACATTCAATCACAACTAACTAAATAAATAAACTATGTTTTTGAGCATCTGGAAACATTTTGGGATCAAAAGCCCAGAAAAATGCTGTCTAGGTAGGCGGCACAGCATGTTTTGAGATACAGCCGTAGTCTACACATCCAGCACATAGACAAATTGAAAGCTCCTTCCATCCCATCTAATGCCACATATCATAAACGAAATATTAATACTAAAATCCTATAAGAGACTTATCTCAGAGACCTCAGAAATAAGAAGGACACTGACTGTACAGCTTTATGATATGTGCTTTGCTCTGATGCTGTTTGTCACTAATTTTTTAATATTTTAAATTATTTTGATAAAGATTTTACAGCTTGTCTGATTTAATTGCATATGCATCATATTAAGTTATATTAAGCATCCTTGAGCAATGGAAAGGCGTTATATAAATAAAAATGCTTAATATTGCTTAATATTATATTAACACTATCGTTCAAATCCTTTTTGATGTTTGATTTTTTGCAGTTTGAAATGTTTTTGACAGTATCTTATGATCACCAAGGTTGAATTGATTTGATTAAAAATACAGTGAAAACTGTATTATTGTGAAACACACACACACACACATCTATCATATATATATATATATATATATATATATATATATATATATATATATATATATATATATATATATTAAAATGTAATTTATTCCTGTGAATTTTCAGCATCATTACTCCAGTCTTCAGTGTCGATCCTTCAGAAATCATTCAGATATGATGATTGGGTGCTCAAGAAACATTTATTATTATTATTACTATTATCAGCTCATCATTATTATATCATTGTGGAAACTGTGATGGCCTTTATTTTTTCAGGATTCATGATTCAGCATAAATTGAAATAGAAATATTTTACTTTTCTTTTGTATAATGTTTTACTGTCACTTTTGATCAATTTACTGTGTCCTTGCTGAATAAAAGTATTATTATTATTATTGTTTTTATCTTACCAACCTCATACTTTTGAATGGTAGTAAATATATATTGAAATTGTAGCCTATCCCTATTAATTATTAGGCTATATTTAGAAGAACACTTTAGAACATTTTTTACACTCTTATAGCCTATAAAAATCACAACTTGCAGCATATATGATTAAATCTAACAAAATAAAGCATTTTTGTGCAGTTTATTTTCAGCGCCCCATATAAGAACACTAAACAGTATGAAGCCTGTAGGATGAGAATGATTACATTCCATGATATATTCACTGTTTTCAATGGCCTATGCACACATGCAAGAGATGACGTCTTGCTCTTTGTTCTGCGTCTCTTCCATGAGCATCGAAATGACCAGTTAAACAGTTTGGCTTATTTTACTACGTTGCGTTCCATTGTTGCTGTTATGAACACAAGAACGCACTAGGACCGCGCAGCGCGTCGGAGCAGAGCGGCAGCAGCGTCTCTTTGTTCAGCGTGCAACATCTCTCCTCCTCCTCCTCCTCCTCCTCCTCCTCTCCTCTCCTCTCGCGCTCCGTCCGCAGTGACTCTCGCGCTCCTCATCATCACTGCTACACTGGGCTGGATGATTGCAGTGGCAGAAACATGGCTGTGAATCTCAGCAAGAACAGACTGGCCCTCTTAACAGCCTACCAGGACGTTATCAACGAGACGTCGGCAACCGACTGGTAAGATAAATCAAACCTGACTTAAAAAGACTCCTTTCTTTTAGTACGCTGTTACTGCATTGCAATTAAAACAATTAAGCTGGCATTCTAACTCTATGCGGATGGGTCGCACAGAATGGGGTGCGTGGATTAATGCGTCTGGGATGGATCCTGGATCTCTTGTTTCCAATATCTGAGGGCTTTTGTTTGATAAATCGATTTTAAACCCCTTAATTAATTTTTTTGGTGTTTTTTTGGGCGGGTAGTTGCATTTTAATAGTGCATACTTTGATACATTTTAGTGTAAATGACACATTTTAAATTTTTTGGCATCTTTAGCTTGTACTCGGATTTTACACTAGGTTGCAGTTCATGCTTTGACCTCCAGAGAGTTGTGCAAGGGATTTTGTACTGTTTGCTCAGTTCAAGGGAGTCTTCACTACAGCGTTTGTGATTTGCCAGTTAGAAAGCATGACCAGATAATCATGCCAAAACCCCAACATTTGCAGCCTTCCTAATTATTTATCTACTGAGTGAAGTATATCAGTGGAAATAATGGAGCTCCTTTCCATTTGCATGGCAGGACAGGGATGGGCGAGGCGACGGCTTGTCTGTCAACCTGTCAGCCGCTTATTGTGCTCTCATCTCTATCTTTTGTACCAGACGGAAACGTTACCTCTGTTATATTAATTACTTTCGCCTATTTCAGCTTTTTGGACTGCGTATATGTTTTTTTTGTATGGCCCTTGTGTTTGTGGACCCTGTACAGGACAGTGTATCTGATCTCTTTGTGTTGAAACGAAACTGTTAGTTCTGAATCATGAGTAGCCTAATGCGTTGTTGGTTTAGCACCCCAGCCAAAAGTTTGGTTTGGATTATTTTGAGAAAATGTTTTTCGTTGTACAGAGCATAATTTGGACCCTGACTGAATGACGTGTTATGAGTAGGGAGGGATAAACCAATATATTGGTCAGGCCCATTGATTTGGCTGATATTTGAGCTTTTTGAGATAGGCTAGTCAGCATTGGCCAGTTGAGTCTCTGCTTGGCCAATTAACAGTGTTAGTATAAAAATCTACCCACAGCCTGGCTATTACAGTATATATATATGAAGATTTCAGATGCAAAAGCCTCTAAGTGCCATCTGAAATTTTTTTCTAGAATGATCATTTTTATCAAGCTTGTGTATTTAAGTATTTTAGCAATGAAGATGACCTATTAATTGACATTTAAGTGAAATTACTTAACTTAAATATACAAATATGATAAAAATGATCATTCTAGAAGAAAATTTCAGATGGCACTTAGAGGCTTTTGCATCTGAACTCTTCATATATATATATATGTAAATATAGTGTAGGATTTTTATGTAATTTTTTTTTTTTATTGGCTATGCAGTACACACACACGCACACACAAAAGAAATTGGACATAAAATCAATCACTTTTTCCCTGAAGGATTCATATTCTCTCATTTTCATTGAGATGTTTGTTTTCTGCATCGGCACTCTGTAATTTGCTTGATTATATGATTATATATGAATAAACTGATGTCCCACAGTTGCCACTTTATGTGACATTGACTTGAGGGGAACAAAGACTTTCAGCCTCTGTAAACAGCCGCCTTCCTCTATATTCACCCTTAAACCTTGGTCCAAACAATGCTCCTGTTCTACGTGCGTAAAACCACATGACAATACCAGACGCAAACACTACTCTCCTCTTTCCTGTACCCACATAGTTGACATTATCATTGAGCTAACTCACATTCCTCTTCCTGGTATTCGTCCATGTGTCATTACAATACAACCAACACCACGTTATGGAGCCTTTGTGTCTGGAAAACCTTAAACACAAAGTGAACTCTGTGTTTAAAAGATGAGATCAAGCCCAGAGGGTCAGCAGCATTTTACTAACCACCATTCATTGCCAAAGGAACCTCAGGGTAGGCTTCAAAACTGAGTAGATAAAGCTTCTAAACATATTGAGGCGCATCGGACATGGAAATCAAATTGTCCTGAGTGCATGTGTAATGTTGGAGGGCGAGTTCCAGGATGTTTTTCATAGGCTAAGGGCTTTCGTAATTATTTTAAAAGGATTTTGATGTGTTGGGTGCCGTAGGGTTTAGAAAAGAAAGCTTTTGAAGTTTGTCAAGGATAGGTGACGCCAAGCCATTTGGGGTAGAGAGTTGGATATCAGAGTACTCTCGAATATCAAAGAATTGTTGCAAAGAATGTTCGGGCTGCTGATCTGAAGAAAGCATATGGATATGTGATCCTCAGACCTGATTATGAAGGATCAAGACAAGGGTAGGGAAGCTAGTGGAGTATCTTCTGGTCACCAGTCACATTATATTAGCTGTCTATAGTGCTTCTTAGGCTTCTGGAAGGAATTTTCCAATTTTGGTCTTGGTTGATCCCCCATCCCATTCTTTAGCTCCTGTTGGGTCATTGCAGTTTTCATATGTCCATGATTTTGTAAATCAGGGGTTCCCAAACTTCAGTCACTTTGAAAACACTGCATTATAAGCTGCACACATAAATGAACGCAGTGCCACTCTTCACTCTGAAAAACGCAGCACAACAGACTGTATACATCAATTAAATCACAGCCTTTGTTTTGTTCATCGTGTTTTGATATTTCATATATAGCTTTTCATTAACTCACTAACCTCCTGCATTTCCCTCACAAACCCCTGTTTGAGAAAACCTTTTGTAAATGATAAATAGTTTGTTTCAATCAATATTTCATGTGAACCATTGCAGCAGAAGTGGACCTGCATACACAGTTTCCTTTAACCTCAGAGCTGTTGGAGATTTGTGGGGACCCAATCGCACTGCGGGGCATCATGGCACAGGATGTCTTGTGTAACACTGCAGTAGGAAAATGCAGGAAGAACACAGTTCTTACAGATTTCACCAACGGCTTTTTAAGCAAGTTACTCCAGTTTAAATTTCACAAACATCCATTATACAGTAGCTTATATAATTCCAGTAATATAACTGGAGCATGTAAAAGAAAAGATTCCCAACTTGAAATTGGTGGGAAACATAATCATACATCATGATACATATTATGATCATAACAGATCTAGATTAATGACTCAAAGAAATACACTATTAGCATCTACAATTGTTGTTAAAGCTACTCAAGTGCTACACTCTAAAAAATAAAAGTTCTTTATTGGGATCAATGGTTTCACGAAGAACCTTTAACATCCATGGAACCTTTCCAGCGGCTGAAAGTGGAAAAGTGGTTCTTTTAGATTTTTAAAATGTTCTTCACACTGAGATCAAATTGTTATTTTAAGAACTGTTCATTGAAAGGTTTTTTTTGGCGAACCAAAAATGGTTCTTCTATGGCACTGTTGAGAAAACCTTTATTTTGGAACCTTTATTTTTGTCAAACTGGTGCACTGCAACTTGTACATCTTCTCAAATGTAACAAACAGCAACATTTGCCACAACCACTGCCTCTTCAGCCAGAAGAAGTCTGCTCTTTCAGCTAAGCTCAAGCCTTTTTGGTTTTTGTTTAGGCCTTCTGAGCACAAAGAAAGCACGTGAGAGCCCCAGAGACAACTCTTCTGTTTGCATTCGGCTGCCAAGAAATGTCGGGGAAACCACACAGAGGACTGGAGATTCATATTTCGCATGGTCTACCAGACTCTGTAAAATGTTACCATTTCCCTAAAAGTGTGGTGTGAAGTCCAGATCTCAACTTCACCTGCAGGGAGTTTATCTCCCACATTCCCACAGTCTGATGCCTGCATTCCTTCTGCATCAGGTCACTATCATAGTCATCAAGTCATCTATCATGCTGAACCAGTGCTGGGGAAGCTACATTACAACTGTAGCTTGCCAAGCTACAAGCTACTCAACATTTAAAGTACTGCATTTTCCAGAAAAAAAGTTGCACATGATTATAAGTTGAACTAAATGTTCCCCTAGGGTCATTTTCCTGGTTGCATTCACACCGCCTGTAGGAACTCTGAAGTGATGCAAGCCGCGCTTGTTGTTGTGACCTTTATTTGGACGGCACGGTGGAAATATATTTTAGAACGCCAGAGCCTGAGCACACAGCGCTCCCATTCTCCGTCTTTATTAGTTTACGATCTGTTTAACAGTCCTGTCTAATATGTTATTAGATAGAACGTTTGTTCAAAGAAAGTAAACAGTATGCAAAGGTATTAGCATTTGCCTCGTGGTTGATGCCCAGTGTTGCTAGCTGAGCAGAAATACATAATCATGCTTCACTTGGTCCCTTCAAAGTTGCGTTGGATTTTCTCCTTAGCGTAAAGGTTGAGAGGTCCGTCTATCACTGTTTTCCATGTTCGTAGAGTTAGTTTTGTGGCATAAATATATAGGCTATAATTTGTGTGTTTGTGCTGGTTTTTGTGCTGGTGTTTCGCGTGCGTTCGGCCAATCAGCGTACGCTTTATATAGTACTTATTGTGCTGGTTTAGACCTTACTCTGAAGTAGGAGCTAATTTAGTTCCCCCAAAAGGAGTTCCTTGAACTAAAATTGTTCCTAGTTCCTGTGGTGCGAACACTCCAAGAAACAAGTACTTCTGCCATTAGTTCTCCCAAATAGCAACATAGTGTCGCCCAGATCCGGGCCACATCTGGTACAATGTACAGTGAATTCAATGTGTACCCGATGTGGCCCGAATCTGGGCCGACATCGGAACTATGAAAAGGTTCCTAACCCTAACCTTACATCCTACTAATACTGTAATGAGAGTTAGTTGACATGTAGTTGCAAAGTAGTTAGTAGAATATCTAAAGTGGACCATCCAAATAAAGTATAACTAAAAGGTATGCTAAAATACTTGAATTCACTACACATTTTAGATGATAAAAAAACTTGGTAAAACTTGACTAAAAATATGGTAGTTCAACTAGTCAAAATTTTGGCCACGATTTGGCTGTTCGAGACAAATTTTGCAAATCCTAAAAGATTCCTCTGATCCTAGGCTAAAATCTGAAGTCTTGATCGTTAGTTTGACATGTTCACCGACAGCCAATTAATGACCATTGCGATCAAATTTTACCTCCGACGAAATTCTAGCAGTGTCAGAAGGTTTGACTAACAGTCCTGCAGTGTGACTTCTCCTACGACGGCCGTCAAATTGTCTTCGTTTTTCAAGACAAGCAATGACCAAAATTTACGTTAGAGATTTCTTTGTAGCCACCATTTCAATCCCGCGTATAATGCAGCTCACTGTTAACGAACGTGTCATTGATTGATGGTGTAAAACTCCGGACAAGTTTTCTTGCGTGCGTCCATTTTTAACGCGTCTTGACTCTCGTACAGTCTGACATCAGTGACAACTGAGATCTTACAGTGTGACATGGCTTACAGCGATGATCATGTTCGTACAGTCTGACAAAGAACAATCGTAAAGGACGATAATAAATCGCACAGTGTGCACCCGGCTTATGACTACACTGTTGAATTAAAGATGAACAGTGAAGATGCTATTATTTAATTCCAAAATCAGAACATTTATCTCAATGTTAAATTTATATTGTTTTGCATAAAAGCGTGTAAATTAGGCTGACAACATTAAATTGAACTTAATTTTACAATAAAACTAGGAAAAACTGATTTCTGGAAATGTCGAAACATTAGTGACAAACATCTTTATTTAAGTAAATTTTTGACTCAATTAACTTAAACGAATTGAACTTCTGTCATAACAGAAGTTTAAATGCAAAATAAGACATTTATGCTAATAACCACTACAGCGCCCCTTGTGGCAATGCTGAATATGCAGTATATTTTTGCATTATGCATTGCAGTCTGACAAAGTTTGGAATGCAACGATGCATAAAATGAGTTTGCATATTTCAAAGCATCTGTTATCAGGTTTTTGCGTCTATTAAGTCAAGTCAAGTCAAGTCAAGTTTATTTATATAGCGCTTTTCACAACATAGGTTGTATCAAAGCAGCTTCACAGTAATAAAACAATACATCAATGTTTGTTTCTAGTGGAACGTCCACGTTTGGTAATGCTGATCAATAGTATCGTTGATTGATTAATTAAATTAAATATTCCCAAATATCCCCAACTGAGCAAGCCAAAGGCAACAGTGGCAAGGAACCGAAAAACTCCATCAGGTGACCTAATGGAGAAAAAAAAAACCTTGGGAGAACCCGGGCTCAGTCGGGGGCCAGTTCTCCTCTGGCGTTTATGAACTAGAGGTCGGATTTAACTGTAAGATTAAAAGTATTATATGAATGCCTGGCTGAAGAGATGCGTCTTTAATCTAGCTTTAAACTGGGAGAGCGAGTCTGAGCAACGAACAGTATCAGGAAGGCTATTCCAGAGTTTTGGAGCTAAATGTGAAAATGCTCTCCCTCCTTTGGTGGATCTGGATATCCTAGGTATGACCAAAAGCCTCGAATTTACTGACCTTAAAGAGCGCAATGGATTATAGGGCGATAGAAGATCGGTTAAATAGACTGGAGCTAAGCCGTTTAGGGCTTTATAAGTCAGTAGCAATACCTTGTAATTAATACGGAACTTTATAGGTAGCCAATGTAGTGATGATAAAATTGGTGTTATATGATCATATTTTCTTGATCTAGTTAGAACTCTAGCGGCGGCATTTTGGACTAACTGTAGCTTGTTTATTAAGGATGCAGGACAACCAGCCAATAAAGCATTACATTAAGCATCTATTAAGTCTAAAGCTGTGGGCACATTAATGTGATAACAATTTCCAATTGGTATTTCCAACTAAAACTGTGGCGGTACTCTGTAACAGTTCAGTTGTGATGCATACTGAAAGAAATGCAGTCCGACTGCAGTATAATTGAAGAGAGGACATGCAGTGTTATCACTTTCCAGACATAGTGGTGCGCTGTGTGGGTAGATGATACTTTGGCTTCTCTCTTCATGGACTCAAGGCTGTCTGTGAAAGGCAGCTGATTCAGATCATGGCCGTGTATTTTCCCTTCTACTCGCCTTGTGAGTGGCATATATTAATAACAAAGGCGGCTCCTTGCCTGGCTCTCGACCCTTGACATTACAGGAGTGCAAACATGTCCACATCCCAGCTCTGATAAGATCCAGGCCACAACATTCTCAAAGTTCAAAGTTTAGCATTTTCTGATTTTCATAGATAGCTGGTAAGAACAGCTTTTTTTTGTTTGTTGATTTTTCATTTTGAAAACAACTTTTTTTTTTGTCAATATAATCAGTTATCAAATAAAACATGTAAATGCATATACATAAATGCATATATATGTATACATTGGGTGCTCAAAAGTTTTTCCCATCAATTATATTGATTAATTGATGGAGAAAATGTTTTTGCACCCAGTGTACTGTATAACATTTACATATTTTATTTTGCATTTACAATATATATACAGTAGAGACTGTAGATTAATTGCTGATCCATTGATTATCAAAATAGTTGTTAGCTGCAACTCTGATTACTGCAGTTATTATGAAGTTGCAGACTGTTATTTGCAGCAGAAGATTTTGAGAAGGAATGAGAACTTTTTTGTGGGAGATTGTTTTCATAACCACAGCAAATGTGATTCCATATTTAAACTCTACTGGAAATGAAACAAGACCGAAAAATCTTTTTGCTTTTGCTGCGTTGGTTGTGGTTTGACTGTGCTTTCAGCTAATGATTCTTTAATGGTTGTGAACTGTTGATTTACTAATTTGTGGTGTCGACAAGTTGTGTCAGAACTGCGACAAGCGGTGACTATAGAGGTGAGAACGTTTGGCAACTCTTATGATTGTTTTGGCAAAATTAAAATCATGCACGGACACATTTCGCTTGCACACAAGAATGTGGAACAAAGAAAATGTCATGTGGTCATATGAAACCAGCATATTGTTTCTCAGGAGTTTTAACTTCTGCACTGAAAGACATTAATGGCCATAAATTTCCATAAGGGGAAAATCTTTTTTTTTTTCCTGGACAGATCACCAAATTTTGTTCAGACAGTGTTTATGAAAGGCCTAAGACGAGGTGACCGATTCGTTTTAGATGGATTTGCTTGTGGGGCTGAACATCTGGCAGTTCCTTCTTGCACTGGATTAACTACATCATTGAGAAACTGGTAACAGTGATAAGGATGATTATGATGACATGGCACTTTTACATCTGGACAGAACGATAGACAGAGCCATGAGATCACAGTTGGATGATAACAGCTCTGCTAATGTGTTTTGGATGCACCGATAAACTAAACTATTAAATATCTGCTGGTGATACATTTGCCGAAGAGGTTCAACGTAACATGCAAGCTCCAAAAAGTCTTTCAGACCTGTTTCATTGCATAGTGAGGTGACATTAACAAAGATTTGTTTGAAGATTCATCCAAAATTTTATTAGACAAAAATGAGCTTTCAGATAGCGAGATCCCACTGGGTTCTGACCTGATGGAACTTCCCATCAGGAAACTCTTCTGCTAAAATAAGTTTCCCAGTTTCCCTCTGGTAACAGCTACTGACTTCCCCACATCAAAAAGCTCTTTGTCGTTTGGCATTGGTCTGTCTATTCATTTCAGTTTTGTTATTTGGTCTAATTTTAGCTGTGAACAGAAGACCAAAATGTAGTGGTAACTAATGGCTGTGAATATTTGTGATAGTTCACTCTGTTTAATCTTTAATTATTCAACTAAACCAGTTGACAGGACATGGATGGTGGAAATAAGTAACTTATTGTTCAAACATTTCCCTCAGCCCTGTTAAAACAATTTTCCAAAGTAGTTTACTTCCCTAAGTAGGTCTGAGTGAATGTACAGATTTTTCAGGCCATTCTCATATTAAACAGTCAAACATGAACAAGTGTTGGGAATTAACTTGCAAGATTTAAAACTGCCTTCTATTCAGGACAATTTAAGTGCTTTATTGGCAACACTTCTTAGAAGCAGAGTAGTGAAATAGCATAAGATTGTCTAGGCTGCTTTAAAGTGGTATTAAAAAAAAAACATTGTCTCCATTCAAACGGACATGGGCACAATTTGCTTAGATTATATAACTGAAGAGCCGATTTAGCTGTTTTTGGGTCACCTAAGTTTGGTCAATTGAAAAGTTAATCTTTTTTTTACTCTATGAAAGTATTCTCCCAGTGATAGCATTGAAAAGCACACTTAGCTCTGAGCTAAGTACTCAGTTCCTCGCTGACATGAACAAAGGTGGGCATTTTTCTTTTTTGCGTTGCTCTCTGGAAAACTTTGTTCTGATTGGTCAATCAAAGAATTCTGAGGTAAAATATGTTTGTATAATGGCCCCTATTGTATAATTTAATATTGCGTCAGGAATCACTTTTCATACATAGCTGCTAATGCTAGTTTTATGTCAGTCTTGTATCATTCTACGCCAACTTATCATTTTAAGTCAGAACTATACTCCATTTTCATATAGTTATTTATTTTTTATACCCCTGTTTCACATATTTTGCAGTAATGACTGGCTGGATATGCATGATCACCTACTGACTGAATCTCTTGAAGGTGTTGATTAGTGTTTGAACTCTACATAATTACACTCTCTGATAAAAATAGACCTTGTGCGTCACTGTTTTTCCATTAAAAAATAATTTTTTGTATGACTTGTCTTATGCTTTATAATAATTGTTGTAAATTGTCAAGAAAGCATGCTACATTACTACATTGGTTCTATAGGTTTACTTGTTGCATCTATAAGTGGACATCATTGCATTACTGAGATTGGATCTATTTTTAGAGTTATTCTTCATTCAAGGTCATTTATCTCGCTACAGGCTCTCAATGGGGAGTCTCAATAACCATCTGCACCAGTTAAAGCTTTAAGATCATCTTTCCTCACTGAAAATGTCAAACGGCTGTGACGTTTCTGGAAATTAGATTCCGATTGAGGGGGAACTTTTGTGGTCTGAATTTGAATTTGAGGTTTAGTACTTTGCAATGAACAAACACAACATGTTCCATGTAGAGCACCAGCATGAATCTCTTTATTTCAGAAATCGTAAACTCAATTGTCACGGATCATCAGCGATGAAGATATGGAAAATTATTTTGAGTGTATTTATTGTCTTTGATTTTATTTTCAGAGACATTTTCAGTTTTCCTCCCTGGATTCTATTCTAGAATATCTTATTTTAAGCCGACAGTGATAGCAGTTGAAATATGTGCTGAAAAATGTGCTCTAATCCTTTTTGAAAATGTATATTTATGTCTCTGACAGGGACTAGGCTTATGCTAGTGGATGAGGCTCGGGGATTTATGGGAAATGATTTGCTTAGTGTGGGTGTCAGTTGAAAGCTCAGAACTATCTGAGACAGGGAAGAAGAGGTGAGGTTTGAATCTGAATGTCATCGTGAAGAGCCTTTTATCTTTGAATATGTTTCCTATGGCGTTCATAGTGCAAATGAGAGACAAATTTGGTCAAGTCAAATCTCCTTCATTTATATAGCACTTTTACAATACAGATTGTTTCAAAGCAGCTTTACAGTGATAATGGGAAAGTAATGGAAGAGAGTAATGGACAATTCATTGTCCAGTTTAAGTAAGTTTTTGATTGATTCATTTCTGTTGAATAAATCATTAGTTATTAACTTACACAACACCATTTTCAACTGAAAATAGAAAAATTTTAATGCGTTTTTTTGGCCGTTCATTTACATAACAACGGCGTTTTGGTGGCCTGAGAATGCAAACTTTTAAATAGAGTTCAAAGTGCAAGTTTTTGAAAACGATACCGTTATCATCTCTGTGTAAACTTCAATGGTGACTCATTATCACTTAGGGTCACTTAATCTATAAATAAACGTTATGTATTGATACATTTCATGTTTCTAAAGTCACTGGCAGTGGCTCAGTCTTTTATCCTAAAATTTAGAAGTGATTGGTGAATCATGATTTCTGCGTGAAAATATTTGTACTCGCGTTTTACACACAAAAATACATGTGTATGCACAGTTAGTGAATGAGACATGTTGCTATTTACACATGCACAGATTTCTAATTTAAAGTGGAGTCTGATATGTTGATGTGAAGAGCTCAGTGCACTGTCGAGTTAGTTTTGTGCGGTCGCGAGTGGAGGTTGGCGTCGCAGTGAGCACTGAGTGCCCCTGTGAAGACCATCTGGCTGTGTGCTTAGCCTCGCTCTCATCCACAATAACATTCGCTAAGATTAATTTTGAATCCTGCAACAAGAGAAGTTTGCTTGCCTGTCTGCTGATTTGGGAGGATTTAAGGAAGAGGAAGATGTACTCTGAATGACAAAACTAGCGGATCTAGCTAGTTCAGCTAACCACAGTGGCCAGTGGTTGTAAGTCTGCTAAAGTGAGATTTCCTCATTGATAGTTTGTTGATAGTCTGATAGTTTGTGTCTGCACACACTAACTGTGAATTTTCATATCAACCAGGAAAATGGTTGAAATGTGTAGTGATGCACCAAAATATTTTTTTTACTGAAACACTGAAACCAGAAATAAAGTTTCAGTAATTAAATTTGGATAATTTAATTAATTAATTATAATTCGTTACATTTATATAGCATTTGATTCATTTCAATCTCCTCAACCACCACCAATGGACGATGCGACGGCAGCCATATTGCGCCATAACGCCCAGCACACACCAGCTTATTGGTGGAGAGGAGACTGAGTGATGAAGTCAATCAGTATAATTGATAGAACAGAATTGTCAGATTCACAGGTAAATAAAAAATGTAGATATTGCAACTAATGGTTGATATTTTGTAACATTTTGCCTCATTTTTGTGCGTCCACAACACGGATATTTTAAACTGTTGTAGCTTATCCATGTTATGTGCGTGAAATTGACACTAGCACAGCCACCAACTGTTTTAGTCGATGATTTTGGCCCTTCAAAACTATTTCAGACAAATTGCTTTTCGTTTTTGGCGAACATTTTTTAGTTTCCAAAATTTCACTAGAAATGTGTGCTAAAAAACACAAAATACTTTCAAAATGGCTGTTTGCACATTTCTTTTTTTTTTTTTTTTTTTAGCCAGCTAAAGTGAAAACAATTAACCTATAATAATAATTATTTTAATGCAGATTTCCCAAGCACGTCCAAGACAAACATATCCTTTCAAAAGCTTGTTGTTGCAAAAGCCAAAGTTGCTTTGTCTGGCCGGTCAGGATGCAATGATTTGATAGTGCCTCAGTGTTTACACTTTTTGTTCAAATCAACCTGCCAATGCATTATGTGTAGTTTTCTCAGCATATTAAGTTATGAGAAAATATTTTATCATATGAAAAAAATTCACACTTCCTCTTTAACTGTTGGACGGCTGATTTTTATTTTTAGCTTGATGGTTTCCTTGCAGTTAGCTTAGCTTACATTTTGGGTACATGGATACCCTTGTGAAAAAGAAGAACACTTTAGCTTACTCTTAAAAAGGGTACTTATTATAGAAATAATATACTTTAAATGAATATACTTTAGTGCAAACTGAATGTTGTTTTCAGACACTTAATTGCATGTTATGCACAATTAAATGAAAATGTATTATAGTTAAAATTTATATTAAATTAAATTACATGAAATTATACCCATTTAAGTAGGATGCACATCTTTATATATAATTGCATAATTACTTCTACTGTCTTTGAAATATGGTTAAAACCTTCTGCCGAATGTAATGACAAGCATTTATGATAAACTAAAATATAGTTTATTAGTAATATAGTAATTTCTTTTGAAATTATATTTGCTTATTATATTTGCAATTACACATTATGATGAAGTTGCAATTTAGTAAAATTAAATTATATTATATATCAAACTACTTTACATGTGGTTTAGTATGTTAGTCAGAATCAAAATAAGTGTACTTTAAAGTGTGACAAAAGGTTATAATGATTTCAAATGTATATAAAAGTGTACTCAAGTGTGTTAAGAAACACAGTCATTAAAGTATAATATCTTTAAATACACTTAAGTGGCCTTTTTCATTTATATTATATTATCTGTACGTTTTTTAATCAGCTTTAATATACATATTATCTGTAAGTTGTTTAATCAGCGTTTCCCATACATTGATTTATCTGTGGCGGCCTTCCACAGTATCAACACTGACCGTCACAAATAGATTTCAGTGCTTCCATTTCATAGACTGTCGTGGCTGGAAAATATATTTAAATTTCTCATAATAACATATAAGTCATTTAATGTCGTGTTTTGCGCCATTTCTGGTCTCTTTGCTCACCCGATCAGCATGTGATCAGCTTCGCGTCTCAGTTCAAAGTGGATGAATGCAGTGAACTCTATCTGTTCATGTGCTGAGTTTAGCAGGCATTTGGGAACAAAGTTATGCATTATTTTCACATTTGCATAGTTGATGATTACAAATTTTCACTGGATTTGTAAAGACGCATTTGTAAACTTGTTTTCCATCAAAATAAAAGCTCGACTGCTGTTTCCGTCACGGGTTTATCTCTTGCATGTATAGAAATTAGGCCAAAACTAATTATGAAAGTTTAATTTATTTTTCAATGCATTTGTTTTACAATATATGGTTATTACTGTCAGAGGAATAATATTATATTATTGTTTTTTTTATTGTTTTTTATTAGTAGTAGTAGAAATAGCAATATGTAGTGTAATTTAGACTGAGACATTTATATCACAACTAAAAAGAAGTTTAAAGGTATAGCGGAGGATTTTCCCGAATTTTAGAAAAGAACTGCCCCTCTCCACTTTCTGAAAAAATGCACATGCACAACACTCTACCTGCTCCCGAGAGGGAACGCCTATTAAACGTGTGCACGAGAGAGCATGCACGAGCTAATCATAGCTTACATTAACTTTTACTAGCAGTGATTTTAAATGGATTTCTCCAAATAGCATGCCAAACTTTACCTGTCAAGTAGAAACTTCGCGACTGAGGCATCAGTGGGAAACCCAACCTGTGTTTTGAGCGCACGCCATCGTGTGAATCGTGTGCACGAGCACGTACGACGGCCTTACGTAAACATATCACCAGAATGATTGACACTTAGGAGGACCAATAGTCTTGATGATCCACCCGGAAAAAGAAAATTCTCCGCTATACCTTTAAGTCCCCTTTAAATTTCAGGTACAAGTCTGTACACAGTTCAATTTGCACTCTGAACATGGGTTGGAGCTCTTCATTTTGAACTCTCAAAGTGCACCAGATTGATGAATTTAACTTAAAAATGTACACAATTTTCTTCCGGGGGGCATGCCCCATGAACCCCTGGTGGGACCAAGGTCCCCCCACCACACATTTGCAAAATCCTGTGGGAAACACTGTAATATACTTTTATAATTTGAAGTAAACTAGTGCACATTCCATACAATTATGCACACTTCTTTTTCACAAGGGAGCCATTAACATTGTTCAAAGTCATATGGCTCCAGTCTCTATCTCTTGATGATTTAACTCAGTAAATCAAGGTCTTGGACTTGCTCACCATGTCGGGAGGGCACAATTTGTCTAAAGGGCACGTTTTGGCAGGCCGGCTGGGTATTCAAACAAGCAGGCGGCCAGACCGGCTCCCAGCCTGCAGGGACAAGATAACAACCATGACATTGGAATCAGTACATCAGTATATTTAGACCAATGGCAGTCATTTGGTTGGTTTTGGACACTCACACTACCTGTTGGCTCCGACAGGCTCTGTACCTGCCATTGAATGAAGTCCAAATCCCTCAACACTGTAATCTGTATCAATCCCAGAGAATTAAGGACACAGATTTACACAAGTCCCCACATATGCAGGAATGACACAGTTTAAAGAAAAACACACAAAATGCATATGAGTAATTTTACCATTTAGGTCAGGTTCTTTGGAGCTTCCGGGGGAATTAGCCTAGTCCTTATTAACATTTAGATGCTAGTGAGAACCATTTTTATGTCATTTCACCCAAATTATAATGAAATGGGTTCAGATCAGGCAGGGTTTTTTAATATATATTTTTTTAATTCCAGGATCGTTTAACCACATGGCTGTACCTCAAGTGATTTGTACTACTAGTTTCGGTCTTTTTGATTTTAAATTTGAGAGGAATATGAGATATTCTGTGACAGGGGATTAGGGAATTGGGGCCAGATTTATTTCCCCACACCCACAGAGCGGCAGGACAAATGCTGAATTGCATTCAGAAAGCCTCAGCTGAAGCTATTGATCAAGTGAGCTGCAACCTACTTGAGCCGATCAGAAGTTAAATGTCACAGAGACATGAATATGCATGAATGAGTATTCAAATGCACATAAGCAAAACAATCAATCAAAAGTACAAAAGCAGCGCTCTTGTTAGTACAGGATTTAGGTTAAATAAAAAAATAAAGCTATGAAACTCAACTTAGCCTTAACCAAATCGATTTGCTCTTGAACAAGTAATAGATTAATAAGACCTAAGATGTACCGTTTGATATACTCAAAATAAATTATACCTTGTTAAAGGAACCGTATGTAATACATTTATTTCAATTAATCATAAAATGGCCCTGATATGTCTCTATACATTAAGAAATCATGTTCATTTCAAATACGTATATCACTGACAACAGTAGTCCGGCCAGGATATTGTCATTTAAAAGTGAAGTTGCAGCCCTCAACTGATGTTGATGTTGTCATCTTGTGTTTTGGCCTGATGCTCCACCCTCCACCTATCTACCAATCACAAAGTCAATAGTGTTTCGGCATCCGGGTTGCCAGCTCTGCTCTAGTTACCACAGCTGCAGCTACAAACGTGTCGGATAAAAAATGTCTAACGTTACGAAACCTAAAAGACCTCGTTATGAATCCGAAATATGCAAAACATCTTTCATGAAGCATAAACATAATTAACAGAAAAAAAGCTTACTGTGTAGGACTCGACACTTGCCATTCCAAGCTCCTTTTAGCAGCCTACGTTCCTGCTGGATACTGCAGCCTAACTGGCAACCTCGAGTCAGGGGGGAGGGGGAGGGGATACACTGCTCTACAGTAATTTGAAAGTGATTGCAGTACCAGTTTTGGCCACAATCTTACATACGGTTCCTTTAACTGCTATCTACATAAGAGTGGCAAATTCCTGAAAGACTAGCCGAGATGAAGCTGTTCTCTGCGGGTACATGAGCGTTGAGCGGCCGCTGACGGCCTGGAGCTCACATCTCCGAAAACGTCTAAAAAAATCGTCAAATAGGTTCCATGTATATATATAAATCGCATATTTGAGGTCTAAACAACTACATTCTTGTCTAAAAATAGCATATTTGTACGAAATGCTGCAATATAGATGCTTTCCGTGTGATATTAGTGTAATATTGGATGGATATTGGTTGGAAAAGGCTCTCAGCCTATCAGATTTGAGAACCAGAACTAAGTGTTGTATAAAGTATAATAAATCTCAAATAAAAGTTTATTTATTTTATGTCGAGAAAGTTTGCGATTGTGAGGAATTTGTAGATGGTCGCGAGATAGCACTGAAAATACACAATGAACATGTATGTTAAAAGAAAACCAAACATTGGTATGATTGAGTTGTTGTTTTTATTGCGTTGTGTGATATATATAATTAATTACACCAAATAAAGACCAAATAAATAGCATTTAAATATACGTAATACACACTTTTCAAGGTTGTGGTCGGTAAGATTTGGTAATGTTTTTGAAAGAAGTATCTTATGCTCATTTATTGAATCAAAAATACTGTGAAATTGTTAAATATTATCAAAATTTTAAACAACTGTCTCCTCATTTAATACATTATAATATGGAATTTTTTCCTATGATGCCAAAGCTAACATTTTCAGCACCATTACTCCAGGTAAGATGATTCTTAAGAAATCATTTGGATATGATGATTTGATTCTCAAGAAACATGTCTTATTATTATCAATTTTGAAAACAGTTGTGTTGCTCAATTTGATGAGTTGAAAGTTCAAAAGAACAGCATTTATTTGAAATAGAAATCTTGTAACATTATAAATGTCTTTACTGTTACTTTTGTTCAATTTAATGTTTCCCTGCTGAATAAAAGTATTAATTTCTTAAAACAAACAAAAAAAAAAAAAAACTTCTTACCCCAAACTTTTGTAAGGTAGTGTAAACTCATAGAAAAGCCTATATATGGCTGAAAGTTGCTAGTAATATTGTTTTAGTATCATCATTATCATAGTCCCAGTATTCTTCGGTTATTTACAGCTAAGTGAGACAACAGATCTGCAGTTATGGTGCAGGCTGGATCAATAAAATACACACAATTGATTCTTTAAAGCAGTGTCTCAGAAGCAATAGTGTTTCTGCAGCTGGAGATTGATTGTCTTTGTGTTTCTGTTCCTGTGGATGTTGTCCTTCCTGCTGATTATGAAGGTATTTTACATTTGAGAAATTTAGAGGTTTGAAAAAATGGATGTCAAGCTAAGAGATTAGGAAGCTAAGAGGAAGATTTAGGAGGAGAAAGACTGAGAGAGTATGATGTGTGGATATAAGAATGATTGTAGACCTTAGCGTTTTGCTGAGGTAAGCACACTGCTTAAACGGATGGGGCCGAGGGGGCATGGGGGGATTGATGGGTACCGGTTTGATGCCAGGCCATGGAGACATCGCTCTGATCTGTTCTTTCTGGCCGGATATAAAAACCGACTACACCCAGACAGTATATCCAAATCTCCCTTGCCTAATTCATCTCTGTTTGTTCTGTCTCTTGTACCGGGTACAACTTAAACCCCATCGGATCACCCACCCAGTGTCCAGTCAATGGCTGATCCTTTTGCACTGACTTTTGGTGGCAATACTAAAGGCCTTTAGCTGGGAGATGAAACTGCACCAGGCCACGTCATTCCTGGCAAGGGATCTCTTTTCTGCTCTGGTGGGGGCAACCGGATTGCCGCAGTGGAATTTTAATACCCTGCAGGCATCAATCAGTCGGAAAGGAGCTCGGTACATTCCACCTATGTTTGCCGTTTCCTGTCTCCCTTCTTGGTCATGTTACAAATTGGTTTGTGGCAAAGAATGCCAATTGGACTTGTGTTAGAAATGGCCAAGAACATATCAGATGTTGACCACAGCCATAAATGTACACAAAGGTTGTAGCCAAATTTGAAATATTTTTGTTTGCACATAACAGGGTTTCACTTTTGCAAACCCTTGCTGGTTTTCTGTACATACTTGTGACGCTCCATGCCCATTTAAATCAAATGAATTTGTAGTATTCTCTGACTCAGCAGAAGAGTAAGGAATATTGACAATTAATTCTGTCCATAATAAGGAAAAGGAAACATCTTTTAAAAATGTTTGTATGTACCAAGTTGGTTTCATATGGTTTTGAATTTTTTTATATATATCATTTTCAAGAAATGTTGTGTGGTGTAAGAAACTTCTTGTGGTTCTTTACACCATGAATACATGTGAGTGGACACATCTTTATTATTTATTGGGAAAAAAGTTTTGGGGGAGTCGCACCACATGACATTTTACAACCTGAACTAACATTTCCTTGTCATAAAAAGTTTCTGAATATTGGTTATCAAAAGCTTTAAAATCTTTCTTCTTGAGAGGGACAATTTTTGATGATGAGCCTCTGTCCTGCAGAGCCAGAAACTGAGCCAGAGTTAGATCTGCACAAAATAGATAGGTACTTTGTGTCAGTTTTCAATGGGATAACAGAATGAGACAGGTTTTTCATAAATTAGAGTGCTAACCTTCCTTTTGGTGACACATTGAGTCAGCTTGAGGTTATGTAAGTCAGGACTTCCTCGTTCCTTTTCATAAAGCTCAATAGATGAATTACTAATTCTTTTGTTCACGTTTTTCAATCCCTTTACCAAAGCCAGCTGTTTTTTTAGGAATTGTTTGAACAAGAAAAGGTCTGCCAATGTCGATGCCTTTCCTTGTCCAAGAATAAAAACGCCACAGTGGATATCTTGCCTTCATTCCGAGAGCGAAGATCCGTGATTGATGCGGCTACAGGAGTCTAGATAACTGTCCCCGCTAAATTTAGCCATGAAACGACTGGGACTGTAATTGAAAACGTAAGAGGGATGCTGCACTTTTTTTTAAAATCAGGATCCAATCTCTGATCACCCTTCGAGATTAAAGTGTACCTAATGATAAAAATAACCAAGGATTGACCCGGACATGTCCTGTACTTTAAAACAGTTTTTCTTGACTGGTTTTGTCCAGGTTCTAATGGCCTCCTTGAATCTTACAGCCCGACAAGCAAACCCATATTTAATCTAAGCGTGTTTTTGTCCATGCTTTTTTCCCCTCTGAATTCAAAGTCATTTAGAGACACAGCAAACCAACAAAGAACCGAAGCAAATTGCTGATTGACGTACTCAAACCCATGTGTGGTTCCCATAACAAATCCTACTTGTGATGAGAAACCTCACAAATAATCCAGTCCTGAAATGTAAGGATGTTTCATTTTAACCCAGTTTTTGGACCTACAGGCCCTGAGATTAGTTGTCAAGTCCATCCAGATCCATTTCCCCTTGTTAACGGTCTGGAAGCTTCTGTGGGTGTTTTGCGTGGATAACAGGATTTGCCCCTGATGATGGAGGCAGTTTCACAAGAATGGCATCAGCGCTGGCGTGTGATCACAGCGCAGTGTTGGACAGAATGGAGTGTGAATCTCTCCAACTTCTACTGACGGCACTGGCGACATATTTCTGAGATTTCAGTGCCCCAGAAACACATGAACATCATAGTACTGCAGTTGAGCTAAAACCAGGGTTAATGATTGTGCTCAACAGGGGCTTTTATTGGGGCATTTCATAGTGATGCATCAACATCTTTGATTGAGATTGAAACCAAAACTTCTGGACTCAAACCAAATCAAACGGAAAAAAGATTTTCCCTTCTTTGCAATAACTATCAGTTATTTTTAGAAGAATCCTAAGAAACCCTTGAACAATAACAGAAATCCTTGCCAACACCAGACACTAATGTGTATCTAGCATTGTGATACAGTTCCACCCTTCTTGGATCTAATTAAATATCAAGTACAAATCATCAGATCTTCAAAATTATCAAATTATCTTGATCTGAAGCTCTGAGGATTTTGAATTCAATTTTAGGGCAGCACACGTACTGTAAGCAAAGGGGTTTTCCACAAAGCCTTGATGAATAGTCTTGGCTGGCAGACGTACAAAGAGTATGTCCTGTTTTCCCACCTGTTTCTCTCTCTCTTATTCACCATCTCTGCCTGTCTCTCTTACTGTTTCCATTCACACATGACACTTTTATTTTCATTTTCACTCTTTTTCTGTGCTTTTCCAGGCCCAGCACTTGCTCACAGCTATGCTTTTTTTGTTTATGTATACCATGTATACATGGTGCTGTCATTCGGGACAGGAGTCGGGAAGAAATGTCACTCACAGATTACCCTTATACCACCACTCGACTCGAAGGCAGTGTCATTGCTAATCTGACTTTCAGTTGTCACAGGCTATATCTACTTGCATAATTCACCCTAACCTCGGTGTATCTCAATGTCATGTTTGTTTTCCTTGTGGTTAATGGTCAGAGAGTTTTCCAAGGGTTATGCAAGCACATGACACAGCAATGCAACAGACCTTAGTCAATTTAGATGCTATATGTTATGTGACGCTATGTTATGTGAGGGATGAAAGTACAGTTTGATCAAAATGTCATATTATATAAAAAGGGAAACTTCACACATAAAAACAAAGAGGTTTTGTCATCATTTACTCCCCCTCATGTCATTCCCTGTGAAAAAAGAAGTGCACTTAATTGTATTGAATGTGCACTTGTAGTGTACTTCAGTAGGATTTTTCCATAGGCTTTTGGATTTTTGCTGAAAATAAGCTCTGTGACAAACAAATCATGATTTGATTCATCATGATAATCCAATTGCCAGAATAATTTTCTGATCACATTTACTTAATTACAATCAACATGCAATTAAGTGTCCGAAAACATATTCAGTTCACTCTTATTATAGTATATTATTACGTACCCTTTTTTTTTTAACCTTTTTTTCACAAGGAGCACCAAACCTTAATGACTTTCTTTTTTCTGTGGAACTCAAAAGTTATTTTTTGGGGGAAAAAAGCATCTTTTTGGGCCACGTAGACTTTCATTGTTTGTACAAAAAATATTTTGTTAACACTTTATTTTACAATGTCCTTGTTACACGTTACATGTAGTTACTGTAGTAATAATTATAAATTATGCATAATTAAATGCAACTAACCATAAATCAAACCCTAATCCTAACCCTATAGTAAGTACATGTAGTTAATTAATTATTAATACTCAGTACTTAAATGCATAATTACACTTGAACACTGACACCTTATAATAAAGTGTAACCAATTTTTGGTGTGTGTTCCACAGAGTAAAAGAAGTCATGCAAGTTCGGAACAACATGAAGATGAGAAAATGATGACAGGATTGTCATTTTAGTTGTCATTTCTTTAACAGCCATTTAAGAGGTAGAGCAGTGTAACAAAAAAATGTATTATAGATCTCAGTGACGCTGTGGTTTAGCATCAACTTCAGTCTTGACTTTATTAGTGCACCCGATGATATATTCTTACAGTGCTCTAATCTTAACAAAACACTCTCTTAATCCATTTCAAAGCTCTGCATTGCATGCTTCCAGAATTAGCAAGAGGTCCTTAGGAAGCACACGGTGGCAATTTTTGGGACAAAACTCCCACTGCTAGGCTTATAGTGTGCTGGTGACCAAGAAACAAATCTGTGTCAAGCCCTAGTAGAAGCAGTCTGCTGACTCATATACTAGCATCTCCTCCCCGAGGAAGGACCATCCTTGGCTCTTTACTAAGACTGATCTCTTATATATTCAGATGAAGGACTGTTTTCACCAATGTAATCCATATGCATTGCATCCTGTTTTTCCTAATAGCTGGGTAGTACACATGGGCTGTAACCACAAGCCAAGTCATCTGTGGCTTCAACATGTTGTTTTCTTCCTCTGACAGATGGCTAGTCAATATTCAGTGTGAAATGGTGGTACAAATTGTGTTTGTTTTCCATTTGAGCTGTGCAGTTTCAATTGCTGACGCTGGTGAAATCCATAGAGGGCCAGTGGATATACTATTATTATTTATTGCAGTGTCTACCATACAGTAGATCTTCCTCCATTTTGAGTTGCACTTTTGTAGCTTTTTATTTTTTCTTGAAAACCGCTTATAATCTTATAAAGATGTCTTGCACCAGAAACAATCAGAATTTTCTGTATTGGCACTGTACCTTTAAGACTTTTTCAAGGTAAATTAGCTCTTTTTTGATTGGCTAACCTCTGAAAAGTTCACATTGTCACTGTTCACATCAGGATGACCAACTTACTGAATAGGCTCTGATATGCTTTTAATGTTGATATTACAGTATGTCTACAGTATCCCTTGTGAAGTAAAAGAGTACTTATTGTGAAAACAATATACTTTAAAAAATATACTTAAGTGCGATCTGAATGCAATGTTTTTAGTCACTTGATTGTATGTTAATTGTAATGAAGTAATTTATCGTAGTTTAAATTTATATTAAATGCTATTAGCTGAATTTCGGTGAATTTTGTTTACCCACTTAAAGGGATACTCCACTTTAAAATGAAAATTCTGTCATCATATACTCACCCTCATGTTGTTTCAAACCTGTATGAATTTCTTTCTTCTTCTGAACAGAAAGGAAGATATTTAGAAGAATGTCAGTAACCAGACAGTTTCTGGTCTCATTGACTTCCATAGTAGGAAAAAAAATATACTATGGAAGTCAATGAGACCAGAAACTGTCTGGTTACTGACATTCTTCTAAATATCTTCCTTTCTGTTCAGAAGAAGAAAGAAATTCATAAAGGATTGAAACAACATGAGGGTGAGTATATGATGACAGAATTTTCATCAAACTAACCCTAAACTAACCCCTATAGGATTTGTATTGGCTATTTCCTAACATCTTCTAAGGGAAGGACCAAATTTGGTGAGAAACTGAAACCTTATCCTGCCACCCACGGTCTTGTGTATAGAGATGAATCATGTTTTTTGTGGTCCTGTCTGAATTTTAATCATATTATCATGGTCACAAGGGGGTAGATATGATTCAGTCAATAACTGTAAGTAAAAAAGACAGACCTCCAGCACTCAAAGAGCTGCCACTTCTAGAGCTATTTGTGTTGTACAAAAAGCTGAACAATTTGCTCAATCATTCATTGAAATTTTCACGGTCGGATTTTACGAGGCCCTTAATTTGTTGGCCATGCAACACCAAAGCAACACGGCTGTAGTAGCCAGCCAATCTAACAGTTTTATGATGTGTGACTTAATCAAGCCTCCTGTGGGTATTGTTCCCTTTTTCACTGAGGTGATTGTAAAACGTTAATGTAGTTAGTAGACAGATGTGCTCAGAGCTGGATTTATGTAGTTCGAGTCGGGATGGTGGAAGGGTGACTGGGTTGACTGTAGCATCAGGCTATTCTGGATCATTCTTTGTTGTTCCTGTTCTCTTACTCACTGCTGCATCTGCCAGTTCCACCTCTTTGTTTCCCAGTGACGTTTCTTTTGTGTGTTTCATTGATGAAGTGGAAATGACCCCTGCTGATGTGGTATCAGCCCACTCACTAGTGGACATCTGGACAGTCACGGCTGCACTGTCCACACAGATGGTCCTTTCAGAGCGACTAGTGAAAAGATCGCAGGCCAGCGAATGCAATGACATTTGAGAGGCTGATGAAAGCTCAACTCTTGCCATTGATCCCGTAATTTACACTCCAGAAAGGATTTTTAGGACCAGTATTTTTGTATTGTTTTCCAGTTGAAATATTCGAGTATCTTTGAAACACAATATATTTACTTGAGAAGCTAAATTAAATATTTTGAAGTAAACCTTACTAACATTTATTAGATTTACATTCAGTTTGATGTAATTTAAAGCTGCAGTCCGTAGCAAGTACATAACCAGCCAGTGTTCAAAACTCTCTGTTAGCCTTAGCTCGATTCAAAACGGTAAGCTTGTAATAATGTTTTTAATTCCAGTGGTACTGGTGGATTTCCGCGGGAAATTCGAGCATGTCTTTGCGTAATTACGTCACATCAGTCCAC
This sequence comes from Squalius cephalus, assembly GCF_949319135.1. Lineage (NCBI taxonomy): Eukaryota > Metazoa > Chordata > Actinopteri > Cypriniformes > Leuciscidae > Squalius > Squalius cephalus. The sequence goes on along the minus strand of NC_137138.1, from coordinate 25,243,465 downwards.
ATAAAGAAGGAGTCTCGGCTAGTATGCTGTGTTGCGTGTGAGGATGTTTATAGCCTTTTCTCACAGCACTTGATATAATTAAACTTATCAATTTGATGGCGGATCCAGAAAGGTTCAAACGACAATTACCAGTGACAACTGGAGATTCACCCATGTTAAAATGCAAAAGACTTCGGACTTCGGAGAAAAAAAGAGACTGCAACCAGCCCATGCGAAAACAAGGACAAATATCGGAAGGGCATTAAATGTAGTCACGCAATGCTGATGTTGTTAACATTAACAATTTGAGAGCAAAGTATAATTTGCACGGTTTGACGTGACAATTACGGCAATGCTTTTCTCCCCTTAGTTGGTCAAAACAAAAGTGGATGTTACTTCTTCAGACGACATTTTCCGGTGAAAATTCTTATGTTGGTCATACTTCCAAAAAGTTTAATCTGTGATTGCGAATGACAGTATCCACACCGGCGCGGTGACTAACAGCCGCACATTCTCCTCAAAACATTGAATTCATGCCGTGCCGAGGCACAACCCACGTAAAGTTGATAATTCCACGAATAACTGCAATTGCAGATTTCGAACAGAGATGGCGACAAAGTGGGAAAACTACGGACTGCAGCTTTAAGCTGAAATGACTTAAACATCCAAGTTGATTGAACTTAAAAATTTAAGGCATTTTTTTTTACTTGTTCTATAGTGTATGAAAATAAATAGTCTCTCTTGCTATGCTATAAATTATACTGGACAGTTTTTCGGAATGACTTCATTAAATTAGTTATTTTTGAACAATTCATTAAAAGAACCATTTTATAAGAGTCATTTGTTTCTGGAATCAGGCTACACTGGTCATGGCTGTGTTTGATTCTTTAAAAAGAACTGGACCACACTGGTAACCAGTGTTGGGTAAGTTATTCTAAAAAGTAATTCTAATTACACCTTCAACAGTGTTATTAGATTAATGTGCTAAATACTCAATGTAAAAAGTATTGCATTACTTATTACTATTTACTTAATTAATCAACTAATTACTAATCACTCAACGTTGACCAGTTGAATAATGCAAAGATAGACATGAAACTGCTCTTTTAATTCTTTCAAATAAATAATATAAAAGTGCATGAATTATTCTTGAACTGACCAAAGTATTTAAAGAGAGAAGGTTAGATTAAAAACATACTTTAAAATAATTTTGATATTAAATCCATGTAGAATTTTTTTAGTTTATACAGTAATTAATTATTTGTAATAAAATATGTAAATGTATTTGTAGTATACTTAGCATAAAATCAATGTATTTCAAATACATTTTGGCAAATTTATTTATTTGTATGTATATTTATAATTACTCTTGGGTGAGCACGACTACAGTTTTTACAAAGTCCTTTTCTGTGATAAATTTCCTTTCAGGTTTATATTGGAAACGCACATCATTGCACCTCATGATTGCCTCTTCACACTTCAACCAGGTGTTGTTGTCTCTTCACCTTTAGACGGTAACAACGGGCAGTCCTGGTTATTTAGAGCGCTCCTGGGTTTGTTTTTCAGTATTTCGTTGCTTTGGTGTAGACAAGGCTTTGGTTTATTAAAGGTCCCGTATTATGCCCCTTTTCACAAGATGTAAAATAAGTCTCTGATGTCCCCAGAGTGTGTATGTGAAGTTTCAGCTCAAAATACCCAACAGATCATTTTTTACAGCATGTTTAAATTGTCATTTTTTGGGGCTCAGAAAAACGCGCTGTTTTAGTGTGTGCCCTTTAAATGCAAATGAGCTGCTGCTGGACAACCCAGGGGGCGGAGCTTCATGAGCTCGCGCTCAGTCTCTCAGGACAATTTCATCTCACGGAATGATGATAATATCAGAAACTCTCAGTAACGGCGTTCATTTCGAGTCGGACAATAATGCCTACAGAGTCAGAGTGCTGTATAGAGATGAAACAGGTATAGTTTAGTAGTTTAATTACGGTTATTATAGCGTATTTGTCATCTGCTTGTATGTATCCAGTCTGCTGTCTGAATGATGATCAAACATATACTGATGAGTTTAATAAAGTTTATTGTACATCACACAAAAGATGAAGCGTCAGTTTTACTTCAGAAAATCACCGTAAGAGCTGAGTAAACACAGTAAGTTATTAGAAGTGCGCAAGTAGCCAGTAGAGTTGAGGGAGCATTCCTGTGGGCGGAGGTTAGTCAAGAAACGGTTCTACTGACGTCATTAAAGAAGGAAGTACAGGGATGTAGTCCAAACGAGCCGTTCACTGTAGTCGACTTCTGTTAAATAAAATATCTCGCTTGGCATTGAACTTTGAGCTTTAGAATTTTACAGATATTATTTATGCTCTAACAGCAACATTACACACTAACTAAAGTTTGAAACATGGGATCACAAAGAACGGGACCTTTAAGCCTTGAAGCTGAAGACAGGCTTGTGGAGTGCTGGCCGTGGTTGGATTGTACAGTGTGTGCGGTTAAATATTCTTGGTGGTGAAAGGTCCAGATGGTCTGGTTAGTCCTGTAGAATGCATGTCACACACTGCATGCTTTATAATACTGTAAACCTGCCTCATTTGATTAGTGTTCTGCTGCAAATAACAGAGTTTTATGTGATTGATTCTGACTTTTTGTCAGCAAACAAATTATCAGCATAGTAATGCAAAGCTGTGGACTGCTTTTGACTTATAATCAATTTGGTTTATCATGGAATCTGTCAGTAAACTCGTTCATTCATCTCCTTTACAAATGCCTTCAAGCAATGCTATATGAGTGATTACGATATATTACGATTGTGTGTGTCTGTCCACACAGGCCATTTGCAGTTTCAGAGTCACTGGCTTGTATGTTTTTGTATAAATCCGTATGACTCAGGCATTGGTGTACTTGAAAGAGCTGGTGGGGTGCCCGCACTTTTTAGGGGCCCCTCATGATGGCATGAGCTCATTAAATTTGCATATCTATGAGTAGCCTTTTCTAACTTTTTTTTGTGTGATTTGAAACAATGATTTTCAATTGGAACTCTCCTCGTCACTTAACTCTTACTTTATGTCACAGTACAGATTATTTCATGTTATGGCCAATAAATATTTGCTCAGTTAGTTTGTTTTCATGAACTTTCAGTTGGTTTTCATCAGTCACGTGTTTTTTTATCTTTGTTTCCTTCCAGTCATCGTTTGTAATGGACACTCATCAGATCATCACACCTGTTCATTATCTCCTCATTATCACTGTGTATTTCAGGGTACATTTACGCGAGTTCTCTACATATAGACTACACCATTGTCAAAACGATCCCCATTCACACGGATCCGCGTAAACAACTAAAAACGCTGTATTCTGCTGCCAGCCGTGCCAGGCCATTAGATGGCGATGAAACACTATAGACTGAACACGTAATACGCATGTGCATGACGTCATCGTCTTCAGCGATTCGTGTTTTTGTTGTTTACACGGAGACCGTTTTCAAAAAAGTGCACTTTGAAACCCGTTTTCAGGCACCCAAAACGCTGTTGTCGTGTAAATGAGCGGCCATACAAAGTTTTACGTTTTTAGCTGAAAACAGTGTAAACAGCCTCTGCCTGTTTGCCTGTTATTTGAATTATTATTATTAAAACTTTGTGTTTGGAAACATTATCTTCGTCTGCCTTCCTGCAACCATCCGTGACAATATTAAATGGCTAATATTAAAATGTATATTTATTCTATTTTGTCTAGAAAAATGAAATTATTTAATTATAAGTGAGTTTAGGCATCACAATATTGTAATGTACAGTATAAAGTAGATATTTTTTTATTATTTGCTATTTCGCTATTTGAATATTATTCATGTTTTTATAATAAATACTGCAATTCCATAAAAAATAAGAAATGTTGATTTTGATTTCATGGTGACTTTAATGAGATAAACAGGGGTTGGTATCTCTTTCATGCCATATATATGCCCACTGAAATAACCAGACCAAACAATTCAAAACAATGTCCACATTAGATTAATGAACAGTAACACACAATTACTGAAAGATTGGCTGCCCATGTTTATTATCCAGTGAATTGTTTTGGAAAGCGGCTGAGAGTGAGATGCCGAATGAGTCACGCGGTGGAGTCCTGCAGGTGGTGTGATTGGGAACAATTTTTTTTAAAGTGGAACTGGAGTAGCAATAAGCAAACACTGTAATTGTGTTTGTGTAAGGGGCAGTGCTTCAGTTTGGCCATTCTGATAAAAAAAAAAAAAATTGTGTGCATAGAGATGAAATGATTAGCACCCAGCTGGTGTTAAAGTGGTTTGAACTTTGAATCAAAAATGAAAATTATGTGATCTTATTTTTATTTAGTTTTAAAACAAAATATGTGGTTTAAATTACAGCAATTGCAAATCGCAATAATTATTTACTTTTCTAAAACAGCCAAGAGCATGTGCAATACAACTGTGATTTTATAACGTTTTTTTTCACCCCCTAACCTTTCATGCTTAAATGTCAACCAGCCATTATAGTCTGGCCACAGGTTCCAGTGGCTGTTTGCACTTGATACATTTCAGTTTTACTCTCTTTGCATCGGCTGAGCGTCTGCACAATAAATGGACACACTGGCATTTGGAATCCAGCACAGAAGTTCAGTGGTCATGCTTTCACATGCACTTCTTGTCTAAATGTCACTCTGCAAGAGCTTGTCTTGGAGCTCTCGCTAGCCATATGGAGCCGGGCTTGTTCTGGAGGCTTTCACTCACGCCTTCTTCCTGGAGCTTTTTACAGTCACCTCCAAGAGAAGAACACAGCGTTTCTGTGAGCTGCCACCTCCCTCCCGATGCATTAACTGCCCTGCTGGAGAAGACAAGAGGATAACAGCTCCAATTCTTCACAAGCATATTCTAAAGATATTATAAACCTGTTGCTCTTGTCCTCATATGTTCTGGTTTTCTGTCTTAAAGGGATAGTTCATTCAAAAATGATTATATTATTTACTCATCTTCGTTGTTCCACATTTTGTTCCATACATATTGGCTGAAATTGGATATTTAATTATGCATGCTTATTCCCCTTATTTGAACATTCAGGGCCCTAACATACACCCGGCGCATTGCAGCGGCAAGCACGACGCAAATGTTTTTTACTAGTTTCAGCCCAACGCAGTTATCATTTTCACGTCCTGCGTCACGTTGTTTAAATAGCAAATGCATTTGCGCCCATTTGTTCGCCCATGGGCGTGCTGGTCTGAAAATGAGGTGTGTTCTGGCGCATTGTTGGTGCGTTGCTGTTTTGAGGCAACAGAAATACAGGTGCTGGTCATAAAATTAGAATATCATCAAAAAGTTGATTTATTTCAGTAATTCCATTAAAAAAGTGAAACTTGTATATTATATAGACTCATTACATGCAAAGTGAGATATCTCAAGCCTTTATTTGTTATAATTTTGATGATTATGGCTTACAGCTTATGAAAACCACAAAATCAAAATCTCAGAAAATTCAAAATCTCAGCAGGATTTGCACCTGCCCACACTGCCAAAAGAACCAAAACCTGGTTCAATGACCATGGTATCACTGTGTAATTACTGTGTGATTTCATGTAATATTCTAATTTTCTGAGATTTAGATTTTGTGGTTTTCACAAGCTGTAAGCCATAATCATCAAAATTATAACAAATAAAGGCTTGAGATATTTCACTTTGCATGTAATGAGTCTATATAATATACAAGTTTCACTTTTTTAACGGAATTACTGAAATAAATCAACTTTTTGATGATATTCTAATTTTATGACCAGCACCTGTAGACTGCGCCATTGACCAACTGGTCTAAAGTCAATGGCACAATATTTTTTTGTTATTTAAAGAGCGCGTTAGTAATGTGCGCCTATAGGCGGGTCCACAACGCGCATACATTCTGCTTATTAAACACACAGGGATGCACAGCAGCACACAAACATGTCAAATATTAAAATTAAAAGGATTACAATTGATAAGATTATTATTGTGTACACAAAGATATGATGTAATCCGACTTGATGAATGTGTATTTAAATTGGGTCATTTATGTGTAGTAGAAATGTGAAATTATTTTAGAAGTTGGTGCCTTCTAGACTGAGAAAAGACAGAAAATGTATTTTTGGCTCATGTGGATGAAAGACAACAACTCCCAGAATGCACTTGCTTCGCTGCCCTACCAGGCCACTCCCAAGCCACGCCTACCGGTTACAGAGGGAAGTATCAGAAGAAATGATACAACTAGGCTACTAGTTGTCTCGAAACTCAAAAGACGCCGTTTTATCGTGAGATCCCACCCTCTATGGGCGGGTTGAAAACATGCAGAACTAGCTCCTACTTCTGGCTATAGTCTCTAGCCTCTGGCCAAAAAAAGCCTCCGATGATGCAAAATGACGATTTTTGGGTCACCAGAGGTTTTTTTCCAGACACACAATACAGAAATCTCTCGTCTCAGGGGGACATGAGGGAGGGAAGCACGGTCATACTACCAAAAATACTACCGGGTTTCTACTGATACAAAGCTTAATGTTAATCAGTGAAGTATCGCTTTAAGTATTTCTTTAGTTGGACTTTAGCACTATTGTACAAATGAGCATTAAGTACAAAATTGAGCAAACTTTAAGTATATCAGTTTAGTATACCAAAAGTACAGTTGCAGTTACGTTTTACTTTTTACTTCTGGTGATTGGATTTAGGCTTCAACAAAATTATAAAAGTTGTGTTCATTATTGAAGATTGTCATGATAAACAACAAAATGTGCAAGAATCAAAAGAACGTGTTGGTCACACAGCTTATTTTCGGCAATATTCTCAAAAGCCAATGGAAGAATCCTATTGGGGTTTTTGTCTAGGGAACCAGTGTGATGCCGACTTCCGGGTTGCCTACACTAATACGTCATCACCGCAGCGCTCTATTTGCAGACAGCTGAGGTTTTTTTACCTGCGTGACTGTTGGTGCTTGGCAACACTGATGTGAACAGGTTCGGTGCCCTCCCACTGAAGGGTCTAATTGCATGTGCATGAGAGCAGGTGGCACCGTTCTACACTTCAATAAGGAAAACGTCAGAGTAGCTTGACTTCACCCACTAAATGACAACATGGATGACAACTGGAACCAGTATCCCATGTGGGTGTGAAGCCTCCGTTGTCCAGGTGCGAAGAATCTGTCATGCGTATTATAGTGGCCTCCATCTTCTGACTTTAGGCAGATGTGACACTATATTTAGCTTCCTGCTAGAGTGCTGTTGAATTATTCTGCTTTTTTTAATGCCATCAAGCTAAGTGGACTCTTTTTAAACATGTACATGGTATAGGCTTTGAGCAAATGGCCCATAATTAATATTAGTATTTGGTTCCGTTGCTTTTAAAGGGATATTCCGCCCCAAAATTACAATTCTCTCATCATTTACTCACCCTCATGTCGTGTCAGATGTATGTGACTTTCTAGACTTTTTTGAGTTCTTTTTTGACTTTTTTGAGTGGCGTCTTCTCTGCTTCCATGTCACTTCTTGCATCACACTTCACAAAGCGACGATTTATTGTTTATAAAGTTAAAAATATTATACTTTTTAGCTTAAAAAGACATTGATTCATCAAGTGGGGTTGCAAGGATTACTGTCGTGTTGGTTTTGCATGTTTTTTGAAGTGTAATCTTCGAGGGTCCCATCCACTTGCATTATATGCAGATGAATTATTTTTTTGAATCTGAATAAAATAAGTCACATACATCTGGGATAGTATGAGAGTGAGCGAATGATGAGAGAATTTTCATTTTTGGGTGGAGTTTCCCTTTAAATGAACATGAGAAGCTGGACTTTGTTGAACTATCTATCAGAACAACTATAACTATAACAATATTGTTGGAATTACTTGCTAGAAAGTTACTGATGAAACCTAAAATCATTGACAGCCAATCAGAATGCACCGATTTTAAAAAGCTTGAGCATTTAAAGTGGCAGACGACATAATTGCTTATAATAAACAGATTGTTATCACGTTATAGTTATCTTTATAGTTATCATTCTTGGGATGAACTGGCCTGAAATCTTTCTTTAAGATATCAATTGTCTGTTGAAAGCTAGCTGAGAGAAACCGGCAAACTATTGCCTGAAGGAAAAGCAAAAGGTTAATGTGACTGGCCCGATTGTAGGGTACTGACCTTGCAAGACAGCTCTCGTATTCTTCTGCTCGAGATAAATAACACTCGTATTATTCACGCCAAGCACTTCAGCTCAAGGAGCTAACTGTCTCCCCAAAGACCAGCTGGGTTTTTAATGCATGTCTGAAAAGATTTGAGTGTCCTAATCAGAAATAACCATTAGCAAGATGTGTCCTTGTCTCTTGTGACTCAAGTGAGAAAAAAACTCAAAACGGAATGCTAATCTGCTGTTAGCATTAGTATCGAAGCATCATCAGCAGGCATAAAATGGGTGACATGGAAAGTGACTATGACCCCAGTAACCACAAAACTGAACCGCCTGCTTGTGCAGTGACATCATGACCACATGACACAGACCAGGGCGGCTGAAACGGACCAAATGTGGGATAGAGCATGAAATTAGAGAATTTCACTTGGGAAATATTACAGTTAACCTTCCAATGCAGAGACAACTGGCCGTTCCCTCGTTTGTAATACAGTATGAAATGTGTTTTGCATATTGTTCCAGGCTTTGCTTTGCTGTTGGGGATTGGAACAGGAAGAGTGTGTAACTCTTCCGGGCACAGTTTTAGCACAATTTGTATAGGACTGCATGCCGTTGATTTTTATGAATAATATTTTAAAGAGATGACAGAGGTGCCCTTGTGAAAAACGTGCTTAGTTGAATTTAAGTATAATAATGCATAATAGGTGCATAATAATGAAATTAAGTGTACTTAAAGAGAGTACAATTTCATGACTATAATTCTTATACACTTTTAAAAAGTGCACTTTGTAATGTCAAATTTTACTTTAAAGGAATAGTTCACTTAAAAATGGAAATTCTGTCATAATTTACTCACACTCAAGTTGTTTCAAACCTGTATGTAATTTCTTTCTTCTGCTGAATACAAAAGAAGATATTTTGAACAATGTCAGTAACCAGACAGTTGATGCTCCCCATTGATTTCCATAGTATTTTTGTCTTACTATGGAAGTCAATGGGGTCCATCAACTGACATACAGGTTTGAAACAATTTGAGGGTGAGTAAATTACAAAAAAAATTTTTTTTAAGTGAACCATTTCTTTAAAATACCTTTCAAATCATTATGTTTTCATAATCTTTGTCATGCTTTAAAGAAGTACACTTATTGTATGCACCCTAATTGTATGCGACTAACATACTAATGCATGTAAAATACTTGACAATAATCTTAACAGTAGTGTTATTCAACTACATTTAAAGTAAATATATTTAAAATGTATTAAATTGCAACTTCATCATTACAAATGTGCAATTACAAATAGATTTAAATACATGACATGATTCAAGTTTCAGTAGAAACCCTTTCATGCATGAATTATGATAACCTCAGTCAGGATTTTTTTTCCTATGTGTTTTTATTGCTCTTAGGGCATGAAAAACAAGAATTGATTTTTATTTTATTTTTTTACAAATTTTTCAAAGAGATCTTCAGATGTCCACTTGAGTGGACAGCATGCGGTTGGTTTAAACTGAAGATATACTGTATTAAATATAAGACAATAATCAAACAGATAAAGTATGTGAATTTAACAAACTAATCAATGCAATTATATCAAATAATGTGAAAACTATCAAATATATACAAAAAATATAAATGCAAAATATTGCAATGGCTTCATACAACTTCATACAAGTTGCACTTCGCGTATCTTTGATATCAGAACATGAGGACGTGATTCCATCAGAATTTTCTACAGCCTGTCAAGGTACAACTGTGGAAACCACTCAGATGCTCCCTCCAGTGCACCAGAGTATGGAGATTTACCCTTATTAGCTGATAATTCTGATTATGTTCAAGATGGACATGCACATTTCTATCATAGCCCTCCTCTGAGAAAACCTAGCGATACGTTTTTTCAATCTCATCTGAAATGATCAGTGTTGGGGGTAACGCATTACAAGTAACATGCATAACGCATTCAGATAACTTTTTTGATGTTACAAGTAAAGTAATGTGTTACAAGTAACATGCATTACGTAATCAGATTACTTTTTGATCTAACAAGTAATTAAATACAAGTAATGTGCATTACCTAATCAGATTACTTTTTGATGTAACGAGTAAAGAAACGCATTACAAGTAACATGCATTATGTAATCAGATTACTTTTTGATGTTATGAGTAAAAAAACGCATTACAATAACGCACATTACATAATCAGATTACTTTTTGATGTTATGAGAAAGGAAACGCATTACAAGTAACATGCATTATGTAATCAGATTACTTCTTGATGTTATGAGTAAAGAAACGCATTAAAAGTAAAATGCATTACGTAATCAGATTACTTTTTGATGTTATTAGTAAAAAAACGCATTACAATAACATGCATTATAAAATCAGATTACTTTTTGATCTAACAAGTAAAGTAATGCATTACAAGTGTTATACATTATGTAATCACATGACTTTTTTCGATGTCAATGAAAATTACATTCTAATAAAACAAATACATTTATTTACAGTAGAAAAAGTCAATGCATATTAAGTTTTTAAGTTTTAAATTTCAAAAACAATATTCACATTATAATTATGAATTGTAGCTGAAATATAGCCATTGCATGCATGACGTCCACTACAGTGGACATGTGATTAATCAGAGTTTTCTCTCAATCTAAAATCAAAACTTGGAAAATTTTACTGTGATATGACTCATTAGATATTGCTTTATGCTGCAATATTTTTTTTACCTACAAGAGTCTCCTAGGATAGAAGGAATGGGTGGATATTCTGGAGCAACTTGGCATGTCTGACTGACCCTTGGCCATCTTGGTTTGGAGGGGTAAAAAATCGAAACACAAAGGCTTGCCACTTGGTTGCAATTTATAGGATGATGCACCAGGGTCCAATGAAGAGGCTGATGTGCAACTTTGCCATAAAAACCCGTGCAAATTCAAGAAAATGCTTTTTTAATAGCTGTCCACTGTAGTGACCACTATGCGTGAAAGGGTTAAAGTATATTTTAGTTTAACCATAAATGCTTAACCATATTTCAAAGACAGTAAAAATAATTATTAATTTACACATAAAGATGCACTTAATCCTACTTATGTCAACAACAAAAAAAACTCTCTTAAGTTCTAATTTTTAATTTCATATAAAAAATTAAGTATATTTCAAAAGAAATAAATCATTTCCATTACAAGTATCCTACTCTAAAAATAAAGTGTTGGCAGAACTGCTGTTAATCCTAAAAACACAGTTGGATGTACGTCCCAGATATTAAATCTCATAAATTAATAAATCTCTTACGTCACTGCAGCGAAGACATAGTGTCAATTCATGTAATGGGATAAAACGGACTATGAGTTCTTGGAAACAGGACATTGCATTTTGTGGCCTTGCGTGGAAGGACGTGTTTTAGTGTCTTGAAACCTGATTATCCAAAGGGAATTGGACAATAATTTCATATGAAACCTTGCCCAGCCATTGTAAAGTGAAGCCGGCCTTTTCCAAAGCAAATGAGAAGCCTCAGGTTAGCTCTGTGACGGCCTTCTTGGCAACAGCCTGAAGACAAGCACGTCAGCTTGGTTTTGTTTGCCGATTCAGTCCCCAAATCTTGTTTACAGCTGACCATCTGCTGTTGGTAAGGCTGCGACATATCCTGGACATTTCAGCGGTCAGTTTTAGTTTTGACACTGAAAGGGAGAACAGTGATGCTGTCTCCAGAGCAACAGGAAGCAGAGGGAATACACACTTAGAAGAGAGAAACTCAGAAATCGCTCGAGGTGATAAGGCAAAATGAAAATTACTGCCAGATTAAACTGAGAGTAGGTAAAACATACGATGGACATGAAATGTAGGGTTGTCACAATAGCAAAACTCTGAATTTTATGAATTTTTTTATGAAGCATGCACTTCTTTGGCCCTGTTTACACCTGGTATTAAGATGCGTTTTGGTCAATCGGATCACAAGTGGACGATGCTAAATACTGGTGTAAACGGGGTCTAAAACTTTTTGAGCTTGTCCACTTTCGACCACTTCCAGAGGTAGTTGAAAACGCATTAGATAGTGTAAACGCTCATGTCGTCGAATGTGTTCGAACAGCCACAAAAGACCGCCTACTCTTCGCTACTGACCTGATGCGTAAACATTATTGGAAGTCCATAAGTCATATAGGATTTAAACTTTGTCAGATGGAGACCCAAGTTTGATTTGAAGACGAAAAACGTCTGTACAAAGCACAATGTTCTCTCATCATTCCTGATTTCTAACACACACTTACAGTGTTCGGTGTGGTCTTGCGGCTGTCAGAGCAGAAACGAAAGCCCAGATGAAAATGATTTGCTGTCGCCTTCGATCACGTTCATATGTAAATTGCATGAGCTTATTTGGTCCATTAGATCGAAAGATCTGTAAATTTACCCACCCATAGACCCTCCCCTCGAAGACATCAGGACAGAAGTGGTTAAAAAAGTGGACAAAAGAGACCGATTAAAACACCAGTTGTAAAGGGGAATGTGTCTCCTTCATTTGCTTGTGATCAGAACAACCAAAACGCATCTTAATATCAGGTGTAAACAGGGCCTTTATGTAATGATTAAAGTATTATTTTTTTTCTTGCTTGTTTGATAAGTATTAACAATATTATAAACAGTGGCATGTCTTTTTGTGCTGCACTTATATTAGGCTACTAAAAATGCACTTTTTAAATAATTATATTTTAATATTTTGTCATGCTTCACAGAAGTACACTTATTTTGATGTGCTGACTAACATAGTAAAGCACATGTATACTTGATTATAATGTGTGTTATTTGGTATTACATTTGTACATTTGCTGTTACAAGTTTATATATTTGAAATGCACTAAATAGCAACTTCATCATTACAAATGTGTAATAATTACATATATATTTAAGTTTCAATGGAAATGCCATTAAAGTATATTGTAGTTGACCAGAAATGCTTGCATTCAGCAGTACACTAGCCATATTTAAAAATGTTCCAGTTTCCAGATTTAAATTATAATAATTTTCATTGTAAATAGAATAAAATTAAGTGTCCGAAAACATTACATTCAGTTTGCACTTAAGTATACTACTTTAAAGTTTAAGTATTAAACAATAATAAGTACACTTTTTAAAAGTATTCTAAAGTGTACTTTTTCTACAAGGGTTCTACAACCTCAGATATGAGACTTTTATGAAAGAAGAAATAATTTTGTTGAATCGCCTTGATCTTGAATGACGTTAACTTCAGCATTTTGATGACTGCAGACAAACAGGCAGCTGTACCCACAAGGGTGGAATTAACTTGCACTTTAATCACTTTCTTTGTGTTTCCTTCCATGTGGCAGTAGCACAACTTGTTTAAATGAATTGTGGTGATGCTCTTTTATGCAGACAAGCAGCCTCATTTAAATGACAATGTGAGTTTGTCAGCTGTGATTGGATGCAGTGGAAGTTACGCCTAAATTATCCTGGACTCACAATTAGACTTGGCATCAAGCGACTGACATCTTTCTCAAATGTCTTAAGTCAGATTAAGTGCATTTTCTTTTTCAAATCTTTTGTGGTTATGGTACATTCTGTTTTTTTTATCTTTCTTTTTTTCTTTTGCTAGATTAATCCACACTGCTCCAAGAATAGATTTTCATCTTTCACTTTGGATAACTCTACATAAGGCCCTTGACATGAATGATTTCAAGCGTTTCTTTCTATTTCAAATCTATGCAATTTTCCTGCCGGTTCTACATTAAATAGGCCCTTTGAAGAGGCGTGGGTTCCCTAATTATAGAAACTCTTGAAGAATAAAGTTTTTTTTTTAGTTATCACTCATCCCTTAGCTGAATGAAACAGATGTGACTGTATGTTTGTGTGTGTGCAGGCTTAAAATCTCGGCTGTTAAAAAGAGTAATATAACATACACTGTTTATGCGTGCACAATGTGTGTAGTATTTCTGAATCTGGAGAGCTTGAGTAAGCATTAAGTGCTGAAGAGGGTATTTATGTCTGACAGAGTTTGAGTCAGAGCAGCGCTGGTGCTGGATGGGATGTGACCTGATCTCCATGAGGACCCTGTGACCCCGTTTCTGCATTAATGCATCTCTGTATGCTGTTATTTGTGTGCATATGTGTGAGCTAGGGTGGATGTGTTTAAAGTTGACATTTTTTACATTTTACTTCTGTATTGTGATGGATTTCAGGATATTCAATGAGAGCAAAAGTCATGTAGGAGGCAGAACAACTTTTTTTTTTGCAATAATATGCACTGATGAATCATGTACAGTAAGATCAGGAACATAAATAGAGCCAGTTAAAGGAGACATATCATGCTTTTAAATCGTTCCTTTTTACATATAAATCATACATTTGTAGTCTATATAAAGCGGAACTGCAATGCTTGGGTCTGAATTCCTCATTATTATAGCTCCACAGGCCCCTTTTCTACCCCTTTTCTGATGTGCGTCTGAGAGCAACTCGTTTTGGTGCGGTCTCTTTAAATACAATTGAGACACTTCATGCCCCGCCCCCTCTCCAGGATGCAGAGGTTCAACTCCACCCCGTTCGGCCATTTTTGTAGTTTGATAGCAGAGATACGATTATCTAGCGGCACAGAACATTTTTATTCACACGTTATTAACAAAATGTCAACAACGGAAGACTTGTCCAACCAGCCTTACATGTTCGAGCCAGAGTCGGAGCCGGAGCGAGATGAAAATGAAGACGACGAACCTGCAGAAGAACGTCTTCATATGGATGTATCGCAATGGTGTGTTACTGTATTTACACATGAAACTTTGGTCTTCCGACCTTTTACCACCGTGTCGATTTATTTTGATTAATATGTGCGAGGGAGAGAGAGCAAGACAGGGTCTAGTTTGGAGACGTTGTCTTGTTTACATTTTCGCCTGGCTCCGAAGAGAGAGAGAGTGCGTGCGCGCGACCGGGTCTCTCTCTCTGCTCGTTCTTTCAGTTAAACATGCGCCCTGTCACAAGCAGCAGTTCATCTTCATTAGACGGTGTAATGAAGCGTGTGGGTTACTACATCCAACAACCGAACATTTTAACTTACCCTCTCGTAACTTCTGCATCTTTTAGCTTGGACTACAAAATTGCAGCGAGAAATAAAAATGGCGGATTGCTCGAAGTGTTGGGCTGGAAGTCAATGTCCTTATTTGGCAGTTCCGCTGCAAATACTGTGACGTAATAGTTCACAAAACGTCATAGATAACAGAAAAATCGGAACAGGTTGAAAAATAAGGCCAAAACGAATAAAGAATAAAAGAATATAAAGATATCAACGAAGCACCTGAAGAGAATAATTTCAACTTTTCTGTCCTTCTAAACACTCCAAATATACAACAAAATGCATTTAAGGGCTAAAAAAGTGGATTTAGCATGATATGTCCCCTTTAAGGCTGCATAATATTTTATAATATATATAATAATAAAATAAAGTTTCCATGGATGTAAAAGGTTCTTCTTGTAACCATAGATGCCAATAACAAATCTTTATTTTTCAGAGTATAGGCTCAATGTCAGCATGTTTGTTATATGTATGTGGGTGTGTAAGTTCCACATCATCATTGTGTCATATGTTGATCATTATTGCTCACCCATTATTGCTTAGAGTCACTGGAATCTATGGAAGCTTGTTTCCGCCACAGAATGAAAAATAAAAAAGGTAATTGTGACTTTTTATCTCCCAATTCTGACTTTTTTTCCTCACAATTCATGTTCGCAATTGCAAGTTATAAAGTCAGAATTGTGAGAAATAAACTTGAAATTCTGACTTTTTTTTCTCAGAATTGCATGTTTATATCTCGCAATTCTGACTTTATAACGCGCAATTGCGACTTTATATCTGATGTATATGAAGATGTAAATTAAAATGAATATGTTTAATTCTGTGGCGGAAACAAGCTTCCATAGGAATCCCCTGGAGAGGCTGAGATTTGTGTAAAATCTTTTCTCCCACCCCATCTGCACAAGTCCCCATTTCTACCTTCTAATCTAACCTATTACTCGGAAACTCAAAAATGGAAAACCTTGTGGAACCCGTGTAATCACTGCAATTACGTATAATTATTCCTCAATGTTGCACTGAAGTGGTAATGAAAGCAGATAGCTCTGCAGGTGGCTTGTATTTCCTCTGAGGTTGCCCAAATTATTGATACCAATAGCATTTTCACCAGCAGCACATGGTCATTTCCTCATGGATTCCTGGGTCTTGCTGTACCAATGACTATATAAGGGTATTTTCCCAGCTTCTCGACCTCCTCCCAATGCTAATACACCGCCACATACTCCCAACACATTCCCAGACTGAAGAAATACTTTCGGTTATTCGCCACCCCTTCTCAGCCCCTCTAGTTTTACAGAACGATGACTAACCAAGCCGAGGGAATGATGTCACCATGTTCAAGCTGCGGGTCGAAGGGCGACATAACTCAGATGCCCTCCCTCACGTCTGGTCGTCACAAACAACTCTTTGCCAATTAAGTTCACTGCGTTCTTTTCAGGCCTGGTAGAGCGGTTGATCTGCCTCTGGGATAGTTTGCCAATGTACCATCTAGAGTCATGTTGCTCAAATTCCTTCTTCACCGCACTTTCGAAACAAGGCTGCTCCTGATTACAGGCCATAGATTTTCCAGAGATGTGCATATGATTCATATGCCTCATAGACAGTCTCTAAAGCCTCATCAATTCAAGTAATTTATTTTTTTGGCATGTCCCTGAAACAGGAACATAACATGTGAGGTATTTTAATCCAGGAAGAGCTCGAGAGTTTTCGCTGTAGATATCTGGATATCCTGAGAAAACTTTGTCTTGGCTGATCATAGTGGTGAAAACCCCTATGGAGAAGAGACTTCTACTGAATTTATCTGATTTTCAATAACCTTGAGGATGCCATATGAATAAGCCTTCACTCATCGTTCTCCTTCACTCCATCATGCTTGATGTTGAGGAGGTTTATTCATACTCATACAAATCAATGATTGACTTTTAAGAGGTTTTGCTCTTGTGTTTAGACTCTTTTGCGGTTTTGTGTGTTTGTGCTACAATTTATTGTATTTTCCATTACCTAGCACACGGGTAAGAAATTACAATATTTGCCCTATGGAATTGATTGCCATGGCCTTTGTAAGGCCAATTTACTTATGAAAGTTATCTCTCTTGTCTTTATTTATTATTAATTAGATTGTTTAATGCTGCTCCAATGTTGTATACATATGTATACATACAACAATTGCATGATGTAAATAGCCTACATAAAGATTATAAATTATTAAAAATATATATTATTATTATAAAAACCCAAACTCATTACAGGGTAAGGCAGCAATATTATGGCAATTTTATCTGACAATAAAAACATTATTGTCGATTATTGCAGATTAGAAAATAAAGACTTCACTATTTTAGTTGCATATTCAAACTGGGAATACATTATACACAGAAAGTGAGCAAAGAATGTTCCCCATCACTGAAGTGGTCCTTACAAAAATGATATTTCTGTCAGTAATTACTCACCCTCATGTTGATCCAAACCTGTAAGACTTTCGTTCATCTTGACACAAATGAAGATGTTTTTGATGAAATCTAAGTGATTTTTGACCCTACAGTACATAAGTACATAAGTTCATAAAGAGATCGTAAAACTAATCCATATGAATTGAGCGGTTTAGTCCAAATTTTCTGATGAAACGTGATCACTTTATATGATGAACAGATTGAATTTGGATTATGGCAGCTGCGTAACACGAGAATGAACCTCATTGGTTCTCGCATGCCAAGCGAAGATGCTTGAGCTTCCATTTACCACAACTCATGTGTGAGTTGATGAATGTTTATATGTGAATAAAAGCCTAAATTCAATCTGTTCAATGTATAAAGCGAACGTGTCTCTTCAGAAAATTTCAGAAAAAGGTTTTTTTCCTAAACATTTACTTGGGAGCCACTGGATCCTACAATGAAACGGAGCCCGAGTCCATCTGTCTTAGGTTGGGCCGTAGAGTTGACACTAGCCACTTAAAAAAAAAAAAAAAAAACCTGCTAACTAAATAGTTATAAAAAGGACTATGGTATTACACGAAAGCATCTTATAACGGTACGTTAATCATTCAGGTCGTTCATGCTCACATTCCATTGCAGTGGGTGAAGATCCACATTTTTTTCTCATTGAATATCCTGTTTCACTTGGAAATATGTCAGGTTATTGAAGTAAAATGGTTTGTGAATGCCATTTCAAGTTGACTAATGTTTCAAACATTTCAAATCATTCTCACACTTCTGGTAAGTTGGTTTACGCACGTTCACAATTCAAAATATTTGTGAGTATTTGAGTTGCAGTCTGAAGGCCTTTATTAAACACTTTTCACAGAGATGCTGTGTGAATAAGCATGTCCAAAACAGGGCGAACAAATCTGCAGCCCTCAGCACAGTTTTCCAGAAACTCATTTCCTTTGCAACAAGGATCTTAATGCAATTATGTGCTGAAAATGAACCAAGTTTTGTGATCCTCTTTCCTGAAGGAATATTTGTCTTAGTCAGCATGAGGCTTTTCCACGCATGAGGACTTGTGCACAATGTTTTTTCCATATGTGTGGCAAATATGCTCCAGTTTTCAAAACACGTTTGCTTGGTTTGTCAGGAAACCACGGCGCATCAAGATCTGGAATGATCATTAGCTGAGGAAAACGCTATTGTTTTTACTAGGGCTTTTCTTTTGTCACAGTCGTAATTTCCAGAACATTAGCAGATAAATCTCCAAAATATTCAGTCTTGAGAGCAGTGAATTATGGTAGCTCAGCCATTTTAGATGCTGCATAGAGGGACCATACTCCCCTATGCATTTTATGGGAATTTTTGGTTGCCATGACAACAGTGTGATATCCCTGTATATCCTGATATTCTGTATATGGCTGTGTAAGGGTAAAGTCACCTCTGTATTTTTGCACTTAAACTCAGAGCTTTCTAGAATCATCATAAAGTGATGTTTCATCAAGCAGTCTCATTTATATTTCAAAGTCAAATACTTATACTGTACGTTATGCACTCTGAGAGACAGTGTTGATGTACTTTACAGCTGTAAATGAGCTAGAGCCTCTGATTGGATTTTGCTTGACTGGACCGAGCTGTGACGAGACAACTCAAGACGGCAGCTTGCACTCAAACTGACAAATAGACATTGACATACACATGCATACACACAAATGTCATACTCAAATGAAAACGACCTACTTGTGTCAGCCACTAGAACAGTGACAGTCATTTCTGGGGACATTCACATTATTTCACTCTCTAAAGTTAAATGAAGACACAAAGGTTTATATTTAACTTCATTAGCAGTTTAACCTTCCTGCTAGTTATTTAATAATTTGAGCTCAATTTGAGCATTAAACTAAACATTATTGCTATTTCCCTTTGATGTTACCGGCAAACATAAAATGTTATTTTGTATGTGTTTTTACTAATATAATATATTAAAGAACAAAGATATTCAAGGCCATGCGTTGCAGTGATTTTACCAGTTAAACATTATAAAAAGTATTACAAAAAGTGCCATAAAATAAATAAAGTGCCATAAAACTGCAACAATTAAAATGATTATTATATTATATTATATTATATTATATTATATTATATTATATTATATTATATTATATTATATTATATTATATTATATTATATTATATTATATATATTATATTATAATCACTCGAATGTGAGAGCAAAAGAATAATTTTAGTTCTATTTTCTGTCAGGAAATATTTATTATATTATATTATATTATATTATATTATATTATATTATATTATATTATATATTATATTATAATCACTCGAATGTGAGAGCAAAAGAATAATTTTAGTTCTATTTTCTGTCAGGAAATATTTATTATATTATATTATATTATATTATATTATATTATATTATATTATGTTATATTATATTATATTATATTATATTATATTATATTATATTATATTATGTTATATTATATTATATTATAATCACTAGAATTGGGGGCAAAAGAATAATTTTAGTTCTAATTTTTGTCAGAAAAATATTATATTATATTATATCACTCAAATGTGAGAGCAAAAGTTATTATATTATTAAAATGATTCATGTCATGTCATGTGATGTTACCTGGAACTAAAACTATTTTTAAACTAAAATTATTCTTTCTATTGCATGAAATTAAGTCGACTGTCCAGTTCCACACACATAATGGGTTTAAAACAGGTGTTTCTGGTGTGTTGAATTGGCTAGTCTTATCTTGCAAATGCACTGCGTTACTGGTGTGTGTGTGTGGACCTCTGTGGAACATCCTAATGCAGTGGGCACAGACTAGAGCATGAACACACCCCTCCAGCAGAGAGATGCCCGTGGACCAGCGTTGCCATGGTAACGGCAGGGATGCTGCTGGCTGTCCTAATGATGCTCTGCTGGGAGTGGAGAGGGCAAGCTTGAACTTGTTCTGAAGTGAAGGTAGAGAAGAGAGCATGAATGTGACTATATGTGTTGCTTTGTGTCTGCATATATGTGTGCACAAAATCAGCTGTGGACTAAGATTATTGCTACTTAAGTGTGTGTGGTTTGTGTGCACATTGATGTTAATTTGTCATGTGTGCCGTCCCCCTCTGAAAAGCTCTCTAAGCAGTCAGCTGGGACAGTTCGGCTAAGGGTAGCAGATGTCTGCGGTAGTAGTTCACCTCTATTTCAAATCCTGCTATTGATTTTCCTTTTTTTTTTCACCGTCTCATAACCCCCTCCCCCATTTCCCCTTCCCCATCTTTTTCCTTTCTTTGCGGTGAAGGGAGGGGGCTTCCTGCCATGAATAAGTCAGCAGCTTTTCACTTCTAGCAGTGAACAAGGTTAAGCTTAAATTATTGATTCGGGGATTTTAAGATGGTCTGAGGAAAACTGTCCGGGAAAAGAGGGAGTGATGACAGACGGTAAAATCCACTCCAGATTCCAGACTCACACACACGTTCAAACATATGCTTATATTCATGTAACGGGCAGTTGACATAAATCAAACATTAATATTTTAGGTTAAAATGTATAAAAGTATACAATTTAATTGCAATGCACAAACTATACAATGCACAGTATACAACACAAAACGCAATTTCTATAAAAAATAAATGATTTTGTGCATCCAATATCATCTTAATTAGTCCAAAATATCAGTCCTCTAATATTAGCCGATACCAAATTGTGTAAATTGTGCATTCCGATTGTATACTGGAATTAACTGGTGAAGTAAAATAGCATGTGTATCCTATTTACAGTGAAAACAAGCAAATCTGCCAAAAAAACATTGGCACGAATCTCCATTTTCTTATTTTGAGAAGTGTAAATAACAGAACGCTATGTGTTAGTATATGTGCAATCTTCACACATTATATTGAGACTTGGTTCGGAATCCCTTCGTCATGCTGTGTCCTGCTGACATCTGTCCGTGTGTCGGCCACGTGTCGCTCTGACCCCTCGACTCATGACCCTTCCCCCCCGACTCCAGCCCGCAGGCTTACACTGCCAGATGCGTCCATCTGCTGCTTTCTCTAGCCCTTTCTTTCCTTCTCATTCTTCTCTTCTTCCAGTCCACAACCCTTATTAAGAGTACATGCCATATTTAATTGACTTAAAACGAATAGTTCATCCAAAAATATAAAAATTCTGCCATTAAATTCTCCTTGTTGGAAATCTAAATGGCTTTATTTCTTGTGTGAGACAGAAAAGGAGACTCTACACGGAATCTTCTGATTTTGTGGATTGGGGACCAGAATCTATTCTTCTTCTATGTCTAGGGCAGCCCTTAGAACCGCTTGTGGGAAAATTATGAAATTTGGCACACAGATAAAGGACAGTCTGAACATTAACCACAGCAAATATGTAGTGTCTAAATACACTGCTCTAGCGCCACCAACTGTCCAAAGTTGCACTCATGTTTATGTTAATAACTTCTGAACTGTTAGGGCTAGGAACAAAACATTTGTTCTCTAATTGACCGTTCGCAAAGACCCGCCCCCTTTAGTTACTGTTGCTATGTCCGATGTTCTCACGCGGTGAAAAATACATCGCGGAGCAGAGAGGACACTGACAACGCGCTGACAGACAGGACAGACCAAGTTACTTTTGATATAAACAAAGTCTCAACTTTCAAATTTGGTCATTTTTCAACGCAATTTAAACAATAAATACCGTTTTGTGGCTCTTTAATGTGTCTGACAGATCACGGTGGAGCCTCAGTTAAAGCTGCTCGTGAACCAATCATCTCTTACTTCTAGTTAATTTATAGCATCAAATAAACATAAATGAACTTAAGAAGGAATGTTGTTTTAATCGCGGAAAGACGTCAGTGCATAGCGTTTTTCAAGTTTAAATCCTCCAACGTTAATCTACTAACTCTCCTGACTGCTTTGTCGGACAAAAATGGCGAATTTGGCGAATGGCGGATTATGATTGGTCAGATCGCCTGTCAATCAAACTCCCTGCGAAGGGTCAATTCCTTGACTCAAGATGATTTGATTTGACGATCTTTAGACAATGCCGGCAAAAAGTTATGGATTTGATTTCATGTCGATATATGAAGCTGTTTTATATTGACACCAAATTTAGCATGTGTCATTGTCACCTTACTTTGACCACACCACATCAATTTGGTCACAGCGCCACCTATAACCAGGGCTTGACATTAACTTTTTTGCTCACCAGCCACTGTGGCTAGTGGTTTTCCAAAGTTAATAGCCTCTCAGCATTTTCACTGGCCACAATTTTGACATCGATACCAAGAGGATAAACTGCCATATAGATATTTTTAATACTATCTAATAATTTGGCAGCAGGTGTATTAGGCTGCTGTCACTTTAAGAACCGACACACAGATCCATTATACTGATACACATGCATTTTCTTTCTCAGCTGTTTATGTTCACTTAAAACATAACTGTGTTTATGTAAACTCTCGACATTTCGACATTATTTTCAGTGTATTTGACTGTTTAAGTGTAATAAGCAGCGAAAAAGAACGCAATTTAGTACTGAGAGGTGGCTTTATGTGCGTGCACTTCAGGCGTGAGCACAAAATCTGCAGGAATGAGTCAAATTAAGCGCAATACGCTCAATCTCACGGCACAATTCAAGCCATGTAACACCAAGAATATTCACCCAGAGCAAATGAAACGAGTGAGTGAGGGGAGGCGGGTTTGTGTGTCAATTTGCTGTCGGAGAGAAGAGAGAGCGAGAAAGTGTATTGTGTATCTGTTCTGCGGGAAATGAGTACTGGAAGCCTTTTAGATATTTCAGTATGTATCGAAAATATACATGAAGTGTATTTTTTGACAACACTTCATTGCACTTAGTTTATTATTTCAGATGCCTTTTTAAAAGACTACAATTGAAAAATTTATATAGATTTAACCCGCTAAAGTGGCGAGTAGGAGTGACTGCGTTACACGCCACTGCTGAAATCCACCGGCATGTGCGGGTTGGTGGGTGTTAATGTCAAGCCCTGCCATTAGTGATTGTATTCATGATTTTTCAGCCTTTTCGCCCAAAATCATCTTAATATGTCTTTAATTGCTCATTGTTGCAGTTGGTCTGATGCTCCCAGCCATGCTAGCATAACTTATCGTGCCTTCTTTGTGCTTATCCCATTAATTACTGCTTGTATCTCTATTTAATATTATTATTATTATATGATAATATACTGCTTATTCAAATGTAATTATATTTATTTATTTTGTTTATTTTAAGAAACCGGTTTTCTTTTTCTCAAAGCTTTTTCATCACAATTGTCAATCGCTCTGTTTTCTGAGGCTACACAGATTATTTGAATGAACATCTGGGCCGTGTGTTGGAAACCTGCTCCGATCTGGCCCAGAGGTGGACAGAGGTGACGATTTAGTGCTGGACTATAATCCAGCATCAGCCCTAATCAACCGTGAGCCGAGAACGAGAAGTACTGTTCTATTTCAGGCCATTTCTTTATCTTTAGCACCTCCTTCGCTCTTTGAAGTGCGTGTCATTTTCCCCTTTAATGAGCTTTTCCTTTTTTCTCTCATTTGTGTTCCAATTAAAACGTCTGTTCTTCAGTACATCAAACGTAGTGCATATATACAGTATATGCACAGGGCTGATGGCGCTCAATTTGGCCTATTAATGGACATTCTTAGATTGTTGTGTATCACATAGAGGCTGTCAGGTCCTTCCATGGACTGTGAGAGTTACATCAAGTCTCATTTATGTTGTTTCTCCCATTATTTCTTTTGGATGTGCGTCTCATTTTCTGCAGTTAAACAGCCGAAAGATAGACATATTTGTGCATATACCAAGTATGTGGTATTATAAAACAAAAAAACTTTTAAGTACTTTTATTTTGAATTTATGTGATTTTTAATCCATTTATTTTCACACAAATTTTGTTACTGCATCAATATTTTTTGGTGCAGAAACAGAATTTGTGTGAAAATAAATGTATGTTCTATATTAGGACGAATGCAGGATTGAATTTTATACTCTACTACTGGACCTGGAAAACACTTTTCCGTTAGGCCATTTTGGGCTCCACTGTACTGTAATGCAGATTTCCTAGTGTTATTAGTTCACTGACTTAATGGGTTTGAAAACTGTGATTCAGGATTGCATCCTTTCTTTTTTTTATTAGAACTGGCTGTAGTAGCCAATTATATTTAGATGGCATCTGCCTCCCACCGTTGATTTGCAATCCACTGAATTTAATTGCATGAGCTCCTCTGTGGCTGGACGTTTTGCTGAGCTTTGTTATTTACAGAGAGGCAATCTCTTCGCAAGAGAATAGCTGGGTGAAGTTTGTGTGTGTGTGTGTTGTTTTATGCAAGATGACCTGTGCATTTTATTTTGCAATTAATTTTGAGTACTACTAATATACAGAAATATATACACTGCCATTAAAAAATTTGGGGTATGTAAGATTTTTTGGAAAGAAAGATATTATTACTTTTATTCAGCAAGGACTCATTACATTGATCAAAGAAGTTCCACAAAGTAACTAAGTAACACAATTAGTTACTTTATAAGGGAGTAGCGCAATATTAAGGCATTACATTTCAAAAGAACTTTCCCCAACACACCACACTACTACCTTAAGGGTTCATATTATTAGCTTAAGGTACTAATAAGGTAGTGCCTTATTGATAAGCTAAAGGTAACGTTTTTGCATAGGGTGTATATCTATATTTTTCATCTATGTACTTTATTACTATGCTATATTATATCGGTTATTTGGACACCGCTTTGATAGATATCAACACAAGGCATTGAATAAACCATGTTCGTCTACAATCTTTTAATATCAGTTTCTGTGCTTCCCCAAAGCACACCTGATAATATTTAATAAAATCTGTTATCACAGCCATTTCTCTCCCTGATCAACATATTCTTTCCCACACAAAACACATGAACTACAAAACCCGTGACCTTTTCTTTCCAATGTCACAATACTTCCTCTTCTGCACAACAAGAAAGAGACTTTCAGTACTGTGCATGTGCATTCACTTTAGAGAAAACTACCTGTGTCTTGTTTCTCATAGAGGCAACACATGTGGAATCAGTTTATGAGGCTGTAGGAAACATTTCGGAAATGTTTGATTGCTTTAGCTTCCTGGAAAAAAGAGCACAGTCATGGGTATGGGGCAGATTGGACACGGCGACCCTCGGAGAAACAATCAGATTAGTAGCTCCTGCTTAGGCGTGCGGCGGAGTAATCATAATGACACGGTCAAGAACGAATTCCGAAAGCCAGAATGGAACTAATTGCAGCTGTGTGGAACTGACCAAATTCCGTGCACATTCTTTTCTCGTCCTTTGGCATACCTTTTAATTTGGCCATTTCTGTATGTCTGCTATGTAATTAACAATGAGGAAGTTCACTAGCCGATACTTTTACTTAAACCATTCACATCTTTGTAGGATCAGGGTCAGTGAACTGCAAGAGTGTCTTGTTTCATGTCTTATTTTGAAGTTTAATCACAGTCTTATGTGATCCTGTCATGTGCTTCCATAGTCTCATGTGTCACGTTCTCATTGGTTCATTCATTGCTCATTGCTCTCACGTGTGTCTTGTTAAGTCATTAGTCTTTAGGCTTGTTCGACTTCATGCAGCGCTGCGCAAACTGATCGGTGTCTGACTTGAAGCAGTGCATGCCGGTTCGAAATTTTGTCCGACTTGAGACTGCGCCGACGCCACGTCACTGTGACGTATGGCATCAAAGTAGCGCGAGAGCAGCTTCTCCAGAGCAGATATATATATATATATATAGCATCCAGCTTCGTCTTTGTAACCTGCTGTTTGTGAGTTTGTTTAGTCCATTCAAGTTCATGTTTCAAGTCAGGTCTTTGTTTTTTTTTGTTTTAAATAAACTTCACATGGGTTCTCACTTCATCTCGCCTTCACTGGACATTCGTTACAGTTATGTGTGAACCACAGACATACAAATGTGTATACAAATCCTTATTTATGAATATTAAAATCGTGGCATTAATATTTTGATTCTATTGTATTCAGTTGTCATATTAATGTAATTGTTTTCAGTCGCATTTATTAACCCCCTGAGGTCGGCAATCACGCCGGCGTGATCTGCTCGTTTTTTTATATATCAGTGCAAAATACTCTGTTGATTTTGATTTTACATACTTGTATTGTACATCATTCAAAACTGTTAAATGTCTTCTTTTATTTGTGTACACTCATAATAAAAACAAAATGTTGTGTTTTTCGTAAAACAAAGAAAATAAACACGATGCGCGTTCTGCCGTCTCTCTCAATGTGAAACTCATTCTGAAACGCGACAGAAAATGACCTGTAACTCAGCGAATGTTTGTCACACAGACTTGAAACGCATGTCTATACAACGCTTGGAATCTCTATTTTTAAAGTATGTAAATTATATAAAAAACAAATATTCTATTTTTAAGTAATCCATACGAAAGCAGCGGCATGTACAGTTTCTCAAACGCGCCCTCATTAAATTTAATTTGAACACGCCTACGAGCGCACGAGCGATTGACATGCAAATGATCTATGCGGAGAAACGCAGACCTGTAACGCCCTCATTACCTCAAAACAAAGAAGCAGAGACTTCGTAACTTACTCCTTACTGTGTTTGAAAGACGCGCCAGAGCTTACATTGGATTTAGGCTACCTCAGAAGAAGAAGGACGCGATTTGAAGACAAGAAAGATTTAAGGTAAGAAATTTTTACATATTAGTTTGATATTGTTGCATAAATGTCACATTGCAGTTGAACTGTTGCTAGATATATGGGGAATATTATAATATTTAGACCCGTGTTTACTGTTAAGCCTACTGTGTTTGTGGATATCTGGTCAAACGTAGATATGTATGGTAACCATATGTTTTATATTTGAGCGCGATCGCGTTTGAATGTATCAGATTTTGCAGCGCGATCGCGTTTATCATTTGAAAATTTGAAAAGCAAAACACACCAAATGGCTTCATGTTTTTACTATTATCTAATTTCATATCATCATAACAAATGGAAAAATTTGAAGTAACATGATAATCAATATACTTTTCTCTAGCTTGGTTGTTACTGAAATATTTTGGAAGATTTATACTGCTATCAATTGTTATTATTATTTTACCCAGCACTGCGCATAGCTTAGGCCTACAAGGCACAACAAACCTGGTGTTTATTATATTCTATATTGTTGGAAACGTGTGTGTGTGTGTGTGTGTGTGTTTTGTGAATTTTAAAAAGCAATTTTAACCAGAAAAATCTAATATTTATTTGCAAAATCGTGCAGGCCTTTCTCTTGATATCAGTATGTTCACTTTTTTTTCAGGGCCCAGATGCCACTGAGTCCTGCCGACTTCAACATTCACATGAGTCTCTTGAACATGGTAAAGTGAAAATCAAACACCTTGGAAATGAAAGGTATGTACAATGTTTTTAGGAATGGCACAAAGGTCTGTCTTTGAAGTGTTTTTTTGGCATTTGTTGTGTCTATTTGGGTTATGTTGTGTAAATAAATCCAAACAATTTAAAAGCCATTCTTTTTTAAATCTCCTCATTTACAGTATTGTGCAAGGTTGCTCAGAATGACAGGGCTATTAGGAGCTATATTAGGATAGCTCCTAATAGGGCCGTTGGGGAGGTTCTTTGTCTTTCTCAGGTGAGAAAAGCTTACATATTAATGAGGTCACGCATAAGGCTTTCTAACACAAAACACGTCGTAAAAAATTGAAACCAATATATTGTCTTATCTGAATGAGCAGTCAAGGTGATTTTCACATAGTTTTAGAGCAAATATTCTAGGCTACGTGATACAATTTTCAAAAGTCTTGTGAAGAAATAATCAGTATGGGTTTCATGACCTTATTTCAGTGAGAATTTTTTTTTGTATTTTCACAAACCACGCATAAATGTCATTATCTCAAAACTACAAACTTTTACATACATGTTGCTGATATATTATTGTAGCAGAGTTTGTGCTGAATACAGTGTAATTAGACTTTAGCCATGAAAATGTCACAAGTAACAGAAATAACCAGAAATGTCAGAGCATGTCAGAACACCTCCAGGGCCCAGAAAACAGCTCAGACCCCAGAGGGTTAAATGCAGTTTACTCATCTGCTTAAGTTAATATGAAATGATAACATTTCGCCCTGAACTGTTTGACTTCTGCTGCAAACTTGTTTCAAAGGATTGCATAATGTTAAATAAGACTACACTTTAAAGCCTTAAAATGAATAGCATTTCTGTAATCGTTTAACCATTTATTATGTAATATTTTTATGGGACACAAAAGGGGTTTTCTCAGTATAGTTCCATGCTTTGACTGACAATAGAACCATAAAATACACCAAAACTGCAACATAAATTCACAAAAGTAATCAATTGCCTTGATTCGGATCTTAATCTTCATTCTCAGCAGCGACTGTAAAGATCAAATCCCACACTCATTATATATTTAAAAATGGCCACCTCAAGAAGCTTTACAACACGTTTTTCAGCAGTGATATCAAACTCTCATTGGCTCTCGCCTGCTTCGTCACAGATAGCAACGTTCAGTGTTTCCGACGATGTGTGTTTGATTTGTGCGCCTTCACGGAATGGATCAGGATAAGATTTTTCAGCGATTAATAACTTACAGTAAAAATTCTGCTCTGTACCTCATACAAAACTATTATATACCCACAGAGGCGACTGCAACATATCATCATTTGGACTACTTTTGGTACCGCTTTTGGCATTTTAACAACGAATCACCCCAAAACATTATTAATTATATTGTATTCAAGTTATTGTATATGGTTTGCATTGAAATGTGAATAAATGAATCAAACAGAACGAAACGAGCACTGCAGGAGGTCATGTAGTGTTATTAAGGCAGGAATGCCTCAACGTTTCATTCACGCTAAGGGAACGCTTTAATTAGCATGGCTATAGAGAGTTTGTTCACATGTTTCCCACCCTGCGAGACAATAGAGGAGCCCCCCACTCTGGGGCTTGAGCAAATCGCGCTCAGCTTCTCCCTGGGCTCGTTGACGCTCTGAGCCGCGTTTCTAGGTCATGAGAGTCTGTTATGAATAATAAAACGAGTCAGATTTAAATGGAATATTTATAGAAGCGCACAACAGCAAACGCTGCACCTCCTCCCTGTATTATTTTCTCTGATGTCTGCGGTATTTCTTATTTACTAATATTTCCTCCATCTTGTACTCTTTACCGTAGCATATTCAGCTCTGCGTGTGTGTGCGTGTGTTTACCGTTATGTTAGCCAGGGGGATCGTGAGACAGACTGTGAATGAGCCAGGGACCTAATGACTCAGGCTGAGGCCCCTGACGGGAATGGTGATATTTGGTTGAGGGGAAATGTTTTGGTGATGAAAGAGGAACTCGGGAGAAGGAGAGCTTTTAGAACTCTGCCCTAGATGTTTAATTGTGGGACCACTCAGTTGGAAAACAATTAGAGCGTAGTCAAGTAGGTCTATTTCGGTGCTGTAGGCTATATATTTTCCAGTGAACTTATTTTCAGCTCCTCTATAATCAACATAATAATTGCAGGTTCCGAGTAATCACATGCGATGGATTGGAATCTGTCAACTCTTTCTGTACTGGATACTCATAATGCATGGCCTTGCACTGGGGGCCAGTGTTATTCTTCTTCAACATTATTGTGTCTATCAGGCTCCTCCGTATTCCAGGGCGCCTGTGATAAACCACAAACTAAAATAAACTTTAAGGGTTGCAGCTGAAGTTTCAGCAGAACCATTTTCTCTCACCCTATGAGCGAATCTCAACTCATTAGTACACTTTTATTAGTGTAGCCTTCTGCTTAGGGTCTCCTCCAAGCAACCCCCTAGCAATGATCTGGAAAGCACCTACAGCTGCCGGAAAGTGTAAATATGGAGTTGCCTGCTGAGTAGGGATGCACTACTATTAAAAGTGTATTTTCCTCTTATGGCTGATATTAGGATCTATTGTGCTTTTTTTGTGTGTGTGTGTGTGTGATGTTGCTGTTTGAGCATGTAAAAGGTCTGCAGAGTTACAAAGCACAAAGTCAGTAAGCACAGTTTCTGAACTCCCTGAAACGCCTCCATCGTGGTCTTGAGTTTTCTTCAGGGAACGAACACATCACAATATTGCTCATTTAAATAATTCCCACCCAAGGTCGATGCAAAATAAAGGGGGCAAGGCCTGGTTGAGTTGCGTTAGAAGTGTGTTGTCGCCATGTCCAAGAGATGCTTTTTTTTGTGGTTTTTCTCCCCAGATCAAACTCTGTTATGGTAAGGGGCGTGTTTCCGAAGCATGTTTGAAGCAGTTGACCAATCACAACACACTGGTCCTGCCAACCAATCAGAGCACATTGTGCTTTTCAAAAGGAGGGGCTTTCGAGAGACCGGAACAAAACAGGGGTGCGTTCCTCAGCATTGTTAGCCAACTATGGTCGCAAGTTCCGTCGTTACAAACATAGTTAATCGATTTGTCGTTTCCCGAAACCATAGTTCCAACGAACATTCACAAACAACATCGCAAACTTAAGAGGTTGGAACTACAGCTCTTGGGCTGGTAATGTTTTTTTTTTGTTGTTGTTTTTTTGTTTGTTAAGATTCAAGCATGAAAACCTATTCTAGTAAAGCCCAAAAACAAAATCAAGACTTTGTAAAAAGGGCATAATATGTCCCATTTTGTCTGAATGAATGAAAAATTCAAGAATTTTAAATGATAGAAGTGAATTTAGAGATGCTGGAGATTTCATTTAGCAGTGTTATTAAATTATTAGTGTTTTTAAACTTTAAATAGTTCGTTCACCCAAAAATAAAAATGTTGTCATTATTTACTCACCTTTATGTTCCAAACTCATATGGCGTCGTTCACCTTCGAAGCGCAAAGGAAAATATTGAGAGATTGTGTCTCTTCATAAGACTTTCTGGATTAAATAGCTCGAAAATTTTTGGAATACTTTAACGCTTTTCCACGGCGTGGTACGACTCGGCTCGGCACGACTCGGCTCGGCGCGCTTTACTTTGGCTTTAAGTGGTCAGATTACAACAAATGTTATCTAATTGCAAAAATAAGTTAAGTGCATATGCACAATTTAATATCCAATATCAACCAACGCCAATGCATTTATAAAATCTGTAATAATCAATATGATATCAACATATCATGAATTGCTTTTAATACATGTTTAATGCATTAAATGACATATTACATTATTTTCAGACAAACTTAGAAAAGAGCATCGGATGCTGATGCACAAGTTAGATTGTAATTGACAGATGAATGATGGCAGAAGCCGTTACGCTGCGAAGAACGGATACTGTTCTAATGCTGTTAGTTCATTTGACAAGATGAACTCATTTCTGGTAGATGTCATTTACCAAAGCTGATTATGTTTGATTTATGATGATTATTAAATGGCCGTTGCACACAACATTCCTCTCATTATGACACACAGTCAGATGAAATCTACATATTTCAAACACATCCACATCAACCCCGTGGACCTTCAGCCACTCTGACATGCTTCTCTGTTCTACCCCCATAAACATGTGACAACATAATTATTATTTAAGAGCTGTAGAGTAGTTTTACCCTTGGCTGCAGCCAAACTTTTTCTCTGCCAGCGCTTCAGAATATTTGCATGTGATTGTTTGCATTATAATAGGGGTCTCTTTGTAAGCCTGTCAGTATAAAGGCTGATAAAGGCTGGAGGATAGTGTCAGGTGAGGGAAGTCCTCACTGTTTAAATCTGCCTGTTTGTGCTTTGGACACGTTTTTAGCCTTGCGAATTATAAAACTGGCAGAAAAGTTCCACAGACTTACTTTGATTAGAGCAACCACCTGACAACCATTCACAACACCCTTGCAGATAAATTGAAATGCACTAAAAAATACTTAGAATAACCAAAAAGCAACACCATGGTTTACACAACATATCACAATGGCACTGGCACATTTTAGCATACTTTTTGCTAAAAATAATACACTTTTAAAGAAAATGCTTAAATGGAAACAGTAGTTCACCTAAAAATAAAAATTCTGTCATCATTTACTCACGCTCATGTTGTTCCAAACCTGTATGACTTTCTTTCTTCAGTTGAACACGAAAGAAGATATTTTGAAGAATGTTGGTAAGCGGACAGTTGATGGCACTCATTGACTTCCATAGTAGGAAAAAAAAATGGCTACCATCAACTGTTTGGTTACCAACATTCTTCAAAATATCTTCTTTTGTGTGTGTGTGAAATATCGCTTTAAGTGGGAACTACTGTAAACCTAATGTTTTTGTACACTTTAATTGTATGTTAATTAAAATGAAATAAAAATGTATTATAGTTTAAATTATATTTAATGCAATAAGTCGAACTTGAGTTTTTTTCAACGCACTTGAGTAGGAATTAAGTATATCTTTATATGTAATTTCATAATTACTTCTATTGTCTTTGAAATATGGTGAAAGTGAATACTGCCGAATGTACTGACAGGGATTTATGGGAAACTAAAATATACTGAAATTTCTATTGAAACTTGCATGCCATGTATTTAAATACACATTTGTAATTACACATTTGTACTGAAGTTGCAGTTTCTGTTTTTATTAGACTTTGGGACGATATATTCACAGCATTGTACATCAGTTCATCTAAACAGCAAGACACGCCATTTTAATCCATTTCCCATGCTTCGTGCGGTAGCTTACGGCAGTAGAACTTCTGTTCCTCTCTTTGTTGTCTTTACTAGCGTAGCACCAAACTCCCACTCATTATTTTTGCAGTGATGGGGAATGAGATTAGCTGTGCACTACAGTATGTTAATGATTATCTCCATTATTTAAAGAACGAAACATCAAAGCCTTGGCATGTTACAAATGCCGGGATATATTTGATCTGAGCGTACGCAATTCATTAATATCTCTAGATATCGCTTGTACCAGAATCCTTCTCGCTTTTGCAGGTAAGCGTGAGAAAGGATGAAAAAAGCAGCAGATGCACTTTTATTAGAAGCATAACAAGTACTAGTGCTCCATATTTTATCCTCCTACACACACACAGCTCTCAGATGACAGAGGATAATGCCTTTTTCTCCTCGGAGCTAACAGCACCCTTGTCCCAGAGTGCACTGCTTTGGCCTTCTGGATAGAACGCATTCCAGTCTTTCAGAGATGAGTTTGGCAGCACTTTATTTTATAGTCCTGTTCCCCATGTACATACTATATACTTATAATAGCAGAAAGTGTAATGCATTAAAACACATGGCAAAAGACCAATTTTAGATTAGCATTTTGGTTGCAATTATTTATGAAAAGATATAATGCATTATAATATACATTACGAATACTTTTATAATGCATTATGCATACGGGCTTTACGTAAAACCAATATTTTTGTGCAACCTCCTTCATAACTGTTATGATTTTTGCATTGTATTGTTGTTGCTGAATTCTTTGATTGAACAGGCATTTACTGAATTTTCTCTTCTTTCTCTGTTCTCCAGGGCCTTATACACATATGAAGACGAGAGTAATGATTTGATCCTGTCTTCATCGGGAGGTAGGCTACATCTCAACATACCTCCTGTGCAAATATAGACGATCTAATAATAACCGACCAGAATCTAGTCATGCACTAGCAATAACGCTGTCGGCTGTGACTGATGACATTCATTTGCATTGTTGATGTACCATGATTATGCCGGTGAACGCCACCCTGCGATTATATCGTGACACGGAAGCCAAACGCATTAAATGTGATATTAACACTGTTGGAGTTGTGCTGGGACAAACATCTTTATTGATTTGCAGCTTATCTAAATAATCTTAAAACCCAATGGACTGTAATCCTGCCAGCTATGAACAGAACAGATCCCAAACACTGGCGTCAGCAACCGTCACTCAAATCTCACTGCGTTTTCAAACTATTATGGTGCATCAAACTGTACGGTCTGTATTTTCCCTCATAGCTGGAGGAGGGAAACCTGTCATTTCTCTCTGATGACAATCATTTAGTCCGTGACTGAGGGAAGGTTATTATTAAGGGCTGTGTTGATTAGCACAGAGGATTTAGAAGTTCGATTTGTTGTGGGAATTCTGTTTGCAAGAGATTTCCCGCAATGTTTATTTACAGTGAACAGTTTGATTTTCTTGTTTCTAAAGCCATCATTTTGCTGCAGTTTTCAACATCATATCTAAGCATTGTTAAAAATGCCTGTAAATATGACAATATGAGAATGATGCAAACCATCCATCCAAACTTGAGATATATTGTATAACGATATAACGGAAAAAAAAAATATATATAACTCAGCCAATCAGATTTCAAAGCAGAAAGGATCCAATTTATCCAATTGCAATTTCAAATGATCCGTTTAAATGACCAGGATTGGTATTATATTTAGATCAGTTTAGTGTACACAGAGTTGGGGAAAATTGGACATTGAAATTAAAAACATGGAATTAAAATGTTTTTATGTGGGCAGTAAGTAGTGGGCTTATGTGTCTGCTACTTTGTGTAATTTACTTTTTCCGGAGCAGGAAAGAACTTCCACCAGACTGTGGGTGTGTGTGTGTGTGTGTATGTGTGTATTCATGTCTGTCCAAACCCTCTCCAGAGATTTGTTTCTGTCTATTGGCACATTACCTCTCATGAGAAGCAGTAACTAACCGATCAGTCATGGTTGGCATAATGGGCCACTTAAATAAGAAACGTTTGCAGCTAATATTACAGAATTGTATTATTAAGAATTATTTTTGTTTTAACAGTTTTTATTATTTTGTTCATTCATTATTAATTTTTTTTTATTAAAACATTTAGATATTCATAAAATACTAAAAATACCACTACTAATATATACAGTGTATATATATATATATATATATATATATATATATATATATATATATATATATATATATATGTATAAAACTTTTACATTTATTTCAGAAGCAAAACTGCTAGTCTTAACTATTAAGACTATTACATTAGTTAGAGAATTGAATTGATAAGTATTTTCTTATCCCAATGGAATTTTTAGTGAAAGTTTATGATTAAAAAAAGAAAAACACTTTATTTTATTCTCTGCAAAGAAACTTAATATCTTATGTCTTATATCTTTATATTTTTGTTTTGATATTTTTACTGGAAAACAAGACTTTATTTAATTGCATTTTTTAATTTTTGTTTATTTTTATTTATTTGCGGTTAAGCACAGTTTAGTACTGTACACTACTAACTGCTATAGAAAAATGTCTCTAACTATCTAACAAAAGCAAAAAATGATTTTCTGATGGTGGTGGTGGCCAGACCCCACACATATCCCCCACAATCCTATTTCCTAAATAGTAGTTAAGAAATTGCTATTTCACTAAAGATCCAACATTTAGAAGATTAGACTAGAAAGCATGTTCTATTACTGTATGGTCAGGCCAGTATGGGCCATATGTTGACTGAAAAACAAGAAGAAAAAAACAGTATTATTATTATTATTATTATTATTGCAATTGCTACACTACTAACTGATGGGAAAAAATGGACTTTTCTTTCTAAACTCTGTGATTGTTGTGTTTGACAGATGGCGGTCTGGCAGAGATCGCAGTCACCTTCGATAACACCCGGATCATGTACGGTTTCTGCAGTCTGAAGGAGCCCACGGCAGCCCTGCCGCGCTACGTCCTCATCAACTGGGTGAGATGACGCAACAACCTGCGCTCAGTGACACTGACATTTTGCAAGCCGTTAGCAAGAACTCTTCAGCTCTAGAGGTCGACAAAGACAGAGCAGTCAACATAACCACAGTCAACCGACATCAGTGCCACCCTTTAATTATACATGCATTCTTTTATCTTACAAAAGCAGGAAATAATTTTGATATGGTGGTGGGAGCGAGACCCCAAGTCTAATCCATATATTTAGCCCCCACAATCCTGAATTAGTAGTTATGAAATTGCTACTGTATTTTGCTAAAGATCTAAGGTTAGATTAGATTAGATAACAGTGACTTGAAGGCATTTTGATTTTTGAACAGTTGGAGGGCAAAAATTACAGATGAATCACTGTATAATCTTGCTTAGAATAAAGTAAATGCAAGCTTCCAGTCATTATTTTAGCTCTCCAATTAAATGATTTACACTACTGGTCAAAAGTTTGGAATAATTACGTTTTTTGTTTTATGTTTTTGAAACATTAAGTCTTTTATGGGGGCAGTTGTGGCCTAAGGGGTTAGAAAGTTGGACTTGTAACCCAAAGGTTACTGCTCAAGAAACATTTCTTATTATTATCAATGTTGAAAACAGTTGTGCTGCTTAATATTGTTGTGGGAAATGTGATACTCTACCATTCAAAAGTTTAGGGTAAATAAGATATTAAAAAAGAAAGAAAGAAATTAGTACTTTTATTCAGCAGGGATGCGTTAAAATGCGTAGGATGCGTAGTTTCCACAAAAATATGAAGACTGTTTTCAACAGTGATAATAAGAAACATTATTAATAATAGAGCACCAGTAATATAATTGAGCATTATAATTTCTGAAGGATCATGTGACACTGAAGACAGACAGATGTTGAAAATACAGCTTTGCATCACAGGAATTAGTTAGAAAATAGAAAATGGTTATTTAAAATTGTAATAATATTTCACAATATTACTATTTTACTGTATTTTTGTTTAAATAAATGCAGCATTGGCAAGCATAAGAGACATAAGAGAAAAGACAAAAACATAATTATTCCAAACTTTTGACCAGTAGTGTAAATCATTCAATTTGAAGTTTGCACAGGTATTTTGAAGTGCATACAAATAGTGCATAAAAAGCAATTGCGCACAACTCATATGAAAGACACTCTTAAATACTTTCATTATTTTCTTATGTTCGTTTAATTACAAGCATGTTTTGTACTTTGTATTTTTAGTACTTATCTCTTTATGTCACACTCACAGCAATTATTTTAAATTGTGTGAGCTTCTTTATTTTGAATGGGTGCTGATCAGAGAAGTATCTCTATTGTTAGTTGAATTATTAAAGCGACAGTCTCTCTTTAAATGTATTGGCGCCTTGGAAATGCACCTAATGGTTGCAGTGGAACACAATATTCACCTCAATTTAAGGTTAAAGGATGTTATTATATGTTATTATTTTTGGTTTTCTGAATGTAGTGGGAGGTTGTAACTACCTAGGGGAGCAATCTGAGACAATTATATATTGGCAGTACTCTGAAGTGTGCTAGACTTTTTTTAATTTTTTTTTCATTCAAACTGCAGTTGAATTCTCTGAATAAACACAGACTTGACAATGTGTGTTCAGGTTGGTGAAGATGTGCCCGATGCCAGGAAGTGTGCCTGTGCCAGCCATGTAGCCACCATAGCCGAGTATTTCCAGGTGGGTCTCCCCAAGGTAAAACAAACATCTTTTACTTCCCTTTTACATTAGGTAATGACCCATTTCAATGACATATGAACCCATTGCCACTCATTTTGACATCATCTATCCTCTGAGCATGCGAGGAGTGTTAGCTGTTAGGTTTCATCTTTTCTAACTTTCCTGAGAAAACTGTTGGGAACGAAGGAAATGTGATTCATCCAAAATAATTTTCTTTGTTAGTGTCGGGGTGAAGCTAACAAAGCAGGACTAGTTCACCACAAAATCAAATAAAAGAAATAAGAAATTATATTTTGCATGAAAAAATAAAAGATCATAATGTGACATTATTTTGGTGATTAACCATGTTCCCCTTCAATTCCCATTTCCTTAATGTTTACAAAATCTAGTTCTTATTATCATTATGCAAAAAAATATTTAAATTAAAGTCATAACATTTACAAGGTAAATGTAAATGCCTTTACATATGCAGATTGTGTCCAGACAATATGATCTTCATTACTTACAGTAATGAGAATCAAATGGGAATGAGAATCATTGAGAATAATGAAGTTTAAATTAAAAAATAAAATATCTTAATTCACAACAATGAGAATTGGTGAGGAAATATGGCAAATTGTCATTGTTACTGCGTGACTTGTGTCTGAAACACATGTGTAAATACACCAATCTTGATTGGCTAATGTGATGTCAAGTTACATAGCAAAGCATGCAAGCATGACCATAAAAGGGCACCTGTGTCACAGAATCTCCAGAATCTTTTGATTGTCTGAAGGAAGCCACAAAGGCACGCCCGAAGTGTGGCAACGCAGCGTCCCGTTCCCTTCTCAGGGAACCGGGTTACATACGTCATCAGAGACGTTCCCTTTTGAATGTAACTCAACGCTGCGTCATGTCATTGCCCCAGTGGGAATGTGAACAGCGACGCTAGCCCACTGAGGAAAGATGCCTGCCCATTAAAGCCAAAGTTGCCAAGCTGCCGCAAAGTCTGACCGAGGAATCATTTTTACGACAGTATCGGTTTGTTCAAGGCCCTGAAGCAGCGAACTGGAGGGACCACCCGAAGTAACTGACGTGAAGATTCACTCGTGAGCGAAGATGGACCAAATGGCCCGTCAGACACCTCCACCTCCCGAATCACCAGGGGTGGCAGGATAAGTAGAGACACCCCCTGAGAGCCCCAAAGAAAATCTGGTACACAATATCGAGGTATGCCCAGATTCCCCATGGGAGGGGACACTCTCAGGGATTTTGGATAGTGCTTTGTAAGATGCTACATACCCAGGTGGAGTGAGCTCTGACACCTAGAGGCGAAGCCATTCCACACGCCTCATAGGCCAGAGAAATTGCATCGATTATTCAATGCGAAAGGCGCTTTTGAACACAGACCCCCTTGCTGCGACCTCTAGGTAGACCAGCATTTAAGTGCATAAATGCCACTGGCCTGAGCGGTAGACGTAAATCCTAAGATTGTGAATAGGTGTAGCCTTTCTTGCTCCAGTGATTCATGCAGCGGAAGAAGGTGTGAAGTATGACCAGATGTGCAGTCGCATAAGTGTGACTATTTCTAAATCCTCTGAGCCAGATGCGGACAGCATTGGTTCCTCGTTAGGATCAGAAGAATTCGCAGGATTCTCAAAGGATCCTCTGAGTCAGTGGATATAGCAAGAGAAAGAGGGACACCTGTCTTAAGCTCCTCCAAGTCTACCTGCAAACCCTATGATCTAAGCCGCCATGCTGCCTCAACAGGCACAGAACCCGAACCAGAAGCCTGACTCCCATCCCTTGAGAAGAGAGCCAGGAAGGGGCGGTAAGCCTTATGGAGAAATGCTCACAATGAATACGGACAGCCCCCTTCAAGGACTGACCAAGCATGTTTTGAATGTAATCAGGTCTGGGGTGCAAAATCCAAGCAGGAGGAGGTTATTCTAAAAGGTCCTGCAGATCAATCTGCTCTTCTAAAGAAATAATTTAGTAATTTAATTGAAGAGCCACTTAAAAAAGTCCGAGCCTACTCTGTGGCTGACTCTAAGGGTTCAAATTGAGCTTCTGATAAACTTTTCAGGACCACAGGAAGGTGAATGCAGTCAATGCAATTCAGTACTCGGATGCCCATGAACAACCTCAAATGTCCTGATGCCCTCTGAAGAGGGAGGCGGGTGCCACACTCCGGCAGAATTTCTGAGCAGAGTTCAGGTGGGATCCCACTAGAAACGGCTGCTTCCCAAAACACTGGTTTGTGAAACAGGTTCTTGAGGGAAGAGTGAGCACCCAATACTGTGGTGTGACACACCTCCGAGGGAACTTGCCCTCAGTCCACTGAAAGCCATAATGGATAAAAGAGATAATTGCTCCATTCAGCTCCCTGAACAGCTTACTGGCAGGGAACAGCCAAAATTTGCAACTATGTGTCATGGATCTATGAGAGAGGACTCAAGCGCAGAATGGCAAGGGTTTTATTGATAAGACGAGAGATGGTGGGTGAGGAGGTGATAACAGTCCAAACAGTTGGCAGGGAACGAAACACAATGACAGGCAAGCTGAGAGGGTGGCCGCTGAGACCAGCCCAAGGTGAGCAGGCTGGTGTGCTGTGGTTGATGTGCAGCACAAGGCCAGTGGATGCAGCAAGAGCCAGACAGGATCATACAGCACACGTAGATAGACTCACAGGGCATGATCAATCACTGCAATGGTCTTGCTGCTTGACAGAGAGAGGAAGCAGCTAGAGAAGCTCAGCTTGCATGGCTGGAACAAACAGGAGACACAACAGACACAAAACAAGGTATCCAGGCACTATCTTCAACTTGAACAATGAAAAGCGATGCACAAGGTAGCACACAGAAGTACACTGTGGCACAAGAAGGCACACACACAACGAACTGGCAAAACAAGAGGGAAAGAGAACACATTATAAAGGGAGCTGAGAACATGAGGAAGAACAGGTGTGCACACTTCGACAAAGAACAGGGGAGCACACTCAGACTAACGAGGACTCATCAACAACCAAACAAGGCGGTGTGGAAATTGGTAACAAGGATGCAGGAACAGAGGAGCACATGGCCAACACAAACAAAGACAGAGCCATGTGCTCAAGCACAACACAAACAAAGACACATTGAACAAAGACAGGACTGTCAGTGGAAAACCCTAACACTATGGGACTGATGGGACAGTCTGGGCAAACTGCTGTAACAACCTTACGTGTGTCCACAACACTCCGGCAGCATTGCTGGATGGAGATTGCTGTTCCCCGAAACACCGTAGGTGTTAAATACTTACTGGGCATAATCCCTCAGGAGACTGCTTCTTCCCGTAACACGGAACTTGGTGGGATAGCAACGAGGGCATCGGGGAAGAGTGAGCGCCCATTTTATAGTGGTGTATATTTATATTTACAGTATACGCACAGAAACACAAAATTGTACTTTTTTTCACTGAAACGACTTTAATTAGAAAACAGTACATTTATTTGCAGTATATGCATAAAATATCTTTTAAATAAGTTTTGTTTTGTTAAATGAGACTTGGTCATGTTTTCGTGAGATTCACACATTGAAACATAATTGGTGTTTTCAGAAGTTCATCAGAAGTGTTCATTTCAAACATTGACTCATAATGCATGAATTTTTTACTAATATGTTTTTTAGTGCTTTTCAATACCACCTCTGTTGTTGTTTAGGCTTTCTCTATGGCTTTGTTTAACCACATGCCTCTTTAGTTCTGCTGTAATTCAGTCCTGTGCTCCAGCAGATAAGAGTAAATCTAGTCATGTGGGTGGGCCACAGAGTCTTGTTGGGTTTGTTGGGTGTGTGTGTGCTTCTGAGTGTATGCACCTAACTGCTGGTATTGTGCAGCAGAAGATGTTTTTAGATGACTAACTCGCTCCTCTTTATGGCTATTGTGTTGGAGGTGTCTGTCGGTGTGAGGCATCTGAATGGGGGGCCGCTCTGCTTTTCAAGCCTCTCAATCTCTTCAACGTGGGTGCGTGGGTGAGAAAGGGAGAGAGAGAGAATGGAGGTATTGAGGTAGAGAAACTCCACGATAAAACATCAGCGAGACAACCAAGGCCGCCGCAGAGATTGTGCTTTTGGGTTGAAAGAGAGATGGTGCTATCAGGAATGAATTGATCTAAAGTGCCAGTCAACTCACCGGTTGCTCTTTTTGAGCTACTGAAAACATTGATGGCAGTATTCATGTAGCTATGTCAGAGAAATACACACGAACTAGATATAGTCGGTTTGTTTGATATTCTTACAAAAGCTTAGTTAGTGGAAGAGCTCTATATTCTGTGATGCTCGCACAAGCACATTGAAGACTTGTTTTGTCTTGCATGAAAAGCCTAATTGCATGTGAATGAATCATTCATACTCATTCATAGTTATTCCTTCATATGTTATTAACTGCAGTTATTCACTTTGGACTAATTCTTTCATTAATTATGTTATTGATGTGGTAATAATGTACTGTACACCACTGTTCAAAAGTTTGGGGTTAGTACGATTTTTTTTTTTTTTTAAAGAAGGTAATACTTTTATTTATCAAGGATGCATTAAATTGATCAAAAGTGACAGTAAAGACATTTCAAATAAATACTATACTATTTATTGAAGAATGCAGAAACGCACAATTTCACAACAGTATTAGAAACAGCACAACTTTTTTCAAAATTGATAATATTAATAAATGTTTCTTGAGCAGCAAATCAGCATACTTTAATGATTTCTGAAGGATGGTGTGACACTGAAGACTACAGTAATGGCTCCAGAAACAAATTCCATTCCAATTCCAATGGAATTCCAAGTCCATGTTTTCAAATAAAATACAAATATTTTAAATTGTAATAATATTTCACAATATTATTGATTCAAGTGTATTTTGACATTACAAATCAAAAACATTACAAATCTTACCAACCCCAAACTTTTGAACAGTAGTGTAAATTTTGTTGCAGTTGCACCAATTGAAATTATGGCACGGCATTAGCTAGAAAATTAAATCTTGATATTTTAAAGCCTTATTTTCAATATATGTGTGTATTTGAATAGAAAATGCCACATGAACATCAAAAATTCTCTTAAATGGACAACTATTACCATTTTTTTTACTGGTTTGCGGAAATTAATCAGACTTC
The DNA here is from genome assembly GCF_949319135.1 of Squalius cephalus. Taxonomy (NCBI): domain Eukaryota; kingdom Metazoa; phylum Chordata; class Actinopteri; order Cypriniformes; family Leuciscidae; genus Squalius; species Squalius cephalus. The sequence continues at coordinate 25,200,330 of NC_137138.1, read as the reverse complement.
CAATCTCCAAAACCCCTTCTTTTTAATGGTGGCACCGAAGAAGACTTTTGAACCAATCCCATTAAAAAGACAGTTTGAACTGATTCACAGAAATGAATCAAACTTACCAACACTGATCAGACTTTTACTACTGGACTGTACATTTCCCTCACAACAGTCTCATACAAAGTCACATGACGAGGTAGAATCACAAAATGTCTTTAGGAAACCTGTCAAGTAGAGTCGGTCAATGCAGCCTGATGCTTTTGAGACTTTCTTCTTTTGTCTGACTCTCTTGTGACAGTTAAAAGAGTTCTCGTCATTTAAATGCGCGGTTGATGCTGGTTGCCAAGTGACGTGTGTGTTTGTGTGTGTGTGTGTGTGTGCAGCAGTACTACTGATGAATTTCTTCTCTTTCTTCAGGGTGTTGACGTCGTCGTGAACGCTAGCACCATAGACGACATCGACCCCTCAGCCATCGGACAGAGGCTGACCAATGGGACGGCTCCAGTGGCCAGCCCAGTGCTGAGCCGCCTGCGAATGAAAGATGAGGAGAACACAGAGAACGTTGTGCGTGATTTTGTTTGCATGCACACTGGAAAGGGGTCGAATCAAGTTGTCTGTGAATGGCTCTCTAATAGTGTGATGTCTGACACAAGGGCACAGCCTTGTTGCTGTTTTTAGAGGAAAGTGCTCTTAGAGCCACATTGTTGATTCAGAGGAACTGAAACAATGATTGCTTATGTACCATATGAAACAGACTTTAAAATAACCTAGATCCTTCCTGCCGTTTTGCTCACTTATCTGAATGACAGTCTCTGCCAAGTATACACTGCGTCAAAAGTTTGTAATAATTACAAGTCTTTTATACTGACATTAAGTAAAATATTATTACAATATGAAAGAACTGCACTGTAAATTATATGATCAATAAGTTCTACAATAATGTTTTTACATTGCTTTAACTCATCAAAGTAACTTTTTTTAAAAGTTATACAAGATTCATCTAATTTTTAAGTCAGTTTAATTCAGTTTTGAATATATTTTAAATGTAATTTATTCCTGTGATCAAAACTGAATTTTCAGCATCATTACTCCAGTTTTCAGTGTCACATGATCCTTCAGAAATCATTCTAATATGCTGATTTGATGCTCACGAAACATTTCTTATTATTATCAGTGTTGAAAACAGTTGTGCTGTTTCATATTTTTGTGGAAAACGTGATACACTACCATTCAAAAGTTTGGGGTATGTAAGATAAAAAAAGTTAATACATTTGTTCAGCAGGGATGCATTAAATTGATCATAAAATGAATTACATTTATAATGCTATAAAAACTTTCTATTTCAAATAAATGCTGTTCATTGAACTTTCTCTTCATCAAAGAATTCTGAATAAAAATGATCATGGTTTCCACAAAAAAATATTAAGCAGCAAAAACTTTTATTAATAACTAAGCACTAATTGGTGGCAATTGAGCAGTAAATCATCAAATTAGAATGATTTCTGAAGGATCATGTGACACTGAAGACTGGAGTAATGATGCTGAAAATTCAGCTTTGATCACAGTAATAAATTACATTTTAAAATATATTCAAATAGAAAACAGTTCTTTTAAATTGTAATTCTTTCAGAAACATATAACATATGCAACTTGTATGCTTTATTGTATCCCCTAAAATTTGGTATTAACCAATAGCGTTTCAACCAATAAAATTCAAGAACCAAGTGATGTTGGTATAATCTAATCACAAAGCCAGTTTGTACATCTTTCAAACAATCTCCACAAGGACAGTAATGCCAGAATGTTTTGGTCTTGTGGGGACATTTTTTGGAAATTATGTTTTTTTTTTTACTAAATCTGTAGAAAGTTTTCTGTGATGGGTTAGAGAATAGAATATATAGTTTGTGGAATATCCCCATAAAACATGAAAACCCAACATATGTGCTCTCTAGCTGACTTTATGTTTGGAGAAGAAACAAACTGTCCCCATAGTGCCTCCTTTGGATCAACATCTTTGTCCTTAGCTGACTGTCCAATTAAAATGGCCAGTACTCACACTTCCCCTTTCCTCCTGACCGCAGGGCACCACCTACCAGAAAACAAATGCAGAGATCGAGATGAAGAAAATCAATCGAGAGGAGTTCTGGGAACAAGCCAAGGTAGAAATGTTATACTTTTGTGTTTCTGCTGCTAAGATGCTTGATCTGAGATTCTGAGGATGGCAGTGTGAACCACTGTAACCAGTGTAAGCACAATGTGACGCTTCATCTGACTAGCCTCTTTGTATTAACATTAATGAGGAAGTGCTTCTGTCAGATTATATTTCAGATATAAATATATTGTAATTATATATATATATATATATATATATATATATATATATATATATATATATATATATATATATATATATATATATATATATAATTACATGGCTTGGTTGAATTCTAATGTAGAATGCGGTCTGTTATTTCTTGATAACAGACTGATGCGAAGTATAACACACCGTTGCCATGAAAAACAGAGCGTTGCTATGAACGCAGGATTCTAACCGTGGAGACGGAATGGACTATTTTCTTTAGCGGAAGCAATACAATCGTTTTTAAAACAATAAACTCCCTTTTAAATCAATATTTTGTGTCAAATTATTGATTTATTTGGTAGGTAGCCATGTAATATATATATATATATATATATATATATATATATATATATATATATATATATATATATATATATATATATACGTATATACACAGTATATCAGAACATCAACATTTGAAACATTTATGTAAAGAATTGAAAGACTTCTTTCAGACTTCTTTGTTTATATATATATATATATAACTACTAATTACAATGGAAAAAATGGAGGCCCAAAACATTGATTTACTGTTCAGTAAAGTGTTGTACAATGTTTAGATCTATCTATCTTATTTAAATACATTTCACTGATATTTTTCTGACGTGTGTCTGTTTAAAGCGGGAAGAGGAGTTGAGAAAGGAGGAAGAGAGAAGGAAGATTGCGGAGGAACGGCAGCGCTTTGAAGCAGAGAGGATGGAGCTGGAGAGAAAAGAGCAAGAGGATCGAGAGAAGCGGTACCGCGAGAGGGAGCAGCAGATCGAGGAACACAGGTAGGAATGACACCACAGTCGCCAATACCCATGACCCCCAGCCAGACATTATTATGATGCTATCTGTGTTTATATGCGCGGTCACAGGAAGAAGATGCTGGAGGACGAAGAGGCCAAAGAGAGGTCAAGGAATCAACCCTTGATTGTAAGAGTGCGTGTGCTTTGCATACAGTAAACCAGGATTTGTGTCTTAAAAGATGTTCTGGCCTGAAAAATGCAACGAATGCATGATAACCTATGGGTGGTAAGACCTATGACCCATGTTTCTTCAGTAATATTGTGCCTGTAATAAGTGGCTGCTGAATGGCCAAGGGCAGTACACAGGTTTCAGAAGTATTTACACAAAATCTGTTCAGATTTATTGCACCAGTCATTTGTAAAGTAAATAAGTTACAAACATCGGTATGTGGAGGAACCCACATTTAACTGTTTGCTGCCCCCTGCTGGAAATAAACGTGCACTGATTCTCTTTACAGACAGAGCCCAGCTGTGAAGACCCGAACCTGGAGAAAAAGGAATCAGAGGTTGAGGTGGGTTGAAACGAATCTGTTAGAGCCACACTAACATCGCTTCATTTCTCAGATAAGTGTATTAAAAAGGAGAGCTGACCCTAACAAGCTGAAATGTGGGGCAGATTTGTTTTATGTGTTATGATGACAGATATTCTGCTGGGATTTACATGTGGGTCAGTGGGATTCCTCGGGCTATTTAAAGACAAGTGTGTTTCTGTGTGTGTGCAGTCGATAGGATCTTCATGATGAGAAGGGGCCAAAAAATCCTAATGCAAATCTTTCTTACCTGCGCAGCATATTATTATTACATTTAATACATTACCGGTCAAAAGTTTGGTATAATTAAGATTTTTTAAAGGGGTCATGACCTGCATTGTTTTATTATTTTATAATGTTTCCTGAGGTGCACTTATAATGTTAGTATGATTTTTACATCAAAACTTGTCATAATTTAGAAAAAAAATGCCATTTCCTAGCCTGATTTTAGCCTTTGATTTGAACGCTCTGTTTTAAGGGGCGTGTCTGCTGAGAGACTTCAGTGTAAACGCCCACTGCTGTGATTGGCTGACAGCTTTGCATAAGAAATGGCTAGTATTACATGTGGAACTCTCTCGAAAACTTCTACTACATTTTTACTATTACAGCTCTCAAGGTTATCCAATCATGAAAAGTGTTGATTATAGCATTATATTTAGATGTATAAAATTATATTTAGATCGTGGCATGAAAGGTTACAGTGATGAGCATTGTAGCCAATCACAGACATGTTGAGTGCATGAATGCAGTGATCTCGTCATTGCAACTCGATTTCTGCACACTAACAAATGCTTTCATCATAACTAACAATGCAAACACGATGTAAATAAAAGAGTTTTGGCGAGAGTCCAGAACTCAGTCACTGAAAAACATACCCTGTTTGATTGACAGCTCCAGCAATTGTGAAGGGAGTATAATTTGATGGCTTTCTATATATAATTTAATCACAGTTTAAATAACAGATTATTTTCATCCTACTAAGAGAAGAAATGTGAAGTTGACCGTTTAGTCACTGGTTTGATTTACTGACACATAGACAAAGAACATCTGACAAGTACCTACATGAATCATTTCATATCAGAAATCACTGGTCACAGATCAGGCATTAGAATTAACACAGTTACTTACATGTTGTGGCAATACTGTCGAGTCCATATCGTAAAAGTCTGTTTGCAAAGCCTGCGCCGAAATTGCGACTGATTTACCAAAGAATCCTCAGTGAAATGTACCGAATACAAATAAATAATGCTCAACTGAGACATTCACATTGTTGAAAATAAATAACCACATTCCTAGCATTAGGATCCTTTGGAAGGTAATGTTATTATAGGCATTGATCTTCTTCTGCAGAGTCTGTCTTTTACCTGTCATAAGCCCTATTCGGACGGGACTAGTTTCACAGGGGGTCGTTAGAGAAATTTCTGTTTCACAGACGTACTTTGAGATTTTAATCCTGTCCGAATCTGCCATGTCTGTCTTTTTCTCACACGACCTCTGTAAAAATTCCAGAGCAAATTACCTACTGTTTTTCGTCAAACTCGGCGGTCCTCAGAGAAATCTAATCCCGTCCGAATGCGAATGTCTGTGATTGCCGAAAATGTTTTTTTCCAAAACGCTTTTTCTTGTGTTTTTGGTCACCGTGAACTACCGTACAATCTCTCGCTATCGCGCCGGGTATTCAAGTTTCTGCTTTTTGCGCACCGATAATGGATGTACGTTAGACATGTAGATGTGTTCGGTAACGTTACACTGCGAATAAATAAAAAAATGAAATCAACAAGAAGAGCCAAATCACGTAAACTGTTAAGACTGGCAACTGTAATATCAGTTTCAGGTAAGATTACTTTCATTTCTGCACTTAATTACATAACGTGTAAATTATATAAGTTAAAACTTTTTATTCCAGTGTGGGTTTATTATAAGAACCCAGTTCTATAAAATCATGATGATAAATGTATGTTTAGTTTTTTATACTACAATTTTTATAAAATGTTTACAAAACACTAAATACGTTTGGACGGTTTACTTTATATTTCAAAGTACTTAATTTCAAAATACATTTGATCAAATTTCATACGCAATCCACGCATTCTGAACACGTGATCTTCTGCAATGCCCACATGTAAAACACAGACACTCCTACCTCGGTAATAAACACGGAGATGTTAGTCCCGTCCGAATCCGTACATGAAATCACAGACGTAGGTTGATAAGAATTGTAACTCAAACGTCGTTTGGAAAACTAGTCCCGTCCGAATAGGGCTATAGATGGGCTCATTCCACAACGAGTTGTTATCTGGTCTTGGTTACAATAAAAGCTGTTTTTGGAGTAACAAGGAAGTTTTCAGTTCTGAAATATGATGATATGTTAAAAGCTCAAGGGAATTTTGATTTCTTGATTTTTCAGCATCATTACTCCAGTCTTTAGTGTCACATGATCCTTCAGAAATCATTCTAATATGCTGTTAAGGTGCTCAATTAGGCCTATTATTGGTGCTCAATTATTAATCATGTTATTAGGATGATGTGACACTAAAGACTGAGTAATGATGCTGAAAATTCAGCTTTGCATTACAGGAATAATTTACATTTAAAAAAAAAAATCATAATTATTTCAAACATTTGACCGATAGCATTATGTATTAAATATTAAATATGTTTATAGGAGGCAGCAGCCATCATTGCCCAGAGGCCTGATAACCCACGGGAATACTTCAAGCAGAGAGAGAGAGCCATAGCCAACAGTGTGGACATCTCACCAGTCACCACGCACAGGACCGGTAAGATCATAGTGAAAGGTGGAGAAGAGGAGGAGGAGATGCTACTGATCCTCTGTTTGTCCTGCTACTTGCTCTTCACTTGTCTCTCAATCTGTCATTTAACGAGAATTGAACAACACAACTCAGGAGAGACCATCTGTCTGAAATCTCTGCTCTGAATCACCATGACCGATTTCTGAGGGTCATAGACAGATTATTCATATAGTTAAATTATATAGACAGATAGATATTGATATGTTTATATACTGTAGAGAACAGAGGTTAAAGAGAGAGGGATCTAAACTTCATATATGCTGGCTGGCTACAAGTTATTGTAAACCATAGTTATAAATGTGAGAATGTCTTTGGATTATAGAACATGATTATGGATGTGCTAAAACATGCTGGTCATTTTGATCAGTACAAATACCCAACATTTCGGTGTTGTATGTATTTTTATCCTTAATCCACATGCTAACACTATGCAATCACGTTTGGAATGAATTGGTTGATTGTGCTTTGCTAAGTCATGGAGTTTGCTGGTTGATAGTTTTTAGTTGAGAAAATACTTTTTTGGTCCAAATTGTTGTTTTGCTTCGTACTACAACTTATTTTCAACTTTATCACAATAGCTTCAATTGTGCCTTTTGGAGGCTGAGTGAATCAGTGCTATTTTAGAGAAACCATCTTAAACCAGCAAACCACCTTAACCTAGTTTAAGGCTTTTTTTTTTCAACAGGGATGCTAAAGCAAAGATTAATTTACTGTCAAAATGCTTTATTAGTGCCATTTTCCAACAGACTGTATGATCCTGCTGAACAATGCAATATTATTTACTGGGTGATTGTCTCATTTCATTGTTTATTTAAGATCATAGACTTTTCAGTGTTGGAGTGAATGTCAAACTCCTCACTGCCATCTGATGTTGAAGGGTGTGAGACCATCACACTAACAGCTGTTTTCTTACCTCTCTCCTTCTACCTTACTTTCTTTCTCTCTATTTCTTGGTAATTTCTTTTTTTTCCTTCTGCTCACTCCATCCTTTTGGTTGTTGACATTTCCTTTTTAACCATCCGTCCATTCCATCTCTCCTTCTGACGATCCTGGATCTTATTTACCCTCTACCCAACTGGTGCACATCCGTCATCACTTCTGTTTTGAACTCGTGCTTCTCTGTCTCTCTGATCTTTCACTTTTACACAAATTTCCTCCCCTCTCTATCCCTGGATTTATTTCCTCATGTCTATCCGGTTTGGTCTTCTTCTGTCACACCTGTGTACGTCGCTCTTTGTGTGTGTGTGGGTGTCCATGTGTCCCACACGATGGTCCCGTCTCCCGTTTACCAGGCCGCTTGGACAGTCCATTCTTGAGGCAGCAGCACAGTCCATCCGATTGCAGCCCGCCCCCTTCTCGCACTCCGCCCCATAAGCGGCGGCAGCCAGGTCCACCTGGTAGGTACTGGACAGATCTTGCTGAGGGCCACTGCATCAGCGTAGGATCACCAAGTCACCAGTCTAGCCTGTAGTCACTCTTCTTACTGAATTACCGTTTTTTCTTTTGGCTTCCCCAGCAACACTAAGCACATTCACTGTAGCTGCACTGCACTGGGACGCATTAGGTCTTCCAGGGTTAGTATGTGCTAGTATTAAAGGGATAGTTCGCCCCAAAATTAAATACTGTCACTATTTACTCACCCTCATGATGCTCCAAACCCTTATGACTTAGTTTCTTCTGTGGAACACGAATGGAGATATTATGCAGAATGTCCAAGCCGCTCTTTTCCATACAATGACAACAAATATTTATTTTCTCATGTAACACAAGCAGTCAAACCAACATTAGGCATTTTGAGTTGATGCATTTAAGAAAAATTGACACGCAGCCCAACATGGTAATAATTAAAAGAAAAAAGGATGAGAACGTGCATCCGTCGTGTAAACAATACATTTTTTTTGCCTACATCATGTGAAAAATCTGCCCATTCAGGCTATTTTGAACAAATGTGCATACATCACACAATAGGTTATACGCTTAGAGGTTTAAAATTAAAAGAACAAATAGCCAAATATGAGCCATATACTGCAAATTGCATTGTAATTAGAAACCATTGGTGGTCTTCAGACTACAGAGCGTGAACATAAATTATTTTATCATGATTTTAATGTTTTATTAACAAAGTTCGGGAGGAGCACGTTCAAATAATCTATCCAGTCAACTCGTAAATCGCAATTACCACGTCTATCCTGTCAGCATGAGAGGAAAGCTTATATATATATACACAGTAGACTCACCTACATTCCTCGACAGTTTTCAGCATCCCTCCACCACCCCGACTACTCACTCTTGGCTTGTTCCTACCATGGTCAGGAATACGGGGGGAGTAGGCTACTCTGGTTTCGGGCCAAATACCGAGCTCGGAGCGCTCTCCTCGGACAGCACGCCAAATACGCATACCATTTATTCGATCTGACTTATTTGTAAGTGTGAACTCGTGAAATAAGCTCGGGACCATTTGAAATCAAGCTGCCTATCAGTGGGTACCGAATTGAGTTGAAATAGTCTTGGCTATCGAACCCGCAATCCGCCCATGCCTATTGATTCCCGACCCGCACTTGCACTGCAGATGACAACGTAAATATTACTCAACCCGTTACATTAAATATTAGCGGTTCATCTGTCGGATACCCTCGGGCACCCACCCGCGTGCAGGACTCGGACTCCCAAGGCTTGATCGGGCCTCATCTGCGCCTCCTTGGGGCCAACAGACAGGGTTTTTTTTGGTCCAAAGCGAGCCAATCGAGGCTTAAGGTCCTTGCACATTGAGTCCAAACTTTCGAATGCGTTTTTTCGTATTCGTGATTCGGTGGCTCTGAATTGTCAAAAAAAACATTCAAAATGCTTGCTACGGATGCGAAAACGCAGAAAATCGAACCTGATCCGAAATTTTTTTTGACAAGACGAAAGTTTCGGAGGCAGTGTGCAAGCGTGATTGATAAAACATCATGTCGTATTTATTTTTTAACGTGCGAAAATTTCGGATGCGAATTTCGGACTCAGTGTGCAAGGGCCTTTAATGCTTTAATATTTTGGTATTTTTGTACATTTTTGTACGTTTGGATAGATGCTGCATAAGTAGGCCAAATGATGATGTGTTGCAGTCGAAGTCCTCTCTAGTTTTGTGTGAGGTACAGTGCAGAATTTAAGTTGTTAATAACTGAAAATTTTATCCCGATCCACTCCGTCAAACACACATCACCTGAAACAGGGCATGTCGCGATCTGTGACGAAGCAGCAAGAGCCAGTGAGCGTTTGATATCACTGCCATAAAACATGTCATAAAGCTTCTTGAGGCAACAATTTTGGAATTTATGACTTATAACAAGCTGCTTGGATTTGACTTTTATGATCGCTGCTGAGAATGGGGATTAATATCGCTGAATCAAGGCATGAATTTGGGTCTGTTCCTCGCAATCATATGGACTCTGAAGATTGGATTACAGCGTACAAATAAAATTGATTACTTTTTGTGAATTTATGTTGCATTTTTGGTGTATTTTATGGTTCTATTGTCAGTCAAAGCATTGGACTATACTATGAAAAAAACGTTTGTATCCAACGACTAACAAAACAAATATTACATGATAAATAATGGTTAAACGATTACAGAAATTTGATTAATTTTAAGGTCCTAAAGTGTAGTCTTGTTTAATATTATGTAACTCATCGAAACAAGTTTGCAGCGGAAGTCACACAGAACAGAGCGAAATGTTATCATTTCATATTAAATGAGTAAACTGCGCTTAATAAATGCGTCTAACATAATGGCGTCCTGATGATGACAGACCCACAACAGTCAGGTCCTCAAATCTGTAAAGTAACCATCTCCCGTCCTGTATGTCCCATCTCAAGTAACCTGCTGTACTAGCTAACGGCACTACGGCCTTCTCAGTGTCACGATCCATTTCTTTCTCAAGACGTCTATTTGATCCATATTGCCATCTTCTCTGGATCCATAGTCAGTATATGTGTTCTATACTTGTTGTCCTTTGACTTTGTATTTTGCACAGGAAACATTTAGCATGTGTTATTTTGAAGCTATGCCATGGACGTTTGGAGGACTGAGACAAACTGATTCTTTTGGTTAGGGAGATCTGGTTGAATCTCACCAATGTTACTCCCCTCATGTCCCCCTTCCTCTCCTCCCATGCTCTTTCTGACGGATAACCGGTGGCCCTGCCTGCGCCCCCTTTCGTCCTGTTGACCTGTGAGTGTACGCCACGCTGCACCGCATGTGATTGTGGTCGCCGAGCCCTTGGGCTTGCGCTCCGTGGACCTTGTGTGACTGTACTGTTGTGGAGCCGACCTTGTGGTGTGATCAAGTATAAAGTTAAATAGCAACACGAGGACAAATGGCGCCCGTGAGGACTAAACACTGGGTCTGTACTAAGACCCAATATCTAGAGTTTATGTAGAGTGATACTGTGGATTTCTCTTACAGAAATGGGTGAATTTGAATTGTGTCACTTGGCATGTGCAAGCAGTTTTTACAATGGTCATTGTGGTTTCACGAGTTGTGTTTGTTATATGTCGTGTGAGGTCTTCACTAAGCTGTATCGTATTAATCACCAAAATTTGCTTCTCAGTGTTTTTGTTGCATTTCAAATTGGTGACTTCCATATGAAACATTTCCCAGCTATCAGGGAATGTTCTCAGAACATTCTGACAAAGTTATGAACAAGCATTCTTTCTAGTAACATTAATATAATGTTCATTCAAAGTTATCTGGTCTTTAAGACGTTAGCACAAAAACATTGTTTATATGTTGTTCATGGATTTTTTTTTCCTGAAACAATTTAGTTGGATGTTCATCAAACATTTTTTAATGCTAATACTTGTTTTAGATTGTTCAAAGAACATTTCAAAAGTAACAATGTTTGCAAAATGAGCAAATGGAAGATTTCCTTACCTTTTACATAACAGATTATTATTATTTATTTTTTTATGTTCTTTGAACATATTTTTGTTAGCTGGGTTCATAGTTCAGAGGTTGCTCTTTCAGAGCTCAGGAGACATGACTTTTCAGAATGTTTTTTCAAAAGTAATTTTGTCTCAAATTTATAAAACAGAAATAAATGAGACGATTGTTGATCATTTGATCTTGAATAAATTTGATTACTGTTTGAAATCTCTGCAATCCAGAGCACAATTTGTGATATTTTACTGTAGATATTTGAATATATTGAGATTGTAAAAAAAAATTACATTTGCTGTCGATTAAATATCATTACTGTCCAGGAGAAAGAATTGAGATTTTAAAGAGAACTCATCTGTGATTGTTCTTTCCAGTGGGTTGTTATCATTATTTAGATATTTCCTAAAAATTGCATGAACAAGTCAAATAGATTCTAGATCTGTTCTGCATTATTACATTGTAATTTTAAAATCTTGTCTTATATCGACCACCTGTCACTTATAAAAAATATTTTTTAACCTGACAGCTTGCTTTAGCTGTTTTGAGTATAAGACATTTTTTTAATAAAACATCATTCTTGAGTGCATGTTCAGAAAACGACATGCATTTTGTAAATTTGTGAACTCCTTTTCTGTGCTGCACACTGTGTTGTGTCTTCATGGTCACAGCGGCATGTCTGTGTTTTAATGTCGCAGTCTTTGATGAGAACGCTGAGGACGATTCACTTTTTGACAGACAAAACACTGCTTGCTGTTGTTTGGCATTGATAGCAATCCTTTCAGACTGTTTGTAAATTGTGTCATCTGTGTTGTGATTGATATTTTGTCTGGCATGTGTTGCTTGAGATCATCAAACATTTACCTTCTTTTTGATGTCTCAGATGACTCTACCGAAGGAATCCTCGAGCGCAGCATGACCACTGGATGCACTCCCATCCCTAAAATCGCCATTCAGGAGGAAAAAGATGACTTCTTTCGAAAGGAGTTTGGTAAGGGATCTCTTTTTGATATTCATATAGGGCCAGATTTACTAACATCTTGCTCCAGTGCAAACCCTCTTTTGGCAATAAAAAAACTACTTTCAGGATTTACTAAAGACACGCAGTTATAAATTTGGCGTGGACAGGTTTTCTTTTTCGGCTGACCTTATTTCATATTAATTTGAATGAGTTTCCCTTTCAGACGCAACATTTATGGGTATTTAAATGAATCATGCAAGGTGATTTACTAAAGTTTGCGCTAGTCAATTTACTGGTATTTGCACCATTATTTACCACCCCAAAAAAAGCATGTCTTAAACCAGATGCTAATAGTAAGTAGATAATGCAGTAGATCACATGCAGAACTTTCCACTCCCATCTCCCCTTTTTTTTTTTTTTGGAACTGCACTAATGCTTATTTACCCTGTTTAGTAAATCTGGCCCTTAATATCATCTTTTTTTATCCTTTTGTTGTATTTTACATGTGGGTTTATGGCTCTTCAGTACACTACAGAAGTTGAGCCTTTTGGAGAAATTGATCAACAGAACTTTAATATATAAAGCAGCAGTGCTATTTTCAATAGTTTAGATCCCAAAAAATAATCTCCCACCATGTCCTCTAGAAAACTAGTTAATAAGTCAGCAAAGACTGTTTGGGATGTAAAATGTTGAATCTCATCAGCTCAAGAAGTTAGACAGATGGGAGGCTGTTATTGCTCCCACAGAATTATCTAGCGAATGCAGACCGGCCCCTGTGATGCAGCCTGGGGCTCTTTTGTTTGTCCAGGTTGTGTTTGCCTTCACAGCTGACTGACTTTCTCAGCTCTTGCGTGTCCACGCTGACTGCACTGAGTATGCTCAAGAAAAGCACTTCACTGGGGCGCAATTTACTGCTCATAATCAGAACAGGAAACTAAAATAAAACTTTATTTTAAGGTGTCTTTGTTACGGTGTAATTATACATTTAAGTACTGAGTAATATTAATTAACTACATGTACTTACTATAGGGTTAGGATTAGGGTTTGGTTTGGTTTAGTTGCATGTTCACAATTTATAGTAACTGCATGTAACATTGACACTAAAATAAAGTGTTACCTACTTTTTTAGGTACTGTACCATAACCATAAATAAGTGTAAATAGGCAATTGTATATTAGAACTGCATAATTAATTAAATATTATGTGGGGTTATGAAAACCTTTATATATTGTAAAAGGGTGCAAATGGGCAGTTGTTACCTGAATATCTGATCTGACCCTTAAAAATGACTTTTGTTGGCTTAAAGAAAAAAAATTTCAAATACTTTATCACATTTTTTTTAGATTAGATTACCCGACTCTCTGATGCCAAGAAACCCCAAATATACCTCAAATATTTATACATAATAGGGACCGACTTTCGGTGAATTTGAACCAGATTTGACATTATTAAAATGCCATAAATAGATTTTCAAAAGACGTTATTACAATATTATCTGTAAAATAGATTAAAATAATAAATTTTCTTTAGAAGGCTAACATTTTTTCCTCTGAAATGTTAGGCCCCTGGTGTAATGCATTGTAGGTTTCATAGAAAGTGTTATTGCAGTTCTTTCCAAATAAATTGTTTTTAACATGAACATAAAAGTCAAGTCACCTTTATTTATATAGCACTTTATACAGTACAGATTGTTTCAATGCAGCTTTACAGTGATAACAGGAAAACGATGCATTTCGGCTGTTGTTCAGCTGAAGTCAGTTCAGTGTTGATTCAGTCCTGTTGTAAAGATCATCAATTATTAAATTAGTTCTTTTCATATATAAAGCAGTAAAAAATTGTCATCGTCCAGCTCAGTTCGGTTCTCATACTACAGCGTCAGTACAGTCAGATATTAAGTGTCCCCGACTAAGCAAGCCAGAGGCGACAGTGGTAATATAGTTCTATATGTTCATGAGTGTTTCCTAAATGTCCTTTTCCCTCCCTCAAGCCTTTGACACTCCCAAGCAAACTCCAGTGCAGGAATCCGGCTTCAGCAAGACCTCTCCGAGTGTTTCCCCCCAGCCCCGCAGCACAGATGACACCCTGCTAGACCTGTGGGACAGCAGCCCAGCGCCAGCCTCGGCCCCCTCCCAGACCCCCGCCCACATCATGGACCTGATGGAGGACACCCCGGAGCCCCATCGCCCCGGCTCCTCCCCTGCTCTCCCGCAGCCGCTCATGAGCTTCGATGAGGTGCCCGACACCCCCTACTGCACCGGCCCCGAAGACGAGCCCTCCAGCCTGGTGGACGTGTCGGGACCCCACCAGATGACCCTGAGTTACCAGCAGGCCCTCCAGCACGCGTCCGGCTCTGACAGCCAGGACCTGGATGACGGACAGCTGCTGCTGACCAATGGAGACTCGCTGCTTAAAGAAGGGACCCAGGTCTGTTAAAACAGCCTATCAATCTCCTAAATGTTTTATTTACCTATGCATGATATTTATTTTGCCACTAGGTGGCAGCATATACTTTCTATATTTGACATTATCGTAATGCCAAAGACACATATTCAGGACACTATGCTTGCATGGAGCTTTATATGTTTACATATAGCCATCATATGTTTGCATTTGTGCAGGCGAGTGAAGGCTACTTCAGCCAATCACAGGAGGAGGATTTCGCCCAGTCGGAAGACTGCACTGCAAAAGTCAACCCAACACCAGTTTTTTATAACAAACCACCAGGTGAGATCGCCGCAGATTGAAGCACATCAAATGGTTTAATGAACGCAATTCTTGTTTGGGTGGGACATAATGAAGGGCTCGTTCTTTGTTTTTTTTAAGTAGCCAATAACCTTTAGTTCACATTTACATTCTATTCATAATCAAATGTAAATGGTATTTACAGTTAATGGGGAGGTCAGTTATCATTTTAAAGAGATTTCTTGAACAAATGTTTGTATCAGTGTTATTTTAGTATCCCTTGAGTACCTTAAGTTTTATATTTTCTGTTTTCATTATTTTACAATGTTGTTGTTTTTGTCATTTAAAAAAAAAAAAGTCTCTATAGTTTTTATTTCAGTTTGTTTTATTTATTGTACTGTACGGTAAATGAAAATGAGAAACTAGCTGAAACAATTTTTTTTAAATATTTTATTTCAGTTAATGTGTATTTTATGTAACAACAAAAATTCAGCACTGCATGTAAAAATTACATTGACACATAACATAATTACATAACGGTGTGTGTGTATATATATGTGTGTGTGTGTATGTATGTTTCATTTAAAGTTCATTTTATTTTAAACAAAAGTTTTTTTATGGTTTTAGTTAACTACTGTATAAAAGGCCTGGTTTGTCTACACCCCTTAGTACATGAGGGGACATTAACCCTTTATAGGGCACTCATTGAAATACTTGGAAATTCTAAATTTCAACCATAGAGTGTTATTGGAGGATATTATAAGACTTCTAAACATTTGTGAGTTTTTTAAAAAAATATATTTTTTTAGGTTGGAAATCAAGGGCAATGAAGTTACCATATATGGTTCCTCGCCAGTCTAGGGTAATGTTTTTCCCTTAAAAAGTGTATATATAAAAATATAATAAAAACACATAAACTTGTTACAAACATAAAAATATTTATTTAGTAACATTTTAAATTATTATTAGGAACATTTTAAATTAAATTATTATTAGGAACATTCATTAAATTAATGAATAGGGTATTCATTTATGGTTTGTGCTCCTAAGAACATCTAATATGATTCATATTTTATAAATGCACATTTGTGCATTTATAAATGTTATAAATAAATGTATACATTTATAAAAGATCTGTACTACTGATCTTTGGTATGGTCAAGTACTGGTGGTACCACTTATTTTAGCAGTAATAAGTCTCACAGTAAAAAAAAAAACACCAATACATGGCATTTAACTATGATAAAAACTGTTTCAAGGGCATAAAACTTACACATAAAGGGTAAATATATAATAAGAAGTGCAAAATATCATTATAAGTATTAAAAACTGTTATAAAGGTCATACAACTGACCAAAACCACACATATTTCAATATCTATGGCAATATAAAATGTCTATAAATGTGTTACGTTTCCCACTGGATCACTTTATAATGTTATTCAAACCTGTGATAACATCCAATGCACTAGTAAATACTATTGTCCTACGTTATAATCATAGACTGTGGTTATAATGCATTATTTGTAGAAAAAATACCCTAGTTCGGCTTTTCTATACGCATAGGGCGTATGTCTAAATATGGACATTCTCTAATCTTACCTGAACAGGGCGTATGATCAAATATGGTCTCACCATTTTTCATGCCACAAATGTCAATACTTTCAAGAAATCTATGCAAACAACACCTATCTCAACATGTTGCACAACTATTCAACCATAGAATGTGTGAGTTTCATCAACTCACAATTTTTTGTTTTGAAGTTATTAGCGCTGATGTGGGAGTAGGTAGTAGCGCATAACCTCACTTTCCAATATCCGGAACGACACTGAAGTTTGAAATGCTCCGCGCAACTTCTGATTGGTCAGATGCCATCATGTGACTATCAGTGACGTAGCCTGATCTTCGCTGATTGGCTAGGAGAAATCTATGCGCTCATATGACAACGCAAACAGGCAGGGGAGACTCAGTTTGAATGCGCGATTCAGTTACCAAATATGGTTCCTCGCCCGATAAAGGGTTAATATTTTTGGTCCGTTTTTCCAAAAGAGAAAAACTGTCAATTTTGCACTGTGTTACAGCAACACTAATTTCTTAATTATCTGTCGTTACGGTACATCCCAC
Source organism: Squalius cephalus (assembly GCF_949319135.1). Taxonomy (NCBI): domain Eukaryota; kingdom Metazoa; phylum Chordata; class Actinopteri; order Cypriniformes; family Leuciscidae; genus Squalius; species Squalius cephalus. Next base: position 25,183,167 of record NC_137138.1, on the reverse strand, counting down.
CATAAAAATAAAAAACATCCTAATATAAGGTGTTTGTCTTATTGTCTTCTGCAGAAATCGACATTACGTGCTGGGATACAGACCCCGTGATGGAAGATGATGATTAGGAGCGACCGAGGGAAACCGAGGCGACGCCTCGACGAAAACTGATTTTACAACAGTTACTGAAGTCTTGCATCAAAATGTTTTAGAGAAAAAAACAACAACAATGTTAGCCACAGAAGAAAAGGACTCGGGTTATTGTTAAAGATGCCAGTGGGTATGAGCGCTTTCGGTTCGTGTATGTGTGTGAGAGTGTGTTTATTATTTATTTCGATCTCTTTTTTTTTTCTTTTTGCTATGCAGAGTATAGCACAGTGCGTCTCTAGCGCTCACCTGTGTTGTATGGATCCCTGTGCCTAACAGGTGTGTGTAGTAGCAGATTAGATTCCGTTTTAGTTTCTATCTCCTTAATCAACGCCGAGCTTTAGGTCTGCTCAGCGCTTCAATCAAATTCCCCACAATCCTAGTTGCTTAGTTGAATCACATGTGTTTGAGTGTTATGCCCACAGGGGTCTTTGCTTTTATGACTCAGTCGGTCAGGGACGCTCGAACCCTCACCCCTCGTCCAAGCAAAGGCATGTCAGAACTCGATTTTAGCTTCAGTTGAGTCAGTCGTATTTAGCAAACGGAAAATGAAGGGGGTTTATATGTGATTATGAAACAATTTTGTGTTGTGCCAATTATTTTGAGTATGACGTGTCGGTGTAACGGCCTTTTAGGACTTTAGCGCCAGGTGGCATATGTATATTTTGACTACATATGAGACAATGTGTATAAACAATGGCTGAAACTGACGTTTGTTTTTTTATGAACAACTGCAATAGAGCTTTGATTTGTTGAGAAACCTTAGGCAATAACAATTGTAGTGAACTCTTTTGGGAATTGTTTTAGTTAAATATGCGGTAGTGTGTGCACATATACTGTATGCGTGTACATCTAGTTTAAAGATAAAGTGAGAAGAGAGTCCCTTGACTCCCTTATTATTGGAGAGGTTCAGGCCGGAAAGATATTCTACATAAGTACGCAACCGTCGGCGCCAATGCAAGCTCGCAGTCCCAGATGTTAGCATGCGGCCTTACTGTGGCGTTAACAGACCTCAGTACTTAAAAGGATAGTTCAGACAAAAACTCGACCTTGTGTCGCTTCAAATCTGTGTGACTTTTTCTTCTGTGGAGCATAAAAGAAGATATTTTGAGAAATCTCAGTGTTTTATGTCCAAACAGTGGAACAAGCTGTTTGGTTACCAACATTCTTCAAAATATACAGAGCCCCTAAGGGGACATGGTGGTGAAAACAAAATATATGATATGGGAGGAAAAATAATAAGTCAATGGTTTTGCGTGCACTCGCAAAACCTTTGCAAAATGTTTGCGTTCACTCGCAAAACACAGAGTTTCTCGGGGGAACGGAAACATTAGCGAGAGAACGCAAAAGCATTGACAAATAATTTTTTCTCCCATCTCATATTTTTTTTCTTCACCATGTCTTTGTAGGGTGTCCGTAAATAATACTATCTTTTGTGTTTGTTTTACTGAAGAAATAAAGTCATACATGCAACTACGACATGCAGATGTCGTAAATGATAGAATTTTAATTTTTGGGTGAACTATCCCTTTAAGAAGCCAAAATAATTCCCTTTACATTGCTATTATCCAAGTAAACATTCTTACCAGGATTCAGTGTCTTACAGAGGATGATTTATGCTGATGTTGGCTATAGCGCCCCTTGAGGCTGAATTGCATTCTTCTAACACATTTTAGCGAATGAAACCGAAGCATTTGTGTTTGTGTACTTGCATAGAGTATGGCCTTGACCTTAATTTATCGTGGATGTGATTTGGAACCTTTTAGCTCTACGCTCCAAGGGAAGGAAACTCCTAATAATTACACACTTCAAACCCTGGTAACCCCCATTATTGAAATATAATATTAATTATTTTTTTTGCTTGTTAAAAATGCTTTATCCAGGACTTGTTACCCTTATGGACGTCTAGACATTTTTTTTAACCTAAAATGATTACAACCCAATCAAATTTGGATTTCGTAACTGACTTTTACACAAGGACTAGTGCAGGGACACATGGCCTTGCTCAAGGGCAGAATGGTGAGAGGTTATCTCACTAACTCAACACTGACTCAAACTGTAATCTTTGTTGTACCAGCCCACATCCTTAACTGCCAAGTTATCACCACCCACTGTCTTCCTCATACTTTTAGTCATTTTGAAAAGCCATATCACAACATCTTGGCTTTACATTACAAATCTTTTTTTTTTTTTTTTTTGAGTGGAAAGGCGAGCAATAAGACTAAACCAATAGTATTGTTCTGTAAATAGCTTTAATTTTGTTCTCATGTAAAATGTACTACAATAACTAACATGTATTGATTCACCACTCATGAAAAACGTGGGGTGGCGTACGTTTGGATTGGGTTTCTTGCATTTCTTTGGTGAGAGAGAAAACATGGTTTCTCAGTATGAAACCTAATAGGAAGTAACCCGCATCTTTAACAGTAACTTAGCCCCTTTTAAAACAACTTCCGTGTATTCCTGTTCACCCTCCAACCTCCTTAGTAGTGATTATTATTCTCTTTCTCCCTCAAACTACTAGGAGACTACTACTACTACCACCACTACTATTATTACTATTACTACTGCTGTTCTACTACAGTAATTTCTTCTTTGCCCCTGAAGCAAGGCTTAGCGACTCCTGAAAGTTCTTTTTTTAATTATTTTTTTCTATCTCTTCCTTTTTTTCCCGTCCGCTTCTCACACGCTGTTTTTGAAACAAGCACAAGATCTTTTGTGACATGCTATGTGCTTATGTATGTTAATAAAAGACTTTAAAATCCTTCAGAAAACTTGTGTACTTTCACGTTATTTCTGTCTGCAACCAACTGGACACAGAAATGTTTAAACAGTGTCCTATAACTTAAGACTTTGTACCTCCCTTAAACGCATACCTTGGGTCGTTAGTGACCCGGGACGTCATTCACTACCCTCCTCATCATTCATTTTTTAAGTTAGACATCAACCTTCAAAGTATTCCTTAATCAATTTATTATACACACACAATATAACAATAATAATAATAAAATAAAATAAAAATTACAAAAGAATGCCTGTTTTCCAATTCATTTTTTGTAAAAAAAGAAATTGTATAGGGTTGCTAACAACCCGTGGTGTGTAACAGTGTAAATATATTTTTTTGCACAACAATAATTGAATCTTTGATGACTGAATTAAGTGCAATTAACCTTTATTCCACAAGGTGGCAATGTCTGATACACAATGATGAAGTGACGTTTCACTCATAGTAACGCAGGCAGAAAACAAAAGAATAGAAAGTATCATCAGCAACTCTTGAAATGGCTTAGCGATTTACTTCAGTGTAAGTACTGAACGCAATCAGTGTCAATTTTAGTGTCACTGGTGGATCTGGTGAAGAAGCTGCGAGCGATCAGAATATTGATTTTGAAGACGGTGAAAACGATAGCTTTGAGAATATGGTTGGGATCGCGAATATGAGCCAGATGCTAAATGTACTGAGGAAAAGAGCTCTGACGAGGACAGTGATGATGGTATAAAACATCTGCTCTAACTGAACCTTTCCAAGCTCAAAAAGGTAACAAAATATGCCTTATTTTATTCTTCTGTAATAGTTACTCTAATATCAGGAGAGTTCTATACTATTGCGGCAGTTAGAGATCCATCCGTGTTAGAGATCCCGGATTGCTTAAGACCCAAATATGTAATAATGATTGGCGAAACATTCATGAATTTAAGGTTTAATCAAATATGTTAGGCATTCACTGGCCCTGTTTGTGTATCGTCTATATTTTCAGAAACAAACTGAAAATCCTCAAATGAACATTGAAATATATAGCAGCTGTGAATTAGTACAGCTCTGATTATTGTGTCCGCACACGCAAGCACACTTTGCATGCTACATGAACATTGCATGATACACTTTCACAGTTTGCCATTCACAGTTCAAGTGACAAGAAAGAAAATGTGCTATAGAAAATCTGGAGTGTAAATCTAGTGTGAAATAGGAACAAAATTGGGCCTAAATTGAGACTCTTGCCAGATCAAAAGAGATTTACTCAACATAAACCCTTTGGATTGATGCACCAGAGCCTCTTGATGACGGCTTTATTGAAAATGGCATAAACGGGTACATTTGGTACATAATATGTCTCGTATACTGTATGCTAATTTGCAGTCCACTTATCATAGTGGATGTGAGAAGGCTGTGTACCAGAGCAGTGACGGTACTGCTCACTTCATCTATGCAAACAGATTCACACGGCTCTGCTACGGTCGCATAGCAACACATTGCTGGCAGAGAGAAGGTAGTTTACATCTCCGTCTTTAGCTTCGGTTGGGATGTAACTGAATATATAAAACAGAGAGGGAAAAGCATATACAGTCATTTTAATACTCTCCCAAAAGAATAATCAAACCTTTCCCATTGATTAATTTGGGGGCTGTAGTTACGTTGAATGCCGTAACTTGCTGTAAGAGGGTGTTTTTGAAATGACATTAAGGTGCAGTAAATTTCATTGATTGTCTTTGTACAATTTTGTATTTTGGTCTGTGCAGAATATGGATATTTCCCCTGAATTGATCAATATTTGGCCATTTAAGGTTAGTTCTAGTTGTCATTTTTTCAGGACATTCTTATTTTTATTTATAAAAGAGAATATGGTGTACTTTTTGAGAAAGTATTTTTCCTCCTCAACCTTTTCAAAAGAATCCATTTGTGATCCCACCTTCATTCTGTCATTTATATAACAAGAAGCAGCGCTTGATTTCCAACATTTGACATGGGCATCATTTTATCTTTGTAGGGATAAGAAGTAATAAATATTATATTCTTTATTTAATTGCATTATTTAATTTCTGCACAGGTTATAATGAAGGAGGGAACAATGCCTCATATACCAAGTCTTTATAATGTGGGTTGTGGGAAGTGCGTTTCCTTTATGCTTTTGTTATTTTCGGGTGCTCTAGTAATGGCTGCGCAATTAAAAAAAGATGAAGCAAAGACATCACTATGATGTAGTAAAAGCATTGTGTGCCCACTTACACTGTAATTGCTTTCTCACATTTCCAAAATAGAGCTTATTTTAATCAAATGTCATTTGAAAGCATCCAGCACATGCATGAAAGCAGTGTTATACGCTGGGAAACTAACAAAGACAGCCATTAAATGAATTTGAGGTAGAATCGTTTAAGGGCACGGAAACATACATAAGAGAAATGATGGCAGTAAAAGGGAAAAATATTTGAAATCAAGAATTTTCACAATGCAGCAATCACCACATTGATTACGAAAGAGTACAAACAGCCAAGCAAGAATGAATGCAGTTTGTTAAATAAATGCCGGAAATCCCACATGTGGCTGCAACAACAGCAGGAAGTACCGTGGGCAACATGGTGATGCTTGAAAATGTTGACAGATCCCATTCGCAGGTCATTACAAACAAGGTGCTATCATCAATCTGAGGAGCACTTCAGGAGGATGGATTTAATATATATATATATATATATTTTTTAAATCATTGTTCATACAGAGATTCAGAATCTGTAAAAAAAGAGAATATTACTGCTGACATGACATTAAAGGCAGTTTCTCAGTGTACCCGCATGGTAATGTATTAAAAGCTGTGAGACAACTTTCTCCAATGGAAACAACAGACATCTTTCCAAAAATTGAAACTCCTCAGGCAACAACTTACTTTGGAGGAACAATTTGAGAATACTTTGAAGCTTTTCCACCCCCAAAGTTCAGACTCCTTCCCGAGAAAGGAACTGGCACAGAATCCAGAAAGAGATGCCAGGTATTGTTTTCCAGTTTATGAAACAACATTTTGTACAGCTGAGCAGCATTGTGTAGCTACAATACGGAGCATCCGCTGTTATTTCGCTATGTCGCACATCTGTGTTTTACCCTGTTTCACAAAGTCAGGGTTTGAAACGTCATTTGTATTATGTCAGTGAGCCGCAGATGAGAGAGGACGTGAGGGGCGAGGTGTTGGTGGGCTACAGACAGCTCCTGGGAGCCATGGCAACAGCATTCACATAATAGCTGCTGCTCTGCATCAGCCGAAGATGCCACGGAGAGCAAAGAGGACGAGAGAGAGAAGCGAGTGTGATGGATCTGCAAATGAACCCCTGAACAAAGCTGATTCAACCGATTCTGCCCCCAAAAGACAGCAATCGAAACGCCTCTGGCAGTTCTTCAGACCACATATGACTCAGCATTGCGAGGTCTATTTTTGTGGGCTCATACCGCTGTGCTTCGACCCAAAAGGGGAAAGGCGGTGGGCAAACCATAGTGTTGATCCAGACTGCGGAGTCCCCGCAAGCCCAAGTCTGTGTGAGTCCGGCCCTCACGAGGCATGGTGGTGATGGCAGAGGCCTGGGGCTCGACTGGCAGGTTGTTGTGGTTGAGGTCCATGGTGGACAGGAGGTGCCCCAGCGAGTCCCAGCGTCTGGCCGAAGGTAGGCGTATGAGGGACGAGTACCCACGTTCGGGAAACACGGTCACGGGGGCCATCTTGCTGGTCTCAGACTCTTGGTGCTCCCTGGAGGACCTGGTTGTAGGTTTGGTGTAAGTTCCTCCCCTGGGGTCCGACAGAACTTCACTGTAAGGGGGCGGTGGGTCCTCCATCAATACGGCCTCTTCGTAGCATGGAGGTTTTCCAAAGACATCTGTGTCTGCTGAGAAAAGCCAAATGGTTCAACAGGGAACAGAAAGAACACTGCAAGCTGCACCAAACATGCTAGGTTTTAGTTGCTTATAATCACTGTTGCTTCATGACCCCAAGATATTGTGGGCCTGAAGTCAGCCCAGACATCATTAAACATACATTTTGCACTAAGTTATCATATGATATTAAACAACATAAATGAGGGCTTGGTATATTTTATCAGGGGAGGGTAGAAGAACTGAAGCTTTTATCATTTCCTTCAACGTCACCTCTCACTCTTAGATGAAAGCTAGGATAGATTTTCTTTTGTGAAAAGAAGTTATAACCAGCATATTGAGGTCAGAGATAAGACTGTTTGCTGTTTGACTAGGCAGTGTTTTCCCTCTATCATTTGTGCTTTTACTAGAATGGAAGATGAAAGCTAACCGGAAAAAGTCATAGAGGCTCATAGAGGCTGCTCTTCTTAGTTATCAAGTGTTCTGATATAGGATTGCAGCAAATTGAGGCAGTGCTTCTTAAACTGCACTTTTAACCCAAATTGTTGAGAAAAACAATTTTGTTTCATTTTCTCAAGACAATGTGAGTGGTGCATGCCCATCCAAGGAGTGGTTGCAAGGGGATTGCTAGGGTGTTCTGGGTGGCTGTAAAAGTCTAAAAGTTGGAGTACATTACATGATTTTTGCCCCTATTTGCAGTCTCAAGTCAGAGCCAGTCGGCATATTTTTGTATGTTAAAGTTAAAAGATTTCGCAGAAAATCACGTAGTATGATGGACATGGACTGGCTCTTTGTAGTGAATGCCGCTCCATCTGAAAGCAGGTGATGGCGATTTACTACTAATCAAAGAACCGACTTTACTGACGAGATGCGCCTAACAATGTCATGCGATATATCGCCCAGCCCTACTATGTTATGTATTTACTAAAGAAATAGTTGTGTTTGTCTTGGCAAGCACCATTAAATAGTTCATATGGTAGGTCAATTCCAGACACCCTATAGTTTCAGGTCTGCTCACAACATCATTTAAAACTGTATTTTTCTTCAATTCATCTAGCAGAATTTAGTATTGAACTGTAGAAGAGGTCAGTTATGAAGGGGTCAGGCACATGTCAATGATTATACACCCCCACCCCTCTTAACACTGTCCCTGCTGGTGAAGCTATTCAAGGACAGTGTTACGGCAGAGAAGTCATTTGATGGTGACTCTAGCTTGAAACTTATACTTCTCATTAAATACAGTGTTTGGGGAAGACTTTCCCCAAAGTTTACTTGATTAAAATCTTTAAAAATAAAATAAAATTCAAAGACCATTTTCTCATTTGGTGCTCAATGCGTCACAGGGGACATGATGAGTCTGTTGTTGTAAAGTGATACAAAGTCCCTTTAAAGAGCAGAATTCTTTCCGTCTCTTACTCTTTTATGAGCTGACTTATTACTCAGGCCCTGTTTCAATGTGTGGTCATCCATCCTGTGTGTTTGGCACAGGTTTAAAGGGACATTCTTTGCCCATGGCTGGGGATCCACCATCTCTGGCAGCCAAAGCACATGATTATCCCGGCTCTAGCTGCTGCTAGCTCAGTGCTGTACTCGTCTGCCTACACAACACCCCCACAAGACTCACTGTTACCATGTCATACATGAAAGAATGCAGCTCGTGCTGCCAACACTGTGTGAGGAGTCAAGGTTTTCAGTTGTACAGCCCTTAGGAGATGGACAATCTTTGAAGGTTGGTAAAAAGTGTTAAAACACAACATGCTTAATGTATTAATAAAAGGTAATAAAGGAGTAGCGTCCTCTGCTTGGTTATTGGATTATGCAGATTGCTATTTGAAAGATGATACTTCTAATTGGAAATGGTAAGATCATCAAGACAATTACTGCCACTGTCTTGACAACCTCTGCTGAAAAATCCAGCATAATATTTTTCATCATTTCATGTCTGTTCAGGCTGATTTATGATGATATAGTGCTGGTCTAGCAGGTGGACCAGTATAATCATGCTGTTCTCAAGGAAAATGAAGCTGGTGTAGCCACCAGCATTCTGGCTTCCCATGCTGGTTTCAGCATGCAAAACATGCCTTGTGCAGGTGACCAGCAATGCTGTGTTTTTCAGCAGGGAAGTTTAAAAAGTTGTTTGGTTTGAAAGTTGTGAAGGTATTGTGTACTTTAAATGCTTCAAAGTCTAGCTTATATAGCATTAGTATTGAAGTGGATGTCTGTAGTAATTTTATAGGAAATGTCTGATTAGTAAGAGACAGAGCACTAAGTCAGGCTAAAGGACTGTGCTGAGTTTAGTGGATGTAGTTTAGAACCTCTAGGAGGAGTAAGAGTCAGAAAGGTGAAAGGTGTTTAACATACCTGTAACCTTGAAACATGTTAAAGTCAATAAACTTGCATAATATATTCTCACAGATTAATAACTAAGAGATATTAAACATTAGAAGGAAAGGGTGAAAAAAACTATTTGAAAATTGATCAAGGTCACAATAAATTATATGAAGTGGTATTTGCAACTAACCAGATAGCTGGAGAAGGACATTTTGAAACATTTCGTCATTTCAAATGTCTAGTACTCTTTTGATTTTGATTTTGCTAATATTCTGCTATGTTGTTAAAAGACTTGGTCTAAAAGTCTCAAATTTTGATTTCATTGGGATTTTTAAGTCATGGCTCTTTGTAAAGAAATGATTTTCTTCCAAAAATGTGGGTGGGTGGATGAATGTAGAAGCTTCTACATGCCTCCTCAATCAAAATAGTCCCCATAGCCTGATTGCAGACAAAACTGCATTGGATGATTGAGCTTGTTTGAACATCCTACCTTCAGAGACAGTCCAGTTTGCTTGAGGGAGAGTGTGTGTAACAGGCAGCTGTGGAGACATCATTTGAAGTGGAAGGCAGAACTGAGGGGGTTCTCTAGGAGGGTATCCTCCTCCGGTGCAGTCCAGAGGCTCCATCTCCAGCGCCCGCAGGCACTGTTCCCTCAGTCTCTCTTCACGCCGCTGCTTCAGCTTGCGCTGGGCGAAGCTGCAAAAGCAGCAAAGCATGACAATGAGAGCCCAGATCAGCCAGAAGCCGGCAAAGCATGCCAAAAATGTATAGGTCCCCTGCGACATCACCATGATGATCACCTTGATAAAGTTTGTGCCCTCCAGGATACAGTGGGAAGATTTAAAGTCTTAAGGAGACCTGCTGGTTAAGTCGTAGAGTTCACGCACCAAGTCTCAAAGCACACGAACAGACCATAGCTATCATATTTCTATGAATCCTGTTGTTTAAAACTATTACGAGTCTATCCAAGTGTTTGCTGAGCTCATTTTTTTCAAAGTTAACCGACGGAAAGGTTTCCCACTGACCGGAGGTCAAAGAAAGTGACCTGATTTCACTTGTAGCACATTCCACGAAAACGCAAGATGTCCGAAATACTGCAAAAGAGAAACTGTAGGGGCACGTTCCGAAGGTCCTCCAGGGGCCCTTTCCCAAGAAGAAATGAATATCTGCAGATGCTCTTTTCCTGACAGCTGGTGCAATGAGGGAATGCTAACGTCTCACAGTGCCTGGGTCTCCTCCTGTGTTGTGATCCTCCGCTGAGCAGATCAGGGCTCTTTAGATCTCCAGAGGACACCAGCAGTCACGCTGCTCAACAAAGGGAAAGAACATAGAAGGGGGCAACCGTCATAAGTTATGAACTTGTCATATTTTCAAAACACAGACCCTTAATATTTCACACACAATGGCCCATTTCTTAATTAACCTCAGCTGTTCAAGCACAACTCACACAATGACTTTAGGGGGTAAGTATCAATTTCATACATTGAGAGAGTGGCAGTACACATAGTTTTCCAGAAAGATTGTAAAGAAATGGTGTCAACAGAGTAAGTTTTCATTCACTAATGTATTTTGAACATTAATGATGGCTTTCAACATGGCACCCCTTCAGCTGTTAATGACAGCTCTCGACTGCCGACAAATAAAAATGCCATTTTAAAACTGAGATTGAGAGAACTTATGTAACCAGTTCTGAGATGATCTAGTAAAAGCTTTATTTCCTACACACATTCAATCACATCTCTATCCGAGATCTTGCTGACCTTGAGGAAGCAGAATAATTCTTTGTCCTGCGTGTCATTATCACTGATGGAATCTGATGTTCCCATCTGAATGTGGTCATCCATTTCTGATTGCTTATACACACTGCCTTAAAAAAACGAATTCAGCAATGTCATCTTTTGGAGGACATGACCTATAGATTACCTGAGGAACTACCAGAGCTGCTTTACACTGGGGACAATTCCATTCTAATATTGGTCAATAAATAATGGTTCCCCCAATTCTGATCAAGTGGTTACATTCGGTTTTGTTTAACATACATTGATAGTCATTCAGTTTATAGGAATGGTCAGAGAACACTGGCTCTCATTATATGAATGAGAAGGAAGCTGTCATCACCTCTTACTTAACTGAGGAAGAAATATGACTTTGCTGATGCCCCCTATTAACAAACTGCCATTGATATAAAGCATATTATTGCATGTTTCATAAAAATAAAAAATAAAAATCTGTTATCACATAACTAAGAAACGTTTTTACAAATATAATAAGGTCTGTGTTGTTTTTCTATAATTACAACACAGTTTTCAGTGTTTGGTAAGATATAATATGTCCATGTCCAATCATCACAATAAATGAATAAAGCCATAAATAAACAATCGTTTAATATAGCAGTGATGATATGCAGCCTCTCAGGTGGGTGATATTTGTGGAGAAATGTGCGCAATTGGTAATGACAGATGAACACCACATTTTATATTACAAAGAGAGTAAACTACAACATGCAAGGACTTGAAAATCTTCACTTGTGAACGCCTGTATCACTAGACAGCTTTTATTAGGCGTATAGCCTACTACATTTTTATACTACCTTTAACCACCTATGTGTGTTCGTAATTTTCAAATAGAAACAAATATGCTGCTTTAAGCTCGTAGGCTACTTACATGATAAGCGTCTTCCAGTCACGATGTTTCAGACGCGCGACACCGTTTCAATGGTCGGGACGTGACTCAATCCATTTAAAGTTGCGGTAGTTGTCAGCGGCACATAATGTTAATAGCAGACTTGTAGTTAGATGCGTGTGTTTTTTAGTGTCTTCACTAATGTTTACCTGGATAAACAGAAAGCGTTTGGTGTTCCGCCTCATTCCTTGGTCGTGATGCGCGCGATTGTTAATGGACACCTGTAATTGACGCGCGCGCGTCATGAAACACCCACAATGGCACTCCGCGCGAGATGCGCTGCTGCTTTCACGAGGACTCTCTATATCAAATTGAGAATAACGGTTCTCTAAACAATCTGACATGCTCGCTCCTCCTTTTTAACTGTTTGTAGAACAAAGTGACTGAAGTGGCACGGTTTTGTCTGAATGGGATTATTTGTTGTGTCTGTATCGGTCATGTTTATGATGTGGTTGTGATTGTTTGGTTAAATGAAATCTAAACGTCAGTACTTCAGTAATGATAAGAATAATCTCTTCGGTTTGTTTCACAAATGCTTCTCACTGGATGGAAAGGTCCGTTGATTTGACTATTAAAGATGCACTCAATTATTTTACACATACAAAAAAGTTTCACATAAAGAAACTGAGAAATACAATTAAAATGATGTACACTCACATAAAATGAAGACTCACTCAAGACACGAAGAATCAGTCGATTAAGAATGTACATGTATGCGGACCAAGTGTCGAGTATAGGGGTGGCTATAGGCTTATTCCCTCTTGTGCTGATTGGTTGGATTATGTGAACATGTTGCTTCTGAACTTTGTTAAATAAATTTCATAACAAACATGCTTAAGAATCCACTGCAAGTAATGTTCTAAGAACATATTGCATAACAGAACATACTCAAGGACATTCTGTATTGGAGAGAACATGGTCGAGAACATTTTGATTAAAAAAAAAAACATGCTCAAGAACATTTTGTGTAGAGTGCAACAGTGGCCTTGGTTCCATAAGAAGGCTATTTTTCACATTGGGATTTTAAGTTATAAGCCATGGACCAAACCAACCAGCTCAGAGGTGAATAACAATATTACAAACTTTTATTAGAAATAATGTCATTCACAGTGCATTATGGGAGTGGGCAGTCACTGTATAGAGCTCATTTGGCATGATTATGAGTCTGTAGGATGTATACAGTAGTTCTTCACCAGGAATTGCACTGTTTTTTGTTTTGCACTGTAACATGATTTTTAAAATCCGCCTGTGGGGAAATCAAGCTTTTAATGTTGTTTATATGTCTAAGTGGTGTTTTTAATATGCTTTAAGACAAATGTGCAAATTCATACTGTAAGTCAACACCATTGCTGAGTATTTTTTCTCCTTAAAACTGCAGTGAACCAAAGACAGCCTCAAAAACTCGGTTTGAAATCGCTGGTGTTTCTGACGTCACAAACTACCTTGTAACCAATCAGATCAATGTGTGATCGTCAACGAGTGGATCTCTGAGCTGGTGTCAAGTCAAGTCAAGTCATCTTCATTTATATAGCGCTTTTAACAATGTAGATTGTTTCAAAGCAGCTTTACAGAGATAAACGTATAATTTAAGGTAACAGAGATTGTTTTGGCTTTATAGCGGTTCTTTAATAAAGTTATTTTCCCGCTAAAGTTAGTTTTGATTGATTCGCTTCCGTCGCAACAATCATTTGTTATTAAATTAGGGGCCGCCAAGACGACACCATTCTCTCTACACAGACTTTAAACGCGAACCTGTGAGAAACGCTGATGGCGGTCACATGCGCATTAAGAACTGGTTCTATAGTTAAGTGCGTTTGAATATATGTGCGCAGGTTTGGAATTCCCTACAAATCAAGCCTAAACAAAGTACTGGTGTTTCCTTATAATTTTTGATACAGAATTTTATTTTATTTTATCAATTCGGGGTAGACACGCGAATTGAGTTTCCCGACGACGCTTTATCTGTAGAGTGGTAAAGGGATCCTCCATAGGGAGAGACTAGGGAGAGAGGTGTGAGTGAGTGGAGGCGGGGCTCATTCGCATATTCATAGAACCGCATATACTAAATAAGGCAAGGGTGTAGAGTTACATTCAAGCTATTTTAAGGCATGAATAATTTTTGTCAAGGAAAAAAAACTTTTAAATATGTCATTTTGAAGATCAAAGGTGAGTTTTAAGGGATACAATTATTGACTACAGGGGGACTTTACCTTTAAACATTACCTTGGACTGATCAATTCAACAGAAGTATAGCTATATACAGTAGCTGATATATACCACATCTTATGGTATATCTCTCTTTACAGACTTATAAGTTAAAAATCAATTGCCCTTTGGAGAAATGAATGAAATTTTTACTTCTAGAACCCAACAGTGGCACTTTAGGAAACATGCGCAAGAGCACTTAGCACTGAAGACTGTTTTCAAGGACATAGTGCATTTAACAGAACATCCTCAGGAGCTTTTTTCCATAGAAGACGTCAAGAATACTTGAACAGATTTTCGGTAACACTTTAGAATACTGTTCCTTCATTAATGAATAATTACACAGGAACAAACGAATAATGCATTATTAACATTCTAGTAACTACTATTAACTAACAAGAAACTCTGATTAACAAATTAGTAAGTAATAGCGTTCAGTCGAATGTGGTAGTTCATTATTAGCTAATCAAGAACTACTATTTTTTTCATACCTCCCAGAGAACTACTATCTACAGGTTCATAATTAACATGAATAATGCATAATTTACAATAAAAGGTAATGGTAACCCACTAGTAATGACTCAAGTATTACTACATCATTCTAAAGGAACTACTAATTATTTGGATCAGTATTCTAAAGTGAAAAACATGATAACTACCTAATATTGACTGAAGTCATGGGAAGCTTTTGAGATTTTTGTAAGATTTTGTATAGTAATTCCTTTCAATGGATTTGGTAATACTTTAGTCATTACTAGTGTGTTCCCATGATCTTCACTTTAGAATACTGATCCAAATTATTAGTAGTTCCTTTAGAAAGATGTAGTAACACTTGAGTCATTACTATCCAAAACCTTACAAAAGCCTTAAAAGCTTACAGTGACTTCAGTCAATATTAGGTTGTTATCATGTTTTTCACTTTAGAATACTGATCCAAATTATTAGTAGTTCCTTTAGAAAGATGTAGTAACACTTGAGTCATTACTATCCAAAACCTTACAAAAGCCTTAAAACGTACAATGACTTTAGTCAATATTAGGTATTTATCATGTTTTTCACTTTAGAATACTGATCCAAATTATTAGTAGTTCCTTTAGAAGGATGTAGTAACACTTGATTAATTACTAATGAGTTACCATTACCTTATTATATATTATGCATTATTAATATTAATTATGAACCTGTATATAGTAGTTCTTAGTAGTCTTCAGTGAAGTATGAAAAATAGTAGTTACTGATTAGCTAATAATGAACTACCACATTCGACTGAACGCTATTACTTACTAATTCGTTAATCAGAGTTTCTTGTTAGTTAATAGTAGTTACTACAATGTTAATAGTGCATTACTCATTTGTTCCTGTGTAGTTATTCATTAATGAAGGAACAGTATTCTAAAGTGTTACCAGATTTTCTATAGAACATAATGTAAGAATTTTGCATAAGACAGACCCTCTCTTGTGGAATGTATTTATTAAGTGTTGGCTATTCTTCAGGATAGCAGGATGGAACTGATTTGTACTACCTCCTCTTTTAATCTGTGCTACAGTGTTGGACATAAGGGAAAAGAGCATTGCTATGACAACTTGCATGAACACTGCGCCATGCAGCTTCACAGTGACTATAAAGTCATTGCCTATATCTGAGGTTGCCATATTGCTTACCATTATAATTATGCAGTGCTTCACCATACATTGTAGCCGTGGACTTCCACTCTTCATCATAGACAAGTTAATAGGATAGAACAGACAATAGCATATGCCATTTTTAGCATGCACAAAAATGCTATTTGATTGGCAGTAATGCTTGTGTTCATTTTAGACGTAGTCTCTCCACACACTCATCATAGACACCATCAATGCCTGTGTTCATTTTTGAAAGCCCTGGGCAAAACCACCTTGAAGTATTCTTTGTTTTCATACTGAACAACATTCTCTTCTCCTTGCTGGCCCTGTGGATGAATAAAACACATCAGAGAGTCTGCTTTTGCCTTTTATTTCCCAGGAAAGAATGGACACATTATATTGAAATTGATGAATACCATATCTGTCTGTCTGTCTGTCTATCTATCTATCTATCTATCTATCTATCTATCTATCTATCTATCTATCTATCTATCTATCTATCTATCTATCTATCTATCTATCTATCTATCTATCTATCTATCTATCACATACACATTCTGTTTAAGGCAGTTCAGAGATATTAACTTTGATCTATTTATGATACCATTCAGTTCATTTTGAGAGCAGAAACATGGGAACATTTTTCCACTTCATTTCCATAACTCCACAATCTGTCCCATACATTTCTTCACCTTACCAGCATTACTCTGTCCTTTGGTGCTTCCCTTGTGTTAAAGCTGCAGTATTTTCTGTGAGTCATTGGGTGTGTTCCATTCAACCGTAAGTGCCCTGAGAAGTTTACTACAAAAGTCACTGCACATCACTCCATTACTCCAAGAAATTTGAAAATGATTGGTGAAAATGATTTTTGAGGCTCCAGCATTTTTTTTTTAGTTTAATTAGTCACAGGTGTGGTTTGTACATGGTTGTTCTTATAAAGTATGAGAGATGTGACAGTCATAGTGCAACAGTCATGATTACCAGTAAATAAAAGATAAAAGACACATCCAAAATAACCAAATGTGTTTATTTTCATATTAAACATTGCAATAGACATTATCCCTTTTTTCAATTATGACAACTCTCAGCAGTTTTGCCATGTAAATTAATATGACAGTGTTAATGTATTTGATCTTGGCAGACTGCCTGGTCTACACTAAAAAAATCTACCAAAACTAAAACTTGTAACACACCAGTTTCAAACCAAAAATGTATATTTTAGATTTCAGATTTCTAGAATTCCTATCATTTTTCTTTTACTATATAAGGTAGCAACACTAAACACTTTCAAAGTTAAAAATATTCCATACCAATTGAGTGCATTAAATACGGTTAATGGAAGCTCAAACATGCATGTTTGATGCATGAGAACCAATGAGGATTATTGTCATGCATCAAGAAAGCACATTTGAGGTCTAATTTACCATATTTGATGCACTCTATGTATTGACAAACTATTATGTATCAATAAACGGTAATGTTTAAACTAAATTAAAATTGGTTCTTCATCGTCTCTTCAGTGTCATAGTTATGTTCAGTTTGTTTTAGTTTTAATAGACATTCAGTTTGTTTTCATTAGTCACATGTCTTCCTTTGTTTGATTTTCCCGCCACTCCTTTATTACCATGGTCACGTCATTATGAGTCAGTACTCCTTTTCCTTTGTTTGTTGTCTGGTCACTCTTAGGCCCCGTTTACACATACATGGTTATTTTGAAAAACGGAGACATTTCCCTTACACGCAAACGGAGAATTCGCCTCTGAAAACGATTCTTTCTAAAAACTCTATTATGTCGAGGAGCAGAGACCATAGACAGTAAAAGAAATGGACACAGCGACCGCATTGGATTCAACAGAGAAAAGTGAAGTCAATTAGAAGCACTCACTTCCTGATGGCTGAGCGTACTGCGCAGACTCAAACTGAGCTTGACGACGTACAAGTGACGTGAGAAACCTGTCTGTCTTCTAGTAGCTGTGCCAAGAGAAATCTGAATCATTCCCTTCCGAAACTTGCAGAGACGGAGAGCGTGAGTAGGAGGTGTCCATGAGCTAGGAGCAGGAGCAACTTTTGCTAAGTATTCTGATTAATTATTTTGTCATTTTGCCTCCATGTCCCCCCGATTGCCCGCAAGCTTCTCCTCCAGTCTATATGGTAATCTCTCTACTGTGTGACAGAGAGTCGCGTGGTTATGACGCAATCGTTAGCCTATTTTTACAAAAACTTCTTCTACGGGGCCATAACGTAAGATACAAGGTAATGGAGCCTTTTATACATTTTCGTGTTTCTTTAGAAACAAAATAATGGACAAATTGAGTCTTTAAATGCCTCAGATGTAAAGTTATTCGCTGTCAAAGTGACGCCAAAATGAATGGGAGTCAATGGAATGCTAACAGCAGGTGATGGTCTGCTAATCAATGGTGGCGCCCGGGGAAGCTTCAGTTTTTTCTGAAAGATTACCCCCTTGGCAGAGACGAATGAATGCTGTTGTTGCTATTTTCAGGATTCTGATTGGCTAATGTGGGCTTGAGCTTCTCGTTACACTGCCACCTACAGATTTGGCATGCTCTTGACGGTATAAATACACAGGTTCGTGTAAACGAACTTTTCTGAAAACTGACAGATGTGCACAATGTTATTTTTGAAAACGGAGAGGGTGACATGTCCGTTTATGAAAATAGCCGGCCACGTGTAAACGTAGCCCAACATTAAGGGTCTGTTTAAACAATACCACTTTAACTTAAAAACGGAAAACTTTTTATGTTTTGGCCATTCATTTACACGACAACGGTGCCTGAAAATGCAAACTTTTAAAAAAAAGTCTCCATGTAAACACGATGACGTCACGTACATGCGTATTACGTGTTCAATACATAGTGTTTCATCGCCATCTAATCTGGCAGCAGAAAACGTTTTTAGTCGTTTACGTGGATCCGTGTGAATGGGGATCGTTTTGAAAATGGTGTCGTCTGTACGCGGAAAACTCGTGTTTTCCTTGTCATGTAACAGGGTTCTAATTCGTATATTGTACTCTATATGGTTGAATACATACCTATTCAGGAATGACTTAATTTGCATATTACATATTTTAACATAAAAAAGCTTAATGGAAAACCATTTTATACTGTCTTCTTGGGAGAGGAACCATTTGCCACATATTATTTACTCACCAAGGCTTTCAGCCAGGTCCAAGCCAATTTCCTGCATTATCCCTCAGAAGAAAGGCAATGTCATTCATTCTGAATGGGGTAAATGACTCAGGAAAAAATGACACAGTGATCTCGATGGAGGCAAAAGGTCACTCTTTTTGTGATTGGCTGACCTCCTTCTGCCTCTGTGGTGTGCCCTCAATGACAGGAATTGACCCACAGACGCTCTGTATGACGGATCACATGCCAGCAGACTACGAGTGTGACACAATCTGGCCTGCCTAGCAATACAGATACAATCAGTGACACATTGACTCAAACACTTGAGACAATGAGAGTCATTGTCCGATGAGTAATACTTTGTCACAAAATACACAAAAACATTGTCGTCACAGAGGTCTGTTTGCGTTTTTCTCTCTAAGCTTTGGCAATATCCACAGAATTTTTGCATTAGCGTAGTCTTGAGATCAGAATGAAAAGTAAGCATAATATATTACAGGAATAGTGTCTTCTTCACACTAGTAAATATTTAGACTGCTGTCTTAACCTTGATTTCTTGGGAGACAAAATGTTTTAGTGGCTTCATTATCCTAGGAACAAGCCCATTATTAACTTGTTGAGTGAAACTTTGTTAATGAATGTTAATGATTGTAAAGAACTTCAACATTGTCCATTAGTAGATGCATAGTTATGGTGGTCTATAATTTACAAAGGTGACAATGTCTGACACAGTTTTCTGACATCATCTAAGCTGAGAAACAAAGATTTTTTTTTTCATGGTTTATCTATTTTTTCAGTGTATGTAGGCCTAAATAAAGATATCATACCAGTGATAATGGAAAAAGTGGCCAAATTGTGCAAAAGCAAAAGTTCGGGTCTCTTAAAGTCTCTTAATGCTTGATCAAAATAAATCAATATTGAGAAATATTACTACAATTCAATTTTATTTATTTTTTTTATTTAAAAGGGACAATGCACATTAATTAACATTTTAAATGCGCCAGAGTTAGCTAGAGAGCTAATTTTCATCTGTAGTCCCTTGGCAGGTCGACACAGCATCATAATACAAAAAGAATACTTGTAAAACAGAAAACAATTTAAGAAAATAGATACATAATAATAAGTACAATACAAAGAAGGGCAGTACCTAAGATAAGATGAACCAACTATTAATGATTGCAGTTTTGAGTGTTTTTAATCCATTTCTTAAGTGTAAATTTAAATGATAAATAGCTGGTGCTCTCTCTGAGTTCAGTAGGGAGGCAGTTCCAATAATTTGAGGCCTATACTGAGAAGACTGTTTGGCCAGTCTTCTGTGGAAATAACTGCTTTCTATATTTAATATATATTTTAAAATGATTTTTTTTCCTGTGATGGCAACATGAATTTCCTTGATGAATAGAAAGTTCAAAAGAACAACATTTGTTTGAAATATAAGTCTGTTGTAACATTATAAATGGTTTTACTGTCACTTCTGATCCATTACATGCATCATTGCAGAATAAAAGTATTAATTTTGTAAGGCTGGAAACTTACACTGCTATTTTGAACCAATAATCGGAACAAAAGGCAGTTGAAGGATGACGTGTATAATTCAAATATTTATCTGACTCAATATAATTAATCAGACTCCATTAAAGTTGTTGTTATTCTTTAACCTCTTATTCTTTAAAGGTCTTTCTTAGAAATGATAGGAAAACGTAGGATTTAACCTGAACGTTTAGATAACGAAAGTTATAATCACTTTAGCTTTCAACATAATCAGTGATAAAGATTCTCAAAGCCTTTAAAGCAGGCAAAGATATTTATTAAGTTACATGTTTAAATATACAGACAGTAGAATGGAACAACATACTGTATTGAAAAATTAGTTGTAACAAATAATGCACTGTATTGCAGAAGAGGCCGTAAAAGCCTTTCTTGTAGTATGAGGTTACGCACCGGTGTGCAGGAGTGGTGGGGTTAAAGCCTTTCTCCCAAATCAACAGTTACCTTTCCTTCTTATACCCTGAGCAAAGCATTGTTAAACATGAGTGGAATACCAACACCGAAACCGACCGACAGGAAATCAAAAGATGAGGCAAATGGGTAGTGATCAAGAGGGGGAGAAGAACATTAACAGAACATTCTCTTCAATGCATGTTTAACCAATAGTACCTAGATTGCACATTAGGATACTTTAATATCTCTATTAAGTTCAAGTCAAGTCAAGTCAAGTCATCTTCATTTATATAGCGCTTTTAACAATGTAGATTGTTTCAAAGCAGCTTTACAGAGATAAACGTATAATTTAAGGCAACAGAACCACCACCATTATTCACCACCATTCATTTCAGTTTATAAGCTGTCAGATGAGACCAAACATGGCATAGTTACATATTAGAACACACTAGTAAATAAACAAAATATGCTAAAACGGCGTTCATGTATGGTTCATGCCCTTACTGCGAGGGCATAATTATGTTGACACTGTGGTCACGACTGTACTTCATCGTGAAGGCTAGAGCCCCCTGTGATGTTACCCCAAGAAAGGTGGTGGGTTACGGCCGATCTTGGACCTGCAAGTTTTGAACCGGGCCCTTCACAAACTCTCGTTTAAAATCTTAACACAGAAACGCATTCTCACGTGCGTTCTTCCCCAAGATTGAAGCAATCGACCTGAAGTATATGTACTTCCATGTCTTGATTGTGCCTCAACACAGACCATTTCTTCAGTTAGTCTTCGAGGGTCGAGTGTACCAGTACAAGGTCCTCTCCCCCTCACAGCTGAGCCCCGGGATGGGTATGGTTCCGTGGCACATTGAACTTTCAGCCCTTGGTCAGACCTTGCCTTTCTATGGGCCAGAGTGCCCTTAGAACAAGTGTCTAGGCATGTTGTTGTGAAAACAGATGCCTCCAGAACAGGTTGGGGCACTGTATGCAATGGGCACGCAGCTTCGGGCTCCTGGACGGGACCTCAACTGTGGCATATAAATTCCCTACAGTTGATGACACTGCTGCTCGGCCTGTGCTGGCTTCAACTGTTGTATCAGGGTGAGTGTGTGTTGGTCCGGATGGACAACACTGTGACAGTTGTGTATATCAACCGCCAAGGTGCTGAAAACTCACGTCAAATGTCTTAACTTCTCTGCCATCTCTTCTGGAGTCAGCAGCTGATCAGGTCGCTCTGCGCCATTTACATTCCGGGTGAGGTCAATCGTGCAGCCGACATGCTCTCACGACAGCTCATGATCCCGGAAGAATGGAGACTCCATCCCCAGGTGGTCCAGCTGATCTGGAGTTGATTCGGGGAAGCACAGGTAGACCTGTTTGCCTTCCACTGCCAGCTCTTTTACTCCCTGACTGAGGCCCCCCTCGGCACAGAAGCTTTTTTCCACACAGTTGGCCCTGGGCCTACGCAAATAGGCGTTTCCCCCAGTGAGCCTACGAGGAGCAGGTCGTGAAGTTGCGCCTTACTGGCCCACCCGGACCTGGTTTTCAGACCTGATGCTCCTTTCGACAGCCCCTCCCTGGTGGATTCCCCTGAAGAAGGACCTTCTTTCTCAGGGACGGGGCACCATATAGGACCCACATCCGGACTTCTGGAACCTCAACGCATGGCTTCTGGGTGAGACGTGGAGGAATGAAGTGGTCTACCACCAGCGGTTGAGCTTCAGATCCTGTCTCTAAAGACAGCGCTCCTGACCGCGCTCACTTCCATCAAGAGGGTGGGGGACCTGCGGGCATTTTCGGTCAGCTAATGCTGTGTCCTGTTCACGCCCTGAGTGTTTGCATGGACCACATGCAGAGCTTTAGAAGCTCTGATCAGCTCTTTGTCTGCTTTTGAGGTCAGCAGAAAGGGAAAGGCTGTCTCCAAGCAGAGGGTGGCCCACTGGATAGTGGATGCCATCGCCTTGGAGTAACAATCTGAAAGCGAGCAGTGCCCCCTCGGAGTGAGGGCTCATTCTTCTTGGAGTGTTGCCTCCTCCTGTGCATTGGCCTCTTTGGCAGACATTTGCAGAGCTGCGGGCTGGGCGACACCTTTTACCTTCGCCATATTCTACAATCTTTGGGTGGAGCCGGTTTCTTCCTGTGCACTGGGTACAAACAGGTAATGTGCGGGAAGGCTGGCTCTGTGTCTTGCTTGCAGCACCATTCCCCTCTAAGGGTGAATCTTGGATTGAGTTTTCTCCAAAGCATACTTCAGCAGTCAGACGTGGCGGAGCTGTCCAACGCCAGCCCTAGTACTCGAGTGCATCCCCTCTCAGTCAGCCCCAGTACTGGCATAGATGCCCCATGTATTGTGATTCCTCTTTGGTAATCCCATGTGTGTATTCTTCCACAGTATGTCTTTCCTTGGGCAGATTTTGCTCTTCCTCATCTCTGCAACGGTAGTAATCCCATCCCTGTCTAGGCAGGACCTAAAGCAGAGGTCATTCCTTATGTAGCACTCCCCCACGGGTCAGTCCATATGTGTATTTCCACATGTCCAACCCTACGTGTAGGATGTGGCCTCCGTTGTGTCCCTCTCCATTGGACTAGGTACGCTTCCCCATACTGGTCATGGCTGAAAAAAAGGGAAATTACAACTGAAGTACTCTTCCTGAGAAATAACAACTTAAAAGGAACAGCAGCTACGACTGTCTCCATGGTAAGCCCTTCCCTTCCATCCCGTTGACATGGAGGACTAACATTCTGGGCCTACGTGGGGCACTGGGTTAGTTACGACTCAATAGGAGCAGTTGCTAAAAGGGCATGCTACAGTTTGCCAGCATCTGCATCTCCATCACTCGTAACACAGTTCAGTGGTTGTGGCACTTTCCATAGGGACCCCCATTTGTCAGTCAACATAACGTTGTAGTGACTGACAGATGGGGAACGTCTTGGTAACTGAAGTAACTCTAGCTCCCTGATGGAGGGAACGAAGACTTGTCCCCCCTGCCACAACCCTGAACCACCGCTGATTGGCTGGGGCCCTCGTCTTGGCTCCTCAGCATAAACCTGAATGAGTGGATGCATGCTGCTATCTTATATATCCATATGTACGGGGAGTTGCATGGCATGCAAATTCCACTTGCCAATTCCATTGGCTGTTTTTTTTTTCTAAAACTTCTTTAAAAAACTGTTTGAGGCCTCCAAGTGAGACCCCATTTGTCAGCCGAAATAACGTCTCTGTTTCCTCCATCAGGGAACGAAGGTTACATCCAAAACGATACCGGTAGACTTGAGTTGTCTGCTGCAGGACTTTGTATTTCCAAACAAAGGATTCCCTCTATTTCAGCCGTTTAGTTGTATATTTTTTTTAGATTGTGTTTAGGGTCTTTGCTGTGTTGAACGACCCACTTTCTCTTAAGCTTCAACTTACAGATGGATTGTCACACTATGTTGGTGTTTTGGTTTCGTTTTCAAGGACTTTTAATTTGTTATCATTATTTCCTGTGTTTTATTCCTGTTTTTGTTTTGTTGTCACCTTGATTCATTGTTTCATTGATTAGCTCACACCTGTTTCATGCTGAGTTCAATTATCCTGTGTATATAATGCCTTCAGTTCTCAGTTTTTTTGTTTGTGGTTTCATTTTACATTTTTATTTCATTTCACACTGTTTCATTTTATCTCCATTTTGGATTTCAATCTTTTGTGTTATTTAATAAAGTTAAGCTGCAATTAGAAAGCCTCTCTGCATCTTGATCATAATGTGACATACTATACTCTTTTGGATATCTGCGATACAATGTAAAATTCCCTACTAGTGAGTATAAATGAGTGTTTAATTAAACTCCTCCATACAAAATACATTTATCCAGATGTCATGATGATCTGTTTTTTTATTATTAAATTCTGAAATTTATGTAGACGAATAAGCTCAGTTTGTACATGTTTAATAAAGCCACAACAACGTTTTTTTTTTTTTGTGTGCTTTTTGTTTTGTCTGGCCTTTTTATGATATATAATTGTGCTCACATTCAAAGTGAACACAATGTTTCGATCCATGTTCAGATTTTAATATGTACACTAACTGACTATCCTGATTTACAACACCAATAAAAGCCAAGATTACCAGGCATTTTCTTATTGCTTGTTTTCTGGAAGACTATAATTATCATAATTAATCTTTACTTTCCAAGATGTATATTATTATTAATAATAAGAAATCACAACATAACTCTTGGGAAGGATCTGCTCAATTAACATTATTCTGATAATAAATTAATAAAGCTATTTTGATTTTCTATGGGAAAGCTGACACTAATAAAATATTATTTTACGTAATCAAGTTAACCTGACATCATGTCCTCTATGTAAATATGATGGTTAACGTTGTTTAAAATATATGTAACAAATCGTATTATGTAACGAAAACTATAAATGGCTTACTTAAACACTTATGGTTCTGTTATTTAAATTAGCTTGTAAGCTAACTGGTTAACTGACTAGCTATCAAATTATCAGCTAACTTAGCATAGCCTACTGCTAACAAATGTATCTACTATAGTATTAAAGGGGGGGGTGAAACGCTCATTTTCACTCAATCTCCTGTTAATCTTGAGTACCTATAGAGTAATATTGCATCCTTCATATCTCCAAAAAGTATTTTGTTTTATTATATTAATAACAGAAAGATAGACTGTACCGAGTCTTTCCGGAAAAAACGAGCGGCTGGAGGCGGGCCCTGTGGGCGAAGCTTAGCTGTGCTAACGCGCCGAGCTAGTGACAACACACAGAGACATTTGTTCAGTTCAACAGTTTTACTCACCGTCCGGTTCCAACGCACGACCGCGAATCTTTATCATTGCGACTGCTCGATCTGGGCTTTGTTTATAAAACAATCCTCGTCGAAATGCAGGGAACAAACAGTCTTACACAACTCCGTTTATGCTCAGGAAAACAAACTCCATCCACGGGTTCCTTAACGCTGGGTTCTTTGGGAATCTGTGCAGGGTTGTCTTGCCCTGGCAACCAAAAACACACTTCTTTGGTGACATTGACTTCCCAAAAGCCGGGCAGGGCGCTTTGATGGCGAACTGCTTTCACTC
The DNA here is from genome assembly GCF_949319135.1 of Squalius cephalus. Taxonomy (NCBI): domain Eukaryota; kingdom Metazoa; phylum Chordata; class Actinopteri; order Cypriniformes; family Leuciscidae; genus Squalius; species Squalius cephalus. Next base: position 25,157,412 of record NC_137138.1, on the reverse strand, counting down.
TCTTGCACTGGTCTAAGAGTGCGCGCGCGGCCGCGATCTTACCGGAGAAGTGCCCTTAGGACCCATATAAGGAAATTCCGTTACATCTGACGTCACACATACCCATACTCGAAAAAAACTTTCCGAAACTTGTGACAAACCGGAAGGAGTATTTTTGGAACAAAAATACTCCTTCAAACGTACAACTTAGTTTTTTAAACTTTGTCCATGTTTAGCATGGGAATCCAACTCTTTACCAGTGTAAAAAACTCACCCCCCCTTTAACATACTGCTATACCATTAGCCTACTACTTTAACATAATGCTAGCGAATTAGCCTGCAAGATTAGCATTTATCTTCACATATTTACCTGAACTGAGCTGGATGTTGACACATTTATCTTCTGTAGAGCTACTTCAAAGCTGAATCGAATTGGTTTCATGATTGATTTTGCAACTGACAATGTTATTGAACAGAATTGAATCAACATTGAACTGACTCGAGCTAAATAACAACACCTTCCCTTCTGTAGAGCTGCTTAATTTAACTACTTTCATAATTGTGGTGTGGTGTGGCGCAATGGATAAGACACATGCCTTTGGTGTGAGAGACCTGGGTTCGAATCCACTGTGAGACACCAATGTGTCCCTGAGCAAGACACTTAACCCCTAGTTGCTCCAGAGGCGTGCGACCTCTGACATATATAGCAATTGTAAGTCGCTTTGGATAAAAGCGTCAGCTAAATGAATAAATGTAAATGTAAATGTAAATTGATGAACTTTGCAGTTATTTACAGCAACATAAGCTGAACAACGACACTTCCGGAACACTGTTGATGTTTTTTTAGCACGTTCCCAATAGCAGAATTTATCTCATATTTGATGAAGTTTGCATAACTGATTTTGTTATATACTTGTTTATTACTTTGAAGCAGCTTTGAAACTATCTGTATTGTATAAAGCACTATATAAATATAAATGAATTGACTTGACAATTCATTTAGCAGATGCTTTTATCTAAACCAACTTACGAACATCGGAATTTATCATATACAAGACAATTAGCATGTTAGCTTAGCTACTAGTGCAAAATAATAACTGGAAATGCTATTTTGATCATCAAGAAGATATTGAGATACTTCTTGGGGTCAAAGCAGCATAAGATTTTGGACAGAAAAAAAAAAACGACCAAACGTTATTAGACGCATAAACGTGTGAACACTATCACAGCAGATAATTTTTCGATAGTTGTCCCTCCAGAAACCTTGGTCAGGTACAGGAGAAATGCTCTTCAATGCTCTCATCGTCAATAACAACACCCCCATGTTCTCACTGAAGGCCCTTGAGCCAGATGCTACGTCTACACCTCACAGACGGTGTGTGATGGGTTCAGTTTCGCTCTTCACCAAATGTTAAAAAACCCAGAAGAGTCTATTTGCAGCATTATTTATTTATTTTAAATCACTCTTAAAGATCGTTGCCCAGCAACAGAGGGAAGGAGTGGAGAGGAGAGCGAGGTGTAAGGGAACATCATGGATGGTTTGCACAGGAGATGTGCTAACAGAAAATGCTAACAGAAAATGTAACAAGGTTGAACTGAAACTAGCGTGATGCATAAGTGACATTACCTTTGTTTAGGATTGGATAACAAGGTATTGGGCAATCAAATGAAGCCCATCTGCTGTTTATCTGGCCATCTGACGTAAAAAAAGAAGGGCATCAAAAATTTAGTGGCATCTAGACACTGTTACTCTCAGGCACTGGATTAGTGTACAGTTGCGGCTCATTAAAGAGTCTGATTTGTCAGTCTGAGCTGTTTCTTCCTGTCAATTTCTGTTAAAAAGGATAGTTCTTCAAAAATGAAAATTGTCATCATTTTAACCCTTGTGGTTCAAAACTTGTATTCTATGAAACACAAAAGGAGATATTTCGAAGAATGTCGGTAATACATTTTTTTTTTTAAATGTACTTGAAAAATGTGGTTGCTAACAAGCGTCTAAATGAGACTACGGGTTGTCAGGAACATTAAAAGACCCCCTGAAATCGAAATGTAAGTTTTTTAGCTTTTAGTATAAATATTTTAGGCCTTAAGGTTATGAATAAGCTGGTGTGGTCCAAAACAATGACAAAATTCGCATTTAGGAGGTATAGGCATTCAAAACTTACAGTCTCTCACTTCCGCTAACGGATTTTTATGACATCATCACGGACTTCAGCTTCTCATCACATCTTCTGTCCAATCAAATGCTCTCTAGAATCTAAAGCTCCGCCCCTATGCTATAAATATCACCTGGCCAAAGCAACCGTTGACACGTCACAGAGCAATATGAGTTGGAGATGTGTGTTCGGTTGCTCAAACGCTCGAGTTTTATTCCATTTTCCAACTGTACGTTGGTTAAGAATGAAATGTCTAGAATTTATTCACACCTCTACTATTGAATCCAACGTATCATCAGCGCTCGGATTCGCTTCCATGGTGCTGTCAAGTACGACTTGCAGTCTGTGAGGTAAACCAAACGCTATTGGCTATTGTTTAAGGTACGGTCACATTTACCTTAACTACATGAAATTTGTATTCGAAATCTAGAAATAAGGGCAATAATTCCCTTGCGCAGATATGTTCTTTATACAAAATTCGCAGTGTGGACCACAGAAAGCTGATTGGCTTGACGTTTTTAAAGAGGAAAGATGTAGGGCGGGATTTGATTTTGTCCATGGGGAATTGATCGGATGGTTGTAGTTTGCTATTGGTCGATCTCATGTGAGTGACAGGTTGTCCCGCCCTCACGCCAAACACATCATCAGAGAAGAGATGCCGCTGCAAAAGGGAGAAGTTATTCTGATTAAAGATAACGAGGGCGCATGAATTTAAAAATAATGATGTGCACAAATAACAAATACTGCAATACTCCATAAAAAACAAGAATTGTCCATTTTGATAGATTTTAGATAGAATAAATTCAAATATGAAGTGAATTTAAGAGCTACACAATATTTAACCAAATAAAAATTTATTGAAGTTGAATACTAATGCAGATAAAAAGGAAAACAGGTAAACAAATTCAGTTTGTTACACAGAAGACCTGCATGAGAGGCCATGCGTAATGTACAGGCTTCACAGGCCAGAGACGGACAGCAGAAACTAAACAGAGAAAATGAGCATCAGTGCTTTGACAAGAAAGAACAAATTCCTTCACTGTCGTCATCATCACCATCAAAAAAAAAAAAAAAAAAAAAAACTTTACAGAAAAGTCTACAAACATTCCCAGTGGCATGTCTTTTATGCAACTTTAAAATATAAACCAGTAACTTGACATTATTTTATCAGTAAGGCCGTATATATTAAGCAAATAAAAACATACATAACAATGGCAGTAACCTGAGTGAGAATTAACTATTGAGTTCAGCAAAAAATTAGTTTTCAATGTGCAATCCAGGAACCTTTTTGTTGTATCACATAAAAATAAGGCGTCAAGAACAGGGATAAACAGGTACAAGACAACCAAACACATTCTTCTGGCCTTAAAGGGATAGTTCACCCCAAAATGTAAATTATCATTTACTCACCCTGTCGTTTCAAGCCCGTAAGGCTTTCGTTCATCTTTTAATGAAATTAAGATTCTTAAAATGAAATCCGAGAAATTTCTGTCCTTTCATGAACAGTCCAACTACCACTTTGATGCTTCAAAAAGTTCATAAAGAGATTGTAAAACTAATTCATATGAATTGAGTGATTTTGTTCCAATTTTCTGAAGAGACACGGTCACTTTATACGCTAGACAGATTAACTTTTATTCACATAAAAACATTCATCAACTCACACATCAGTTGTGATAAACAGAAGCTCAAGCATGTTCGCTTGACGTGCAAGAACCAATGAGGTTCATTTTCGTGTTACGCAGTATGTTTGAGCTTTCTCAAGAACCAATGAGGTTTGATCTTACGCATCACGGCTGAGCTTCTGTTTATGTTCGCAGATCAATGTTTATAGTATGTGAATAAAAGCCAACATTAAATCTGTTCATCATATAAAGTGATTGAGTCTCTTCGGAAAATTTGGACTAAACAACTCAATTCATATGGATTAGTTTTACGATCTCTTTATGAACTTTTTGAAGTGTCAAAGTGTAGTTGCTTCGATTGTCAATGAAGGGACAGAAATCTCTCAGATTTCATTTCAAATATCTTCATTTGTGCTTCAAAAACAAACACAAGTCTTACGGGTTTGGAACGACATGAGCGCGAGTAATTCATTTTTACCATTTTTGGGTGGACTATCCCTTTAAATGAAAGGGCAATGGACTTCTACATACACATTAGGCAAAAGAAAAGAAAAGGTGCCGCTTTAAAATAATACAGATATGTTCAAATCTGTTTTAAAATTGAGTCACTATCAGCAAACCTAGACAAAAATTCAATAGTGAGAGATAACTTACAATAGCCAAATCCTCCAGTTACTGTATATACCATACTTTACTCAAATAAGCACATTATACAGTTACTAAAAAGTCAAATTTGATTCTATAGCCCTCAATGGCATGTTGTTTGCTAATGGAAAACGATGCTTAAAATGGCACCGTACACTTTGAGGCTTACAAGATGTAGGAATAATCTTACTTGTTTATACTCTTCAAAACAACAACAAAAACACTAATATGACAGAGTTCATATAATGGGGTCTGCGTTTATTGTTTACAACTAAAATGCATTGATTAATAACACTGACATATGTGGCTGACACTGACCTCCAAAGCCACTGGCATGTCTTTTCTCAGTCTTGTTGTTTATGAAATTTTGAGATTCGCTCTGCCTTGAGGTAAACATGAAATCTATGATATTGAAAGGATTGGTATTACTAATAAATGGACAATATTATTATCAGTAAGGCTGAAGTTCTCCACCTTTCCTCTTGGAAAAGAAAAACACTGAAAGCTTCCCTAAAATGTAACGTTTCACTCATTTAGGGCAGAAAATGGCATCCGCTAGTGGTTATGATAAAGAATATGGGCACATACAGTGCAGGTTAAAGCACACATACACACAGACATACAGCATTTAAGCACACATACATACACACATACAGTAATAAATTCGCAAACAAAAAGAAAAAAAAATACAACTGTGACAGAAATGATCACTTCACAGTGTTAAAAGCCTGGCTCAGGAAAACATTGAGTCAAACTAAGTTTTGTCTCGCTCTAGATTTGAAATGTCATTTTATACACATTTACATAATAGTTATACTTATCAAATCCATTATTGCTAAATAAACAACAACAAAACAAACTGAGTAAATTTTACAACTGTACAGTACAGTAGAGACTGGAATGTATTTGAGTTTATCCAAGAGAATTAAAGTAAACTGCAGGTGGATGAGAAATGCGTCGACTTTCAAGGGTCCGCCATGTCATTCGCTGACGGTGCGTTTGAAGACTTCCTCGAGAGTATGTTATGTTTTACAGACCCTTGAGTTGGCAGGTCACTGATGTTACGCGTTCAGCTAGGCTTCAATATAAAGTCCCAAAGCCTTTTGCGAGACTCTACGATGTCCAAAATAAGAATTCACAAGGTTTCGAAAAAATTTGAACATCCACAGGGCACAGTAATATTCGAGGTAAAACAACAGCGAAGAAAAGAGAAAGTGTGCGCACAAAATGCTAAGCCAACTCAAAAATATAATGGAGATATTTGAATAAACAGCCCTAATGACAAGAGTACCTTAAAACTTCAAAAAGGCACCTTCAATGAAGATGGAGGACAACAATTTAAGAAGTCGTTTGGTCTTAAGTGCATCAAGAGATCAAATTTACAACAAAGTTCCCAAGACATCATATTTCCGAGCAACTGAAAACATAAAGAGCTTATTGAGATCGCAGGGGATACGCAACACAGAACAAAACATTTCTTTTTGGCAAATTAATTTTCGTTTGACCTACATGTAAAAAAGCAGCAATTAAAATTGTATGCAGCCCATACAATTGCGCAAATCGACTTATAAAAACATTAAATAACATGTCTATTAGCATGATGAACTGTTAAGCAATGATCAATTGCTGAGAATCGTTCGAGTATTAAAGTCGTTCGGTCTTCAGAGCTGGAATTTGACAAAGTACAATGTCATGTTATTACCAGTCATGTTGTGAAATGGAAAATAATGCCTCGTGGTTTGACTCATTATGGACTATAATCAGGATGTTCTTCCCTATTATCCAGAGAAGAATTAGCAGGAAGACGCACTGAAGACTTTACAGATGAGTGTCGCGTATTTACAACATGGTACAACTGTTTGCAGTTGTTATTGTACGCATATGCACTTTAGTCATGCCTATTTGGTTTACTAGGTATCTCTAGCTAAGTAACCTTGGATAACATATTTGAGACTTCTGGTAGCGAATTTATGATCTTAAAATTTCCCTCTGTTTTATAGTCCTTTCCTGTTTTTGCTGCTTCTTTTTTTTTTATCCATTAATGCACACTTATCACTGTTTTATACAAATGGTGCCATTTGATTGTCGAGATTACCATAAGAAAATAAAATTCAAAATATAAATATAAAAATATCTGCAAAAGCAAATTTCCTTTGCTCCCCACGTCTAAAACAAATATTCAGAGTGCATACTGTACATGTGTGAAATCGTACAAGAACAGAAAAAGGAAAAAAAAGCGCAAAGAGGCTGCGAGACATACCTACGAAATGTACAAGATCGGTTGGGCTCAACCGGGTTTGAGACTTGAGCAGTGTTGAACGATCTGTCCTTGCCATACTTCACACATGATAAAGGACAATAATTGGGACCCTTTTTTCTGTCCTTTTCATTTCGATGACTTTAAATAAGATACACTGCATGGCTATATAGTGAAAATATACATTCCAATGTTTATATAGAGCTATCTTAAAAATACAAATGTGCAAAAACTGTAAACAAATGAGATCCTCAGTGGTGTAGGGGAGGAGCCCTGGGCAGGCCGTGCCTTCACAGCCGCGTGGGCTCCTCCTCACTGTCGCTGCAGTTTCCACAGCAGTCCTGCGGGGGCAGCATAGACACATGCACAGTCAAACACTGGGATTTATCAGCATTAAAAACCTTATCAAATATAACTAACTCTGAGGTCATCTGTGTGCTAATAAAAGTTGAAAAGCAGACATTCTCTTCCTGGAAAACAGCCCCCCCCCAAAATGTATGACTCATCTTGCACTCAGGGGTGTATACAAATCTTGTCCAATCAAATGCTCTCAAGAATAAAAATGCTCCTTCCTCAATGTTACCTGCCACAGTCTAGCATTAACAAGTAGTAAATAATGGTTTTGAAAAAAACATTCCACCTATTTCCCAATGTTTCTACCATTTCACATAGAGATGCACCGATCGACCGGCCAGGGACCGAAATCAGCCGATTTTCCGCCTTCTCGGCCAATAACGTCAGCTGCGCGTTCACGCTCTCTTTTCTCCGACGGCGAATTGACACACACACACCCGCCTCCTCTAACGCACTCGCACCGGTTAAATAGTGCTTGTATTGCGCATAATTTGACTAATTTCCACATGTTTCGCAACCAAAAGCCATGCACCACTAATCTAAATTAGTGGCGCGCAAATAAAGCCGCCTCTCAAACAGCTTGTGAGTCGCAAGTACCAAAATGAGTGGCTTACTGCGCTTTAACGGTCAAATACACACACAGTTATGCCAAAATGCCTGTCTTGGTGAGTATTCGGTTAAACACAATCAGTTTGGGAATGTAAATAGTTGAGAAAGAACCCAAGTTGGATCCGTGCATAAGCTCTTAAAGTGACAGTAGTCTAATATTCCTGCTGCTGTCTGTCATGTTAATCAAAGAACAAAAGACAAAGAAAATCACTCTCTGCTCTTGACTGAATAACTTTTGTAACTTTAATTTTTAACATTGAAGACTATCCAGTGTTATTTTACATTTGATTACTTTAATTTCTGTACTATTTCTTCCCTAAATAAATAGTAACCTACTGTTAGACCAACCTGAATAACTTAAATCAGTGTTTATTTCATATCTCTCTTTATTTTCTATTGAAATTATGTATGCTGTTGTTTACAATTTGTTTATTTGTTCTTCTTTTATTACTGACTTTTTACTTGTGGATTTTTATGAAAATAAAATTTTGCATTGAAGAAATGTACATTTTTTGTTTGTATATGCTGTCAATTATAGGTCTTAGAATGAAAATCAGAATTGGCAAAAATCAGTATCTTTTGTAAGATTACACTTACAAAAAAAAAAAAAAAATCGGAAAGCGGAATCGGCCAAGAACATTGCAATCGGTGCATCTCTAATTTCACAGCAACAAGCATACGTTTTGTCTAAAACACAAAATTGTGAGCCAAATTTTTTTAACATGCCTTTACATTTAGTTTGCATATCGATTAAAGAGTGACAAGAGAGCCAAATAAAACTGAGAACAAAGGTAACAGGCTCTAAAAAGTTATACATTTGTAATCTGTCTACATTACATGAATCATTTCATACTTAACTAATTATACAGCAGGGAGAGGGGGAAGAAAACCTGCACACTGATATTTTATTACATTAACAAGAATCGCCAGCAAACCCGTATTCGATTTCACTATCAAACATAATACAGGATTGGCTGAGAACCTCATTCACTAATGGAACAAACAATGATGTCTTGGAGCAAAAGCAATACATTTAAATAATAGAAGAAAGTGATGAAATCTCACCTGCCGGCCGAAGAGTCTCTGCAGTAAGCCCTGTTTGGGTGGGGGCGAGGGTTGACCTCTCCAGTCCAGGTCAGGGGGCACAGTGCCATCCAAGTTCAAGATGTTGAGTTCTTTAAAGCACTCCGTCTCTATCATCTGAATGGATCAATGAAATGACGACACACAGAATTAAAGTCAAACTAATATAAACTGTGGCTTGTTGTCACTAGTTCTATATCTCAGTAGTCTTGTGTAGCCAGATCTTCAGAAGTCGATGACCCTACAGTAACAGACTGGCGTGTGAAACTGTTTTTCGCATTTTAAAGAGTCTATGCTGTGAACTACACATACTTCACATATTTTTGAAAATCCAGAGTTTAGTTGATCATGATAAGCGCTCATTCTCACAGTTGTAAACACAACGGCTTTCTTCTTCTATGAGGGGGTTTGGCGTCACTACGGCTTTGGTTCCAGACAAACCGTTAAAGAACGCGACACACTGGGAAATCATGTAGAATTCAACCAATCGGATGATGACTCTTTGTGTGACATTTTGTGTGCCTCATGCATCAGTAACTACAACCTCCCAGTAACACTTTTACACTTTTTTTTCTAGCAGTGGATGTTAGTTTCATGAACTGAGTACAAAACATGTTAAATTAGAATTTTTATTAATACATTTTTATTCTTTTATTTTGTCCAGTGTTGTTGTCATGTTGAAATAAAATTAAAACTATTAAATGAACAAATATTTTTTCAATTAAAATTTAGGAATATTTGTACAAAACAAAAAAAATGTCAAAAGCTAAACAACATTACAAGAAATAAACTGAAATAAAAACATAAAATATAAAAATTAAACCTAATTCAAACTGTTAATAAAAAAACTATGATATTATATAAATAATACTAAGATAAAATATCTTATCTTATGAAAAATAAAAATTGAAATAATGCCTTGGAAACTAACTGAAATAAGGGGAAGTTGAAGTGAAATAAAACTAAAATAGAAATAAAAATCCATTAAAACTGTGGTAACACTTTACTATAAGGTCCCATAATGCATCAAATGAGCAATACATGTAAGTTCATTTTTAGTTCATGTTAGCTCATATCACTAAATAATATAAACACACAAATTTTGATTTGAATATTGTATTAGTAAATGCTGAAAATAACATTAGCTAAGATTAACAAATGTTTTAGAAGTATTTATCATTGTTATTTCATGTTAACTGCAACGGCCAGAAATTCCCAGCTTACAAGTTGTAATATGGAACTCTATGAGGACGTGAACGATTTTTACATATTGAAATTACGTAATTATGGGCATTACAACATGGCCTGAACGCACCTTAAAGGAAAAGTTCACTTAAAAATTAAAATTCTGTCATTATTTACTCACCCTCAAGTTGTTTCAAACCTGTATGAATTTCTTTCCTCTGCTGAACACAAAGGAAGATATTTTGAAGAATGTTGGTAACCGGACAGTTGATGAACCCCATTGACTTCCATAGTATTTTTTATCCTACTTTGGAGGTCAATTGCTTCCATCAACTGTTCGGTTACCAACATTCTTCAAAATATTTTCCTTTGTGTTCAGCAGAAGAAAGAAATTCATACAGGTTTGAAACAACTTGAGGGCGAGTAAATGATGACAGAATTTTCATTCTGAAGTGACCTATTCCTTTAAGATAATTTAGTTAATGAATGCCAACAAATAGAACATTATTGTAAATTGTTACCAAAACTATTTAGAAATATTTGTCAAATTTAGCACAACTAAAACATAAAAACTAATTCAAAATATGAACAAATACAATAGTATATAAATGATAAATATTAAAATAACACAGATCCTCCTAACTAAAATGACATTGTTACCTTTCTTCATTAAAAAGTAATTTAATTTCTATAGTTAATTTAGAAATATTTCTAACTTGCATTCTAAGTCTTTATATTGATTCTGCATAAATAAAATATGAAACAATTAAAAAAGGTTATAGGATGAAAGCTGTAATAACATAACTTTTTCACATCCCTATTTATTTCATGAAGTCAATTTCATAATGGCAACATCGAGTGCACGTCCTGTTTATTCTCAAGAGAAAATATCCCCAATTTGTGTTGATTGCAGTCTGTTTGTACACATTATCAAAGTCAACGTTAATTTCCTTTTTATTGCATGCTGGTCATAAAGCAGCAATCAGGGTTCAGAGTAAAGCATTTATTGAGGTTATTCTGGGTAGTGACCTGACCTCATTTTGCCAGGGGATGGGAATACTTCCAGTGGATACTTTGCAGTAAAAGGAGTCGTCTTTGGGTTCCAGCTCCACCCCCTTCACTGTGGAGAACTGCTCGATGTCCAACACGTCCTTACAGTAGATGGCCTGAGGCTGAAACACAGAAACATATCATGCTACGTTGTCTCATTGAAGAAGCCATGTCTGATTTTATGAACAAATCATTCGCAAGACACACTGATGTGATTAAAATTGTGTTATTTTCTTTCCCCAAAGCTGATGTATGAATAATAAAAATAAAAGAGTAATATGGACTACTTTTATGATACTTTCATGGTGCTTTTGTGTCCTTTTTGAAGCTTGAAAGCTCCAGTTCCCATTCACTGCGAATGCAAGGAAAAGAGCGACTGGTACATGATTCAAACTGTCTCCTTTTGAGTTCCAAGCCAAAAAGAAATTGAAATGGATTTGGAACAACATGAGGATAATTATTTAAAAACAAAAAATGGTGGACTTTTCATTTTTG